>NC_037687.1:4254365-4265378 GCF_003255815.1 Theropithecus gelada
CCTCCCGGGTTCACACCATTCTCCTGCCTCAGCCTCCCAAGTAGCTGGGACTACAGGCGCCCGCCACCATGCCTGGCTAATTTTTTGTATTTTCAGTAGAGGTGGGGTTTCACTGTGTTAGCCAGGATGGTCTCGATCTCCGGACTTCGTGATCCAACCGCCTTGACCTCCCAAAGTGCTGGGATTACAGGCGTGAGCCACTGCGCCCAGCCAAGAATGTATAAGTTTACTTGAATGGGAGAATAATCTTGGCTATATCTGCAAAGAGAGATACATTGTCTGTCTCTTTATTTATTTATTTATTTATTCTATTTTGAGAGGGAGTTTCACTCTGTTGCCCAGGCTAGACTGCAGTGGTGCAATCTTGGCTCACTGTGACCTTTGCCTCCCGGGTTCAAGAGATTCTCCTGCGTCAATCTCCTGACTAGCTTGGATTGCAGGTGGCTGCCACCACGCCTGGCTAATTTTTATATCTGTAGTAGAGACGAGGTTTCACCATGTTGGCTCAGGCTGGTCTCGAATTCCTGACCCCAAGTTTTCCGCCTGCCTTGGTCTCCCAAAGTGCTGGGATTACAGGCATGAGCCACCACGCCTGGCCCTTTCTCTTACTTTGATGGACCCTAATGATTACATTGGGCCCACCTGGATCATCCATGCTAATCTCCCCATTTTAAAGTTAGCTGACTAGTAACTTTAAGTTCATCTGCAATTTTTTTTTTTTTGACGGTGTCTCGTTCTGTTGTTGATGCTGGAGTGCAGTGAGATGATCATAGTTCACTGTAGCCTTCACCTCCCAATCTCAAGTAGTCCTCCTGCCTCAGCCACCTGAAGAGCTGGGACTATAGGGTGGCAGCACCACACCCAACTAATTTATTTTACTTTTTTTTCTGACACAGAGTTTCGCTCTGTCGCCCAGGGTGGAGTGCAGTGGCGCGATCTCGGCTCACTGCAAGCTCCGCCTCCCGGGTTCACACCATCCTCCTGCTTCAGCCTCCTGAGTAGCTGGGACTACAGGCGCCCGCCACCACGCCCGGCTAATTTTTGTGTTTTTTTGTATTTTTAGTAGAGACGGGGTTTCACCGTGTTAGCCAGGATGGTCTCTATCTCCTGACCCCATGATCTGCCCGCCTCGGCCTCCCAAAGTGCTGGGATTACAGGCGTGAGCCACCGTGCCCGGCTATTTGTGTTACGTTTTTAAGGATGTGTTCTCACCATGTTGCCTAGGCTGGAGTACAGGGGGGCAGTCATAACTCACTGTAGCCTCGACCTTCCAGGCTCAAGTGATCCTCCAGCCTCAACCTCTAGAGTAGGTGGTTCTACAGTTGCATGCCACCACGCCCAGCTACTTTCTTCACTTAGTAGAGACAGGTTTTTGCTATGTTGCCCAGGCTGGTCTGGTCTTTTTTTTTTTTTTTTTTTGAGGCGGAGTCTTGCTCTGTCGCCCAGGCTGGAGTGCAGTGGAGCCATCTTGGCTCACTGCAACCTCTACCTCCCGGGTTCAAGCAATTCTCTTGCCTCAGCCTCCCGAGTAGCTGGGATTACAGGTGCGGGCCACCATGCCCAGCAAATTTTTTGCATTGTTTTTTTTTTTTTTTTTAGTAGAGATGGGGTTTCACTGTGTTAGCTAGGATCGTCCCAATCTCCTGAACTTGTGATCCACCTGCTTCAACCTCCCAAATTGCTGGGATTACAGGCGTGAGCCAGTGTGCCTGGTCCTCAGGCTGGTCTTGAACTCCTGGGCACAAGTGATCCTCCAGTCTAGGCCTCCCAAAGTGCTGGGGTTACAGGTGTGTGCCACTGTGCCTGGCGTCTATCTTTAATCTTCAAACCCGTTTGCCACGTATCCTAACATATTCACAGATTTTGGGAATTAGGACATGGATATCTTTAAGAGACCATTATTCTGCCTACCACAGCCTGTTTAAGATGGTGGACAATTGATGAATTTTTGAATACTGAACCAGTCTTGGGTCCCTGGAGTAAACCCCACTTGTCATGGTGTATCATTCATTTAATATATTGTTGAATTCTACTTTCTAATATTTTGTTAAGGATACCAAAACCTGGTTTTGGTATCAGGGTCATAGTTCCATAAAATGAACAGGGAAATATCCCCTTCAATTTTCTGGAAGAGACTATGTGAAATTGGTGTTAATTCTTCTTTGAACCTTTGGCAGAATTACTTAATGAAACCATCTGGGCCTAGAGATTGCTTTGTTGGGAGTTTTTAAATTACAAATTCAATTTCCTTAATAGTTACCAGGGCTAGACTTTGTATACATAGCAGAAGAGGTGTTCTAGAAACCACAGAAAGGCCGTGGGACTATGGGCAATGTGTTCATCCACTGAACTGTCTGTTAAAGTTGATAGTATCAGCTATACTAAGTAAGGTCAGTGAGTTCATTTTTGTTTCGTTTTATCTTTGTTTTTTTTTTTTGTTTTTTTTTCAGACAGGGTTTCGCTTCTTTTGCCCAGGCTGGAGTGCAATGGCATGATCTCAGCTCACTGCAACCTCCACCTCCCAGGTTCAAGCGATTCTCCTGCCTCAGCATCTGGAGTAGCTGGGATTACAGGTGCCCGCCACCACCCCCCAGCTAATTTAATTTTTAGTAGAGATGGGATTTCACCATGTTGGTCAGGCTGGTCTCAAACTGCTGACCTCAAGTGATCCCAAAGTGCTGGGATTACAGGCGGGAGCCACCGCGGCCAGCCAGGGTCGTTAGTTTTCATTGTATTTGTCTAAGGCAATGTGGAGCCACAGGAGGATTTAGAGCATGGGAGTGGGCAGGGTGCGGTGGCTCACACCTGTAATCCAAACACTTTGGGAGCCTGAGTGGGAAGATTGCTTAAGGCCAGGACTTGGAGACCAGCATGGGTAACATAGTGAGATCCCCTTCTCTTACAAAGTATTAAAAATTAGCCAGGCATGGTGGTCACGCCTGTTGTCTCAGCTACTCTGGAGGCTGAGGCAAGAGGATCATTTGAACCCAGGAGGCCAAGTCTGCAGTGAGCCATGCTTGCACCAGTGCACTCCAGCCTGGAAGACAAAGCAAGGCCCTGTCTCCAAAAGAAAAGAAAATAGGCGGCTGGGCACGGTGGCTCAAACCTGTAATCCCAGCACTTTGGGAGGCTGAGATGGGCGGATCACAAGGTCAGGAGATCGAGACCATCCTGGCTAACCCAGTGAAACCCTGTCTCTACTAAAAAATACAAAAAACTAGCCGGGCAAGGTGGCGGGTGCCTGTAGTCCCAGCTACTCGGGAGGCTGAGGCAGGAGAATAGCGTAAACCCGGGAGGCGGAGCTTGCAGTGAGCTGAGAACCGGCCACTGCAGTCCAGTCTGGGTGACAGAGCGAGACTCCGTCTCAAAAAAAAAAAAAAAAAAAAGGAATATAGGCTGGGCGCAACGGCTCACACCTGTAATCCCAGCATTTTGGGAGGCTGACGCAGGTGGATCACCCAAGGTTGGGAGTTCCAGACCAGCCTGGCAAACATGGTGAAACCCCTTCTCTACTAAAATTACAAAAATTAGCTGGGTGTGGTGGCGTGCATTTGTAGTCCCAGCTACTTGGGAGGCTGAGGCAGGAGAATCGCTTGAACCTGGGAGGTGGAGGTTGCAGTGAGCCAAGATCTTGCCATTGCACTCCAGTCTGGGTAACAGAGCAAGACTCCGTCTCAAAAAAAGAAAAAAAAAAAAAAAAAGAAAAAAAAAGAGAAAAGAAAAAAGAAAAATAATAATATGGGAGGGAGGTGGTAACAGTGGTAACAGGTGCATCTTAGAAAGAGCCCTCTGGGGCAACGGTGGAAGACCGACAGGGTGGGGCATGAGTTTGGAGGCCTGAGACCCATTGCGACGGCCAGGATTCGGCCAGGATTCGGGTGCAAGAGGCTGGAGGTGTGGCTCAGGGTTTTGGAAGGCAGGGGACGGGCAAAAGCCAAAGAGAATGTGTGTAAGGACTTGGGGAAATAAACTGAGGCCGGTTGGGGCTATGCTGAGTCTGGAGGCCTTGGGGATGCCTGTTGTTGGCTGGACAGTCAGGGTGGGGCCCCTAAAGGGTGCCTGGGCTGAACAATAATAATCATAACAACAATAGTTCACATGTACCCAGCTCTTGCTCTATGTTAAGTCTTCTTCCTGAGAACATTCCCTGGCACCCCGGAAAGCCTCCCTCGCACCCCTACTGTCCAGTTCCCACTTCCCGACTGCGGTCTGGGCAAAGCCACCCGTATTTGAGCCCATCCCACGGCGTCCGGGAGCTTTAGGAAGTCCCCATCCTGGACTTTCAGCCCTGCCAGGGACTGAGGGAAATCCCAGCGCTCAGGCCTGGGGACGAAGGTCCCAGGACAGGGTCGAGGACGAATTTTCCTAAACAAGGTAGGTGACAAAGGCCGGGGCTACACTGATCCGGCGCGCAACCAGCCCGGCCCCCCGCCCTGCTCCGCCCAAGGGTATGGAGGGCTGGACTCGGCTGGCCTTATACCCGGAGCTGATTGGCTGGTAAGTCCGGTCCCTGCCTCTGATGGTTTGCGCGCTGAACTAAGGGTTTCTGCTGATTGGCTTATGTGGACGTCTGCCCATTGGTCAAATCCGAGTTGGTGTAATCAGGCAGTTAATACGGATTGGTTGGTGCGGGAATGCAGCAGCTTGTTATCGATTGGTTGAGGGTGAAATAAATGGGACTCTTATCATTGGCTGGCCGGCTCCGCTACGGTCCAATCACGGAATCAGTCGAGGGCCGCCCAGGAGGGTGGGAGTTAATTCTTTAGCAACTGAGGCCGGCTGGAGCATTTTGACTCCACCTGTGTCTGCGCGAGGCTGTTGCCTATTGGAGTCCGCATTGTTCCCCCGGACCTCAGTTTCTCCCCTGGTCCTAAAGACCGAGGCCTCTGAATTTCTCAAGTGCGGTGGCCGCAGGCCTCAGCTTCTCCTCTCCTTGCAGCAGGCTGAGCCACTCGCGCACCCGCCCCAGGCTTCCACCTTGCAACCTCTATCCCTGGACAGCGAGGCCTCAGTTTTCCCATTAGCACCAATGAGCTCCCGGTCACCACCCCGTCCCCATGGAACGGTGCTTCAAGCCTCAGTTTGCCGAATGTTCCCGGAGGGCTGAGTTCCCGGTCTCTCCCGCGTGGACAGCCCGGAGGCCTCAGTTTCCCCGCCCACCCCAGCGCACGGAGCCCTTCCCCCGACCCCGGCGGCGGCCAATGGTTGGGGCCCCCCTCCCCTCCCCGAGGCGGGGCCGCGTCACGTGCCGGGAAGCCGGAGTCTGGGGCTCCGGGCGCGGGGAGGCGCGGCCATGGCAGGTACGGCGGGCCAGGCGGGGCGGAGGCGCGGGGCGTGGGGCTGCAGCTGCTGGGGGCGCGCGGCTTCCCTGCAGCCTCTCGCTGTCCGCAGCTCCGGAGCCGCTGTCCCCGGCGGGCGGCGCGGGCGAGGAGGCGCCAGAGGAGGACGAGGACGAAGCGGAGGCCGAGGACCCCGAGCGGCCGAATGCGGGAGCGGGCGGCGGACGCAGTGGCGGCGGCGGCAGTAGCGGCAGCGGAGGCGGCGGCGGCGGCGGGGCCGGGGCGGGGGGCTGCGGCGGGCCGGGGGGCGCGTTCACCAGGCGCGCGGTCACGCTGCGGGTGCTCCTCAAAGACGCGCTGCTGGAGCCCGGCGCCGGGGTGCTGTCCATCTACTACCTGGTGAGCACCCCGCCTCCCTCGTCCCTTCGCGGCTCGGGCAAGAAGAGGAAACTGAGGCCCGGGGCTCCCTTGCTGCAGGACAAGCCGCAGTGTAGGGAGGGGAAACTGAGGCCCGGAGCTTCCCTGCTGAGGGACGAGCCCCGGTGTGGGGAGGGGAAACTGAGGCCCAGAGCTCCCTTGCTGAGGGAGGAGCCCCGGTGTGGCGAGGGGAAACTGAGGCCCAGAGCTCCCTTGGCTGCAGGAAGAGCCCCGGTGTGAGGAGGGGGAGACTGAGGCCTGGAGCTCCCTTACTTTAGGACAAGCCCCAGTGTGGGAAGGGAAAACAGGCCCGGAGCTCTTTTCCTGCAGGACAAGCCCCATGTGGAGAGGGGAATCTGAGGCACAGATGGGTCCTTCTGATTGGGAGGACGTAGATTTCCAAACACCCCATCCCACAAAGGAGAAACTGAGGCTCAGAAAGGAGCCGCCACCCGCGCAGGGTCAGATGGGCAACACCCCGGCCTTCTTGTAGTTTCCCAGCCGTAAAATGGAATATTTCCCCACCATGGGAAAATTAGGGGAGGGTTAAATGAATGAAGCCTTTAGCAGCCGCCTGCCACGTGCTAAGCGCTTTATTTGTGGTCGGTATTACTTTTTTTTTTTTTTTTTTTTTTGGAGACGGAGTCTCGCTCTGTGGCCCAGACTGGAGTGCAGTGGCGCTATCGCGGCTCACTGCAAGCTCTGCCTCCCAGTTCAAGCGATTCTTCTGCCGCAGCCTCCCGAGTAGCTGGGACTACAGCTATGCGCCACCACGCCTGGCTCACTTTTTTTTTTTTTGTAGTTTTAGTAGAGACAGGGTTTCACTATATTGGCCAGGTTGGTCTCGAACTCCTGACCTCGTGGTCCGCCCGCCTCAGCCTCCCAAAGTGCTGGGATTACAGGCTTGAGCCACCGCACCTGGCATTTTTTTTTTTTTTTTTTTTTTTTGAGATGGAGTCTCAGGCTGTTGCCCAGCCTGGAGTGCAGTAGCATGATCTTGGCTCACTGCAACCTCCGCCTCCCAGTTCAAGCAATTCTCCTGCCTTAGCCTCTTGAGTAGCTGGGATTACAGGCACCTGCCACCACGCCTGGCTAATTTTTATATTTTTACTTGAGACGGGGTTTCGCTATGTTGGCCAGGCTGGTCTCAAAACTCCTGACCTCAGGTGATCTGCCCGCCTCAGCCTTCCAAAATGCTGGGATTACAGGCGTAAGCCACGGCGCCCGGCCCTGTATTATTACTATTACTGCTATCATTGTTTGTGAATGGGAGCACGTCGTTCACCTTGTGAATGGGAGTTTCTGAATTGAGCAACTGCTGAGTGTGTTGCATCCTAGAGACACAGCAGTGATCAAGACAGACAGACCCTGTCCCCGATCTTAGGGGTTTGTTGGTCCTGGTGGGCGGGGTGCAGGTACCTGCTGGGAGCTTCGTGCAGGCCAATCAGGTGTGTGGAACTGGAGTCCCAGGCACTGAGGAGGCCCTGCAGCCGTCCTGGGAGGCGTTTCTGAAAGTCCTGTAAAGGGATGCCTCAGGGAGCGTGGGGCTGGGGAGGACCCCTGGGAGAGAGGGCATGGTGGATGTTGGTCCCAGGCCCAGCCAGCTGACTGTCACTGCAGGGGAAGAAGTTCCTGGGCGACCTGCAGCCGGACGGAAGGATCATGTGGCAGGAGACTGGGCAGATCTTCAACTCACCCAGCGCCTGGGCCACCCACTGCAAGAAGCTGGTAAACCCTGCCAAGAAGTCGGGCTGTGGCTGGGCCTCTGTCAAGTACAAAGGCCAGAAACTGGACAAGTACAAGGCCACCTGGCTCCGGCTGCACCAGCTGCACACGCCTGCCACTGCTGCTGATGAGGTATGTGCTGCAGCCTCCTCCAGGAAGCCGCCCAGGTCACTGTGGAATGAGGGGTGCCCAGCCTGACACAGCTGTCTCAGGAGGAGGTATTATAGTAATATATACAAACATGAATGAAGCCCTTGCCATGTGACATGCCTCTTCCATCCCTCCAAGACTGGGGTGGAGAGAGGGGACATGGGAGCTTGGGCTTTGAGGGATGAGCAGGAGTTTTTCAGAGCAACTTGAAGGGAAGGGCTTTCTTTTCTTTTCTTTTTTTTTTTTTGAGACTGAGTCTCACTCTTGCCTCACTGCAAGCTCTGCCTCCTGGGTTCACGCCATTCTCCTGCCTCAGCCTCCTGAGTAGCTGGGACTATAGGTGCCCGCCACCACCCCCGGCTAGGGAAGAGCTTTCTAGAAGGATGGAATGGCATATGCAAAGTCACGTAGGCAAGAAGACAGACATGCTGGTGTCGTGGGTGGCTGAGGGGGCTGGAAATGTTGGCAGGGACCAGAGGGGCCCTGGGGAACTTCAAATGCTATAATAATAGATGTTCTTTGAGTGTTCACCAGCCGGGTGAACTTGGCCAAGAACCCTTTGTGTACCTTAGTTTTTTTCTTTTTCTTTTTTTTTTTTTTTTTGAGACAGGGTCTCACTCTGTGGCCCAGGCTGGAGTGCAGCGCCCCCATCTCGGCTCACTGCAGCCTTCACCTCCTGGGTTCACGAAATCCTCCCACCTCAGCCTTCCTTGTAGCTGAACTACAGACATCCGCCAACACACCTGGCTAATTTTTGGATTTTTAGCAGAGATGAGGTTTCACCTAGGAGTTTGCCTAGGCTGGTCTCAAACTCCTGGCCTCCAGCGATCCTCCCACCTGGGCTTCCCAAACTCTTGGGATTATAGGCGTGAGCTACTGCACTGGCCAATGTTTTTTTTTCTTATGTGAAATGGAGATGGTAGGCCAGGTGCAGTGGCTCACGCCTGTAATCCCAGCACTTTGGGAGGCCGAAGCAGGCAGATTACAAGGTGAAGAGATCGAGACCATCCTGGCCAACATGGTGAAACCTCATCTCTACTAAAAATACAAAAATTAGCCGGGTGTGGTGGTGCGCGCCTGTAGTCCCAGCTACTTGGGAGGCTGAGGCAGAGGGATCGCTTGAACTTGCTAGGTGGAGGTTGCAGTGAGCCGAGATCACGCCACTGCATTCCAGTCTGGCGACAGAGTGAGACTCCATCTCAAAAATAAACAAAACCCCAAAATGGAGATGTGAATAATGCCCATGTGTGAAATCTGTAGGGCAGGCAGGAAACTGAGGCAGGAAACTGAGGCAGGAGCAGATGCTGTAGTCTTGTGGCAAAATCTTGTTTCTTTTTCTGTGTTTGCTCTTATGGCCTTCAACTGATTGGATGAAGCCCACCCGTAGTATCAGGAGTAACGTCCTTTCTTCTTTTTGTACATGCTTTTATAAACTTTTTATGTATGAAGTTTATTGCATGAAGGCGTTAACACTAGTCCCCGTTAAAAGCAGACCACAGCTGGGCGCGGTGGCTCACGCCTGTAATCCTAGCACTTTGGGAGGCTGAGGCGGGCGGATCACAAGGTCAGCAGATCGAGACCATCCTGGCTAACACGGTGAAACCCCGTCTCTACTAAAAATACAAAAAATTAGCCAGGCGTGGTGGCGGGCGCCTGTAGTCCCAGCTGCTCAGGAGACTGAGGCAGGAGAATGGCGTGAACCCGGGAGGCGGAGCTTGCAGTGAGCCGAGATCGCGCCACTGTACTCCAGCCTGGGCGACAGAGCAAGACTCCGTCTCAAAAAAAACAAAAAAAAGCAGACCACAACTGCTTACCTTATACAAGCTGTGAGGTTTTTAAACTTGTGACGAAGGACAGAAAGGAAATTCTACTCATTGCAAGGCAATCCTCACTTAAGCTTCAGTGAGCCACAAGCACTTAAAACCCATGAACCTGCTGGGCGCAGTGGCAAAAAACCCCTGACCCTCAACATGATCCTGCTCACTGCAACCTCTGCCTCCCGGGTTGGTTCAAATGATTCTCCTGCCTCAGTCTCCCGAGTAGCTGGGATTACAGGTGCCCACCACCACACCCGGCTAATTTTTTTTTTTTTTTTTTGAGACGGAGTCTCACTCTGTCGCCCAGACTGGAGTGCAGTGGCCGGATCTCAGCTCACTGCAAGCTCCGCCTCCCGGGTTTACGCCATTCTCCTGCCTCAGCCTCCCGAGTAGCTGGGACTACAGGTGCCCGCCACCTCGCCCGGCTAGTTTTTTGTATTTTTTAGTAGAGACGGGGTTTCACCGTGTTAGCCAGGATGGTCTCGATCTCCTGACCTCATGATCCGCCCGTCTCGGCCTCCCAAAGTGCTGGGATTACAGGCTTGAGCCACCGCGCCTGGCTAATTTTTTTATTTTTTGTAGAGACGGGGTTTCACCATTTTGGCCAGGCTGGTCTTGAACTCCTGACCTCGTGATCCACCTGCCTCAGCCTCCCAAAGTGCTGGGATTACAGGCGTGAGCCACCGTGCCTGGACTCTGTTGAATTCTTATATGGATACAATCCTCAGTGCCAGCAGAAAGCAGGTCATCACTGTTACTTGCATCAGCAAAGGGGTCGAAAGAGTGGAGGTTCTGGATAGTGGACGAAAGATACAATTCCGTTTTTGAGATGGAGTCTCGCTCTGTCATCCAGGCTGGAGTGCAGTGCCGTGGTCTTGGCTCACTGCAACCTCCCATTCACGGGTTCACACAATTCTGCCTCAGCCTCCCCAGTAACTGGGACTACAAGCGTGCACCCCCACACCCAGCTAATTTTTGTATTTTTAGTAGAGATGGGGTTTCACCATGTTGGTCAGGCTGGGCTTGAACTCCTGACCTCAAGTGATCCACCCGCTTTGGTATCCCAAAGTGCAAGGATTACAGGCATGAGCCACCACAACCAGCCACAATTCCTTTTCCTTGGTGGGAACGGCCTGTGGAAGGCATTGGTGGTGGGAGAAGGTGGGTGGTATGGATGGAGCAGTGGGAAGTGAGGGTGCTCAAGGTGAGGCTGCAAAGTCCTTAGTGGCTCAGTGACTGGGTCTCTTTTCTTTTCTTTTCTTTTCTTTATTTTATTTTATTTTTTTGAGATGGAGTTTCGCTCATTGCCCAGGTTGGAGTGCAATGGCGCGATCTTGGCTCATCGCAACCTCTGCCTCTTGGGTTTAGGCCATTCTTCTGCCTCAGCCTCCCGAGTAGCTGGGATTACAGGCTCCCACCACCATGCCCAGCTAATTTTGTATTTTTAGTAGAGACGGGGTTTCTCCATGTTGGTCAGGCTGGTCTTGAACTCCTGACCTCAGGTGGTCCGCCCACCCCTGCCTCCCAAAGTGCTGGGATTACAGGTGTGAGCTGCCAAGACCGGCTGGGTCTGTTTTCGTAAATTTTTTTTTTTTCTTTTTTTTTTTTTTTTTTTTTTTTTTTTT
>NC_037687.1:4265478-4327978 GCF_003255815.1 Theropithecus gelada
TTTTTTTTTTTGAGACGGAGTCTTGCTCTGTCGCCCAGGCTGGAGTGCAGTGGCGCAATCTCGGCTCACTGCAAGCTCCGCCTCCCGGGTTCACGCCATTCTCCCGCCTCAGCCTCCCGAGTAACTGGGACTACAGGCGCCCGCCACTGCGCCCGGCTAATTTTTTTTTTTTTTTTCTATTTTTAGTAGAGACGGGGTTTCACCATGGTCTCGATCTCCTGACCTTGTGATCCGCCCGCCTCGGCCTCCCAAAGTGCTGGGATTACAGGCGTGAGCCACCGTGCCCGGCCAAATTTTTTTTTTTTTCTTTGAGACAGTCTCACTCTGTTGCCCTGGCTGGAGTGCAGTGGTGTGATCTCGGCTCACTGCAGCCTCCACCTCCTGGGTTCAAGCGATTTCCTGTCAGCCTCCTGAGTAGCTGGGATTACAGATGTCCACTACCACACCCAGCTAATTTTTGTATTTTTAGTAGAGATGGGGTTTCACCATGTTGGCCAGGCTGGTCTCAAACTCCTGACCTCAGGTGATCCACCCGCCTCTGCCTCCCAAAGTGCTGGGATTGCAGGCGTGAGCCGTGGGGCCTGGTCAAGAACAATGTCCTTTCTGAAAGTCACCTTACTGTAGAAGTGAATCACATGTAACAAATGCCATCGAAGTAATGCCTAGATCAGTGTTCCATTAAATTACCAGGCACTGTTGCCTAGCTAAGTTGACACAGGAATCTATTCTTTCAGTATGTATTCAGTAAGTGCCAACTGTGCACAAGCCCTGTTTTAAGCACTGTATATAAAGCAGAGGGCAAAGAAGTCAAAAACCCCTGTCTTTGGGTGGGAGTTGTGGGGGAAGAAGGTAGTCAGGGGAGGCTTCACTGAGAAGGTGACATTTGAACAGAGAACTGAAGGTGGGGAGGGAGGGAGGGAGCTATGAAGACTTCTGGGAAACAGCCCCTGCAAAGGCCCTGGGTCACGACTCTGCCTGGTGTGTTGGAGGAACAGTGACGACTCTGTGTGGCTGGAGCCGAGTGAGTAAGGGGGAGAGAAGGAGGTGGGGAGGATAGGAAGGGGACAGGGCCGGTCATGCAGGTCCCTGTGGGTCATGGGGAGAACTTGGGCTTTGACCTGGAGGAAGGTGGGAGCCATGGAATGATGCAGGCAGAGGAAGGACAGGATCTGACTGAGGTGCTCACAGGCGTTCTCTGGTGGCTACTGCGGGGACTAGAACTGTCGGGGGTGAGGGTGGGATCTAGGGACTAGGACAGAGGTGAGGGAGCTGGTCCAGGTGAGGGATGATGGAGTGGCCCAGGCCAGCCATGAAGCAGGGAAAAAGTGGGCAGGTTCCAGGTATTTTTGGAAGTGTATCCGCCAGGTTTGCTGATAGGTCAGATGCTGGAGTCCTGAGCAAGTGGGTGGATGGAGCTGCCAAAACTGGGGGATGTGGGAAGGGCAGATTTGGGTGTTCATTGGGCCCAGCATGGCTGTGTTGAGTGTGACCCTGTGAGGCCCCACATGGAGACATGGAGAGGCAGCCGGGCCCTGAGTCTGGAGCTGGGCGAGGCCTGGGCTGGAGACAGGACCGTGGGCAACATTGGGTGTAGACAGGATTTGGAGCCCTGAGAGGGGACGAGGCCACCTGGGAGGGGTGTGGAGGGAGGAGGCCTGAAAACCCAGCCTGGGGCCAGCAACAGGGAGAGGGGAGGTGAGAGGGAGCCAGGCGAGCATGGGATCCGGGGGTCATGTGAGGACCATGTCCCTGTAGGTAGGCGGATGCGCTGGGTCAGATGCTGCCGAGAAGGTGACGAGGACAGGAACTGAGATGTGACCCAGAGAGGTCACCTCCACAAGGGCGGTTTAGGACAGAACCGGAGGAGAGGTTATTTTTAATTTTTATTGTTTTAGACAAGAGTCTCGCTCCATCACCCAGGCTAGCGTGCAATGGTGTGATCTGAGCTCACTGCAACCTCCGCCTCCTGGGTTCAAGTGATCCTCCTGCCTCCGCCTCCTGAGTAGCTGGGATTGCAGGTGTGCAGCACCACGCTTGACTAATTTTTGTATTTTTAGCAGAGATAGGGCTTCACCATGTTGGCCAGGCTGGTCTCGAACTTCTGACCTAAAGTGATCCACCAACCTCAGCCTCCCAAAGTGCTGGGATTACAGATGTGAGCCACCATGCCCGACTGGGAGGAAAGGTTACTGAAAAACATTAAAATCATCTATGTATGGTGCTTGCTCACTCAATGAACGGAGCATCTGTGTGTATGCTAAATGATTTGTGCGCATGATTTCATTTCACCCTGATGTAATGACCCCATGGGGTCATTCATGGGGTCAGAGGTCATTGTGCCCTTTTGCAGATAAGAACAGAGTTGGCGGCCGGGCTCACACCTGTAATGCCAGCACTTTGGGAAGCCGAGGCGGGTGGGTCACTTGAGGTCAGGAGTTTCAGATCAGCCTGGCCAACATGGCAAAACCTCATCTCTACTAAAAAAACAAAAATTAGCCAGGCGTGGTGGTGGACAACTGTACTCCCAGCTACTCAGGAGGCTGAGGCAGGAGAATGGCTTGAGCCCGGGAGGCAGAGGTTGCAGTGGGCCAAGATCGTGCCACTGCACTCCAGGCTGGGTGACAGAGTGAGACCCTGTCTCAAAAAAAAAAAAAAAAAAAAAGAAAGAAAGAGTTCAGAGAGTTTAAACCCATTTATGCCTGAGGTTGCAATTCTTTGAATTTTTGCAATCAGACCTTGGTGAAGACTTTGAGCAGTTGGATGTAAATAGCTCCCATATGCTTGGCGTTCCAATAATGGAACACTAGGCATAAATGCGGTGCTCACCCTAGGTTGCAGGGCTTGTATTATAAAATGTGAGGTCAGCCGGGTGTGGTGGCTCATGCCTGTAGTCCCAGCACTTTGGGAGGCCGAGGTGGGCGGATCACTTGAGGTCGGGAGTTCGAGACCAGTCTGACCAACATGGAGAAATCCTCTCTCTACATACAAAATTAGCCAGGCATGGTGGCGGGCGCCTGTAATCCCACCTACTCCGGAGGCTGAGGCAGGAGAATGGTGTGAACCCAGGAGGCGGAGCTTGCAGTGAGCCGAGATCGCACCACTGTACTCCAGCCTGGGCGACAGAGTGAGACTCCGTCTCAAAAATAAATACATGGCCGGGCGCGGTGGCTCAAGCCTGTAATCCCAGCACTTTGGGAGGCCGAGACAGGCGGATCACGAGGTCAGGAGATCGAGACCATCCTGGCTAACATGGTGAAACCCCGTCTCTATTAATACAAAAAACTAGCCGGGCGAGGTGGCGGGCGTCTGTAGTCCCAGCTACTCAGGAGGCTGAGGCCGGAGAATGGCGTGAACCCGGGAGACGGAGCTTGCAGTGAGCTGAGATCCGGCCACTGCACTCCAGCCCGGGCGACAGAGCGAGACTCCGTCTCAAAAAAAAAAAAAAAAAAAAAAAAAAAAAATACATAAATTACAAATAAATAAATGAGTAAAATGTGAGGTCTTAGCTTAAGACCTTCTCTGCTCCCTCCCTCCCTCTAGTGGTCAGCTGGGGCAATGGCACCTACGGCTTAGGCCGAAGGGCTGGGGTGGGACTTAGTAGGGAGAGTAGGGGGCACCCAGCCAAGGGTCCCACAACTGTCCCTGACCCCTAACCCCTCCAGAGCCCAGCCAGTGAAGGGGAGGAGGAGGAGTTGCTGATGGAAGAGGAGGAGGAGGACGTTCTGGCGGGGGTCTCAGCAGAGGACAAGAGTCGGAGACCACCGGGGAAGAACACTTCAGAGCCTGCCCACCCGGGTGAGAGGCGTGGGTAGGGGAAGCAGGCTGGGGGGCGGGTACAGCTCGGGTTGGGGAGGAGGCTGGGGAGAGGTCGGGCCTTGATCTTTCCCTAGGACCCCCAAGATGGAGACATGGAGAGGCATCTGGGCCGTGAGTCTGGAACCCGGCAAGGCCTGGGCTGGAGACAGTCCCACTGCCCAATTTCACTGGCTGCCTGACTTCTCAAGCTCAAGTGCTGGATTTTATTTTATTTTATTATATGTATTTATTTATTTTTTTTTGTG
Source organism: Theropithecus gelada (assembly GCF_003255815.1). NCBI lineage: Eukaryota > Metazoa > Chordata > Mammalia > Primates > Cercopithecidae > Theropithecus > Theropithecus gelada. The sequence continues at coordinate 4,269,540 of NC_037687.1, forward strand.
ATGGAGTCTCTCTCTGTCGCCCAGGCTGGAGTGCAGTGGCGCAATCTCGGCTCACTGCAACCTCTGCCTCCCGGGTTCAAGCGATTCTCCTGCCTCAGTCACCCAAGTAGCTGGGACTATATAGGTGCACACCACCACGCCTGGCTAACTTTTGTATTTTTAGTAGAGACGGGGTTTCACAATGATGTCCAGGCTGGTCTTGAACTCCTGAACACAGGTGATCCACCTCCCTTGGCCTCCCAGAGTGCTGGGATTGCAGGCATGAGCCACTGTACCTTTTTTTTTTTTTTTTGAGACAGGGTTTTGCTGTCCCCCAGGCAGAGTACAATGATGCAATCATGGGTAACTGCAGCCTCGACCTCCTGGGTTCAAGTGATCCTCTCACCTCAGCCTCCTGAGTAACTGGGACCACAGGCGTGTGCCACCACACCCGGCTAATTTTTGTTTTTTTTGTTTTTTGAGACAGTCTCGCTCTGTCGCCCAGGCTGGAGTACAGTGGCCAGATCTTAGCTCACTGCAAGCTCCGCCTCCCGGGTTTACGCCATTCTCCTGCCTCAGCCTCCCAAGTAGCTGGGACTACAGGCGCCGCCACCTCACCTGGCTAGTTTTTTGTATTTTTTAGTAGAGACGGGGTTTCACCGTGTTAGCCAGGATGGTCTCGATCTCCTGACCTCGTGATCCGCCCGTCTCGGCCTCCCAAAGTGCCGGGATTACAGGCTTGAGCCACCGCGCCTGGCCATTTTTTTTTTTTTTTTTTTTTGAGATGGAGTCTCACTCTGTCACCCAGGATGGAGTGCAGTGGCACAATCTCAGTTCACTGCAAGCTCAGCCTCCCAGGTTCACCCCATTCTCCTGCCTCAGCCTCCTGAGTAGCTGGGACTACAGATGCCCGCCACCACGCCGGGCTAGTTCATGTTAGCCAAGATGGTCTCCATCTCCTGACCTCGTGATCCGCCCTCCTCGGCCTCCTAAAGTGCTGGGATTACAGGCGTAAGCCACCACGCCCAGCCTGTATTTTTTTTTTTCAGAGAGCTCATCATCTTGTCCAGGCTGGTCTTGAACTCCTGGACTTGAGCAATCCTCCCACCTCAGCTTTCAAGTGAAAAAAAATTTCTTTTTTGTAGACAAGAGTCTCACTCTGTAACCCAGGCTGGAGTGCAGTGGTGTGATCACAGCTCACTGCAGCCTCAACCTCCCATGCTCAAGCGATCCTCCTGCTTCAGCACTGGGATTATAGGCATGCACCACCACACCCAGTGGCCACCTAGTTTGTTCCAACTTGGGCTGGGGAGGGACTGACCCTGCCTTTTTCTCCTCCCAGAGGCCACAACCCCAGGGAAGCGGGTGGACAGCAAGATCCGGGTCCCGGTCCGCTACTGCATGCTGGGCAGCCGCGACTCGGCCAGGTCAGACTCACCTCAAGCTCTGCCCGTGCCCCAGCTCACCTGGATCTCTTGCTGGTCTGAGGGTAGCAAGGGCAGGGATGGGGGGTGGGACAGAGCCTCAGATCCTCAGAGCTGTGGGGTGGGGGGAGTCAGCGTGGGGGCGAGGGAAGAGCCTGGGGGTTCCTGAGACTATGTGACCCTCCTGGCCCCTACAGGAACCCCCACACCCTGGTGGAAGTAACATCCTTTGCAGCCATCAACAAGTTCCAGCCGTTCAATGTGGCTGTTTCCAGCAACGTGCTGTTCCTGCTGGTGTGTGGCCCACCTTGTCCAGGGGCAAGGGGTTCCCAGGCCTGGGCAGGGGCCTGGGGAGCCCAGTCAGTGGGCAGCGGGTAGGGCTTCCCCTGCGTATCAGCTCCATGAGAGCTGGGACCTTGTCTGCTTTGTTTGCTACTGGTACACTGTGGGTGCTCAATAAACGTATGAAGGAGGGTGCATGGCCAGGCGCGGTGGCTCACACCTATAATCCCAGCACTTTGGGAAGCTGAGGCAGCCGGTCACCTGAACTCAGGAGTTTGAGACCAGCCTGAGCAACACTGAAACCCCATCTCTACTAAACATACAAAACTTGGCTGGGCGTGGTGGTGCATGCCTGTAATCCCAGCTACCTGGGAGGCTGAGACAGGAGAATCGCTTGAACTGGGGAGGTGGAGTTTGTGGTGAGCTGAGATCATGCCACTGCCCTCCAACCTGGGTGACAGAGCAAAACTCAAGTCTCAAAAAAAGAGAATGAGGGCATAGGCTGTCTCCAGCATTGGGGCAGGGCCACAGCCTGAGCCTTCTGCTGTCCCTCCCTTCCCCAGGACTTCCACAGCCACCTGACGCAGAGTGAGGTCGTGGGTTACCTGGGGGGCCGCTGGGACATCAACAGCCAGAGTGGGTATCCAGGGCCAGGTGGGCAGGGGGTGTTGGGGGACCGGGGTCACGGGGTCACAGCTGCCCCTCCCCACAGTGCTGACGGTGCTCAGAGCCTTCCCTTGTCGGAGTCGGCTTGGGGATGCAGAGACTGCAGCTGCCATCGAAGAGGAGGTGAGGGGCTGCCTGGGAGGTGGCATTCTGGGGAGGGTTGGGAAGGGACATAGCTGTCCTGGCAACTGCCCAGTGGCTGGCAGTGTCAACACCCAGCAAGTGTGCAGGTGAGTATGCCTGCCTCTGAGCCTGGGACCCCACGGTGAAGGGTTAAGAACACTGCTGTTTTTTGTTGTTTTGTTGTTTGAGACGGAGTCTTGCTCTGTTACTGAGGCTGGAGTGCAGTGGCGCGATGTCGGCTCACTGCCACCTGCACCTCCTGGGCTCAGGCAATTCTCCTGCCTCAGCCTCCCAAGTAGCTGGGACTACAGGCGCGTGGCACCACACTTGGCTAATTTTTTGTATTTTTAGTAGAGACGGGGTTTCACCATGTTGGTCAGGATGGTCTTGATCTCTTTACCTCATGATCTACCCACCTTGGCCTCCCAAAGTGTTGGGATTACATGTGTGAGCCACTGCTCCCGGCCAGGATGGTCTCAATCTCTTGACCTTGTGATCCGTCCACCTCAGCCTCCCAAAGTGCTGGGATTAAAGGTGTGAGCCACTGCATGCGGCCTTTTTTTTTTTTTTTCCTTGAGACAGTCTCGCTTTGTCGCCCAGGATGGAGTGCAGGGTGTGATCTTGGCTCACTGCAACCTCCACCTTCTGGATTCAAGCGATTCTCCTGCTTCAGCCTCCTGAATACCTAGGATTACAGGTGTGCGCCACCATGACCAGCTAATTTTTGTATTTTTAGTTGAGACAGGGTATCACCATGTTAGCCAGGCTGGTCTCAAACTCCTGACTTTTGGTGATCCACCTGCATCAGCCTCCCAAAGTGCTGGGATTATAGGCGTGAGCCACCGCGCCCAGCCTAAGAGCACTGCTTTTGGATCTCCTAGCCCTGGTGCTGAAACCTCACCAGCCCCCTCCCCTTTCAGAGCCTTGGTTTCCTTGTCTGTATAATGAGTGGCTTCGATGAAAGGTCATCGGATCCAGGCGTTCACACCTGGCATCCCATCACTTAGGGAGGCTGAGGCAGGAGGTTTGCTGGAGCCCAGGAGTTCGACACCAGCCTGGGGCCACAGCAAGACCCCGTCTCTACAAAAGATAAAAAAATTAGCCAGGCATGGTGGTATGCTCCATCTATTTGAGAGGCTGAGGCAGGAGGATAGACTGAGTCCAGGAGGTTGAGGCTGCAGTGAGCTGAGATGGTGCCACTGCATTCCAGCCTGGGTGACAGAGCAAGTCCCTATATCTAAAAAAATAAAAAGTGAAGGGCTGCCAATATTGAATGCTCAGTGCCAGGCCTCATCTATTCAAGGCTACTTTAAGTGCCAGCTGCTGTTCTTTTTTTTTTTTTTCTCTTTTTTTTTTTTTGAGACGGAGTCTCACTCTGTCACCCAGGCTGGAGTGCAGTGGCGTCGGCTCACTGCAAGCTCCGCCTCCCAGGTTTACACCATTCTCCTGCCTCAGCCTCCTGGGAGTAGCTGGGACTACAGGCGCCCGCCACCTCGCCTGGCTAGTTTTTTGTATTTTTTAGTAGAGACGGGGTTTCACCGTGTTAGCCAGGATGGTTTTGATCTCCTGACCTCGTGATCCGCCCGTCTCGGCCTCCCAAAGTGCTGGGATTACAGGCGTGAGCCACCGCGCCCGGCCTTTTCCTTTTTTTGAGACACGATCTTGCTCTGTTGCCCAGGCTGGACTTCAGTGGCGTAATCACGGCTCACTGCAGCGCCAACTGCCCAGGTTCAAGAGATCCTCCTGGCCGGGCGCGGTGGCTCAAGCCTGTAATCCCAGCACTTTGGGAGGCCGAGGCGGGCGGATCACGAGGTCAGGAGATCGAGACCATCCTGGCTAACATGGTGAAACCCCGTCTCTACTAAAAATACAAAAAAAACTAGCCGGGCGTGGTGGCGGGCGCCTGTAGTCCCAGCTACTCGGAGGCTGAGGCAGGAGAATGGCCTGAACCTGGGAGGTGGAGCTTGCAGTGAGCCGAGATCGCGCCACTGCACTCCAGCCTGGGTGACACAGCGCGAGACTCCGTCTCAAAAAAAAAAAAAAAAAAAAAAAAGAGATCCTCCTGCCTCAGCCTCCACAGTAGCTGGGAGTACAGACACGTGCCACCACACCTGGCTAATTTTTGTATTTTTAGTAGAGAAGGGGTTTCTCCATGTTTGCCAGGCTGGTCTCAAACTCCTGACCTCAAGTGATCTGCCTACCTCAGCCTTCCAAAGCGCTGGGGTTACAGGCGTGAGCCACCATGCCCAGCCTATTTTTAACTATTTGTTGAGTGCTTACTGTGTGGTGACCATTATTCCGTAAGCTGGGCTACAGCAGTTAACAAAACGACTTCCGTGTCCTGGCTTTGTGGCAGGGTGCGCCTTTTATATTAACAGATGTACTTGTTGGCTGTCTCTCCAGCTCCCACTGGACTCAGTGGTGGTGGGGGCAGGGCCTGTCTTGGTCATCACTGTGTCCCCAGGCCTGATACACAGCAGGAGTTTATTCAGGGCTGGCCGGCCGCATGAGCTCACTAGAGCCATTCAGGTCCCTGTGCCCCCTGAGCTGCGCCTCTGTCCCCAGGTCTACCAGAGCCTGTTCCTGCGGGGCCTGTCCCTGGTGGGCTGGTACCACAGCCACCCGCACAGCCCGGCGCTGCCGTCTCTGCAAGACATCGATGCACAGATGGACTACCAGCTGCGGCTGCAGGGCTCCAGCAACGGCTTCCAGCCCTGCCTCGCCCTGCTCTGCTGTATGCCGGATGGGGCGGTGGGGGGAGCAAGGAGGGGGGATGCTGGGCCAGCCGAGCTTCCCAGGCCCAGCCCCTCTCTCCTTCTTCTCTGCCAGCCCCTTACTACTCTGGCAACCCAGGCCCCGAGTCCAAGATCTCACCTTTCTGGGTGATGCCTCCTCCCGAGGTAGGTGGGGCTGCTGGGAGAGCCTGGGGGGCCCAGGGACACTGGGGCATTTGGGTCACAACTAGGCAGGGGCCCCTGGTTCTGGGCTCCACTGGAGAGTTGGGGCCCCAGTTTCTCTGTCTGTGAAATGGGGACATGACTGCTGCCCTGCCGAGGCTTTGGTGAGGGCTTGGGCGGGGGACCTCCATGGGTAGCTGGCTGCTTGGCACAAAGAGGGCTCCCTTCCTGACCCAGCCTGGCTTCACTCCCCAAGCCTGCCCTGAAGTCAGAGGTCAGCCCTGGGAAGTCATTTCAGGGCCCTGGCTCTCTTCGGGGCCTCTCCCGGAGGGAGGATGCTACCCCGCCTCCCTAGTCCCACCGCCAGGTGCCGATCCCGGTGCAGAGCTGGGCCGAGGTGTGCACTCTCCCATTCCCAGCCCAGGCACTACCCATTGTCCCCAGCTGCTATGGGCTGGGGGCTAGTGAGGCTTCTCTGACTGGTCTGTGTCCCTGCCAGCAAAGGCCCAGTGACTATGGCATCCCCATGGACGTGGAGATGGCCTACGTCCAGGACAGCTTCCTGACCAATGACATCCTTCACGAGATGGTGAGCTCACTGTGGGGTGGGCAGGCGGGGGCTGGCAGTGCGCAGCTGGGCACACAAGATGGGCTGGTCTGCTTCCCACTGGTGGGCTTGGGAAGCTATGGCTGGTGGTGCCTTGGGGGCCTGGGTCAGGGCTTCTTCCATCACTCAGGACAGAGTCCCAGGCCCTTGCCAGGGCCCTAACTTCTGCTCTCCCTCACCTCCCGACCTGCTATTCTCCAAGGCGCTGGCCTCTTCTGCCAGGCTGTCCAGTAGAGAAACCCCAGGGACTTTGGGTGGTACCTGGATGAACACTTAACAATTATGTGTTCAACGTGCATTTAAAAACACTAAACTAAGCCAGACATAGTGGCTCACGGCTGTAATCCCAGCACTTTGGGAGGCTGAGGTGGAGAGACTAGTCTAGCCAACATGGCGAAACCCTGTCTCTACCAAGATAGAAAAACTAGCCCAGGAGTGGTGGCGGATGCCTACAGTCCCAGCTACTTGGGAAGCTGAGGCAGGAGAATCTCTTGACCCCGGGAGGTGGAGGTTGCAGTGAGCCGAGATCGCACCACTGTACCCGTCTGGGCCACAGAGTGAGACTCCATCTCAAGGAAAAAACCCAACAAAACCGAAACTAGTTCATCAAACCTGTGACCTCACAGGTGTCGCTGCTGGGGATGAGGCTGAACCAGGGGGCCATGTCAGGCCTTCATGGTTCTGGAGAGCTGGGCTCAGTGGGTGCGGGTCCAGGTGGACCTCTCGTGGCAGCCACCTGGGCAACGCTGCTGCCTCCCCGATCTCTGTGGTTGCTTTCTTAGTGACTGGGGTCATGTCTCGGGGCTGCCTGAGACTGGAGCCCCAGGAGAGGGGCTGGTGCACCTCCGGCTGGGAGGGAGTCTGGGAGTCCATGCTCCCCTGTCCTGTAGATGCTGCTGGTGGAGTTCTACAAGGGTGCCCCTGACCTCGTGAGGCTCCAGGAACCCTGGAGCCAGGAGCACACCTACCTCGACAAGCTTAAGGTGAGCCCCAAGTCCCTGCAGACCTCCTAACGAAGCTCCAGGAGGGGCCCCCGGGCAGCCTGAAAGGTGGCAGCAGTGAGCCCTGTGGGCCTCAGCGGCCCGGGACAGCCCAGCTGGCAGAGTGCTCCTGACCCTGGTCACCCCGCAGCCACCCCAGCAGGGTGCAGGCCAGGTTTGATTGGACTGTGGAGCTTTAAGCTCCTGCAGTGCTGGATGAGGTCCCAGCAGCGGGTTTGGGAGTGTTTCCCCTGCAGAGGGCCCAGGGTCCTGGCCACCCCTGAGTGTCTCAGGGTAGTAGTTCCTGGTCTCCCTCCACCTGGCATAGAAAGGGGCTCATTCTGCTCAGCTCTCGGCTAGCTCTGGAGGCTGTGGTATCCCCATGGGTGTCTGGGACCCAGGCAGGGAGGGGCTAAGGTGGGGGCAGGATCGGGAGCGTGCAAGAAAGCTCCACCCCTCCACACAGCACCACTGCCCCTGGGAGCCAGGCCCTCCGGTTACATACCGCCCCACTGGGTAAGCAGCAGGCTGTGCTGCGGGACCCCAGCCCTATGCCTTGGTCTCAGGGGGGCTCACTCAGGATGCTGGACTTGGACAGTAGACTGTGAGGTACAGGGCTGGCTAGGACCCCCGGGTGCAGCCTGAGGCCCAGCCCCCTTGTTTCAGATCTCCTTGGCCAGCAGGACGCCCAAGGACCAGAGCCTGTGCCACGTTCTGGAGCAGGTGTGCGGCATCCTTAAGCAGGGGAGCTGAGCCTCCCAGGGCAGGGTGGGCTCCAGTTGTCTGGAGGGTCCGGATGGGCTCAGGTAATAAAGAAATGGAAGCAGCAGCCAGCCACGCTGGTCTCCCCAAGGCTGGGGTGAGGGTGGCTGGGTGCCCAGGCTGGTACCATCACCCCTGCTTCCTCACTTCCAGGGCAGGGCATTAAACTCCAGGGCACCCCTCAGCCCCTGCACCTGGGAACTGGCACAAAAGCCTCAAGCCCTATCCCACCTGCCTTGAGCACCTGGGGTGCCAGGGGGACCTCCTGGGGTGTGTGTGGCCATGGGGAGCCTGCCCCTCGGGAAGGTGGTGGGTGGCAGGCCCACCCCTGCACCAAGATGAGGCAAGGGGCTGTAGAAAGAGACATTTAATACTTCTGTTTACAAAATTCAGGTGTACATTTCAGTTTGCCCTGGACCATACCCAAGGCTGTGTGCTCACCTCTGCCGGGTGTCTGTGCCCCTCATGTACTTCTGACGAGGGGGTGCAGGGCAGAGCCTGGGGTCCAGAGGCTTCACTGGGCCACAGGGGGAGGGGAATGTGAATGTGGCCCAGCTCAGAGGAGCCCCCATTTCATCGATTTTGGATTGGGCAACAGGAAGCAGATGTTGGGGCTACAGACCTGCTGATCTGGGCAGGGGTCTGGGGACCCTGGGGCTGCCTGTGTTGGTCTAGAGGAGATGGCCGGGGCCACTTCCCACAGGATGGGGTGGCAGTGGCTTGGCAAGGGGAGGCCTGGCCACCAGGGACTGGAACTCGCTCACTGGAGCCTTTGTGCTTGGCTCTTGGTAGCGCAGCTGCGGCTGGGGCTGTGGTCCCGTGCGAGGTGTGCTGGGGGGGTGTGTGGGTGGCTGGTGATGGCAGCTCGTGCCAGAGTGACACAGGCCTCCATGGGCCTGGCTGGGGGCAGTTAAAAAGCTGAAAAGGTACTTGGCTTTGTAAGGGTGGGGCTTGGGAGGCAGGGCCCTGCAGGAGACCATGTTCTCTGTCCTCTGGCAGATCCCAGCTGGCCTCTGTCCCCAGGCTGTAAGCTGACAGCAGGCCAGGGAGGCGGTGAGGCCCTCTGCCCTGGCCTTGGGGAGAAGGAGTGCATGTGTGAGGCGGAAGTGCAGTGGCCCTGGAGTAGGGCCAGGGCCCATCGCCAGCACCAGGCTGGGAGGGGATTTAAAACCAGGGTCCTCTCTCTGAGCCACCCCACGGGGATGCTCAATCCCATCCCGTTAAGGCTGTGGGACTTGAGGGTAGCCAGTGGGCCGGGCCCCCGTGGGGTCAGGATGGAGGTGGGGGCTGCCCTGGAGGAACATTAGTGTTTCTGAGAGCACCTTAGTGTTGCCCCGCCTGGGCCAGCTGGGCGAGGAGTTGGGGAGCGGGGAGGAGGCCGGCGCCATGGAGTGGGGAAGGGAGCCGTCACGGTTGGGGGTCAGCGCTAGTGTAAACAGGCATCCCCACCCACCCAGATAAACCCCCTCACCCAAGTGTGGGGCCCTGCTAAGGGAGTACCTCGAGGGCCGGGGCCCAAGTGGCGCCAGCAGGCTCAGACACTGCCCTGGCAGCAGGGGCTCCGTGGAATGCAGGAGACCCAGCAAAGGGTGCCAGCCAGTGTGGACGGAGGGGTGGGGCGGGGGCGCCGGCGAGTCACTGCGGCAGGGGCACAAGCACCTCCACATAGCTGAGCGGAAAGAAGCCCGACTGGCCGTCCAGCATGCCCTCGTACCAGTTCTCGTCAATCTGGTTGGTCAGTGTGATGACGTCGCCCTCACGGAAGCCCAGCTCCCCGTCATTCTCTGGCTCGAAGTCGTACAGCGCCTTGCAGCTTGGCTGGTCCAGGGGCACTGGGGGAGGAAGCAGGCTGTGGGGATGGTGCCTAGGGCTGGGGCTGCTACACCTCACCCCTCCCAGTCTGGGGTCTCAGAGCTGCTGTGACCTGGAGCCTGTGGGTGGGCAGAGGCCTCCCTCCGCCCTGCCTGGGCCACCCCCTGCCCCTGCCATTTCTTCTGGGGTCTGGCCTCTACTGCCACCCAGGAGGGAGGATGGGAGAAGCTTGGTAAGTGGTCACCAAAGCTACTCCTGGGAGGTGCTGGGGACACCCAGTGCTGCTGTGGTGACAAGAAATGACCAGATGCCCTCAGCCCTTGCAGCCACCACATAGCCTAGAACTTGGCTAGTGCCTTTGGCAATCCCTCATTCACACAATGAGGCTGAGACCCAGAGGGGTGGCGTCTCGCAGGCTGTGGGGCCTGTGCCCCCCGCTGCTGTCCGAGCCTGGCTCCTCCCTGCTTGAGATGGACAGAGGACAGAGGAGGAGGAGAAACACCCTCCCCGAATGGCCGAGAAGGCAGCACTGAGGTCAAGGCAGGCCTGGGAACACTCACGCATGCTCCGGCTAGGGGTTCGGATGGGCTTGTCGGAAGATCGGAAAGACGACGAAGCTAAAACAAGCAAAACGAGGAGGTTGTGGGCTTAAGACCATCGGGCAGGGCCCCTTCTGCAGAGGACTGGGACCAGCCCTTCCCATCTGCCTTGGTGGTCCAGATGGAGTAGGGCTGAGAGCTGCAGCCAGGGGTCTGGGGTCTGGCACTCAAGAGAGCCAGGACGAGGCCAGCCCTCAGCCACTCCCACCCACTGGCATGTGCCTCCAGAAGATGGCTCCATGTCCGGTTACCTGCGATCTTGGGGGCTGTGGTGCAGGGGAAGCCCCCGTTGGACTGCTCAGGCTCTCCGAGGTCAAAGGGCTCCCGGGGCTTGGGCTTATACTCCCGCCTGGGGCGTGACGAAGCTTCCCGCATCCTGTGAAGGGAGAGGTGTGAGTGGCCTGAGCCCGTGAGTGTCACGGCTGAGGCAGCCCCACCCTTGTATTTATGCTGCTGCCTAGTAACCTAGCCTGGGACTGCAGGAAGAGGCTGTCAGTGGGGTCGTGACACATGGACCCTGGGACACAGCTAGACTGGGATGTCTACCCAGAGGGCCTCCAGCCTGGACCCCCACCTTGGAGCCATCTCAGAGACTGCCAAGCAGCTGGGTCCTGCCATGGCCTCTACCTACAACGCCCCCAGTTGCATCCCCCCACCTCCACCCCCCATTCCCTACCACAGCTGGTGCCCAACACATGCCTAGGCCCCCAAAGCAGGTCTGGCCTCTGTGTTCAGGGAAGGGAGCCTGGGTGTTCCTGTGGCAGCAGAAAGTGCAGCCAGGGAAGGAACAGGCACGTGGTTAGGAGTCGCCAGGGCCTGCATCTGGGGCAGGGCTGCGTGTTGACTCAGAGTTCTCACAGCCCTGGCTCCTCCTCCTCCAACCTTGTGGCCCCCCAGGCCATTCCACTTGGTCCCCAGGAAGAATCCAGGATGCTGCTCTGCCATGCCATGCGCTCACCCCAGAGTGAGGTGTGCTGCCCACGCACGCTGGCAGAGGCCCATGGCAGCCCAGGCTCACCTGCGCTTGAGCTTCTCGGCCAGCTCATCCAGGATCTGCACGGCCTGCCGGTGGTAGTCCAGCTGTGCGTCCACCAGGGCCGAGAGCTGACTCACCTGCTCGATCTGTGGGGACAACAGGGCTCAGGGGCTCCTGCCAGCACCACTGTCCTGTGCCTTCCCTGACTCACGAGGTGAAGCCACAGGAGGCAAGGGGGCCGAAAGGGGACAGGGGACTGGGGCCTGTACCCTCAACTTCCCCTGCTGCAGAGGCCAGGTCACTGCTGCCTCCGGCCTCCCAAGGGCATGGGGCTTGTCAGGACGTGGCAGCCCCAGCTACTCACGTCGGTCTCCAGGAGGTTGTGCATGCTGGTTTCTGCCACCTCCTTGGACTCCTCGAACTTCTCCAGTGCCTGGCGTAGCTCCTCATCAGGGATCTTGCCCTGCCGCTTCTTCTTGTAGTCAAAGTCCAGGCGGCGGCCCTCCAGCTTCTTCAGGTGGTGCTGGAGATAGTGGGGGACATGGGTCAGGCCAGCAGCAGCCAGAGACCTGCCCCATGCATGGCCCTGACCCACTGTCTCTGCACCACTGGGGATCCCACCTGCCCGAGTGAGACCCAGAGGGCAGTGCCAAGGGTGGCAGGAATGGGGCTGCCCCATCCAGCAAGGGGAAGGGATAGGCCCCGGGCTGGCGCAGCAGCAGCACCTGGATCTCCTTCAGATCTTTCTCACACAGGTTCTGGAGGGGGTCAATGAAGTTCTGCTTGACCTCTATGTCCAGGGAGTCCTTCACCTCTGCCAGGCGCTTCATGGATTCGCCGGCATCCAGCAATGCGTCGCCTGTGGAGAAGCCGGGCCTGAGACCACTGGACCAAGACACTCCTCAGCCTTTGTTTTTGAAACAGGGCTTCGCAGGCTGGAACACAGTGGCGCTGTCCCAGCTCACTGCAGCCTCGAACTGGGCTCAAGCCATGCTGGCACCTCAGCCTCCCAAGTAGCTGGGGCCACAGGCGTGCACCACCACACCCGGATCCTTTCCAACGTCTTTTTTTTTTTTTTTTTTTTTTTTGAGACGGAGTCTCGCTCTGTCGCCCAGGCTGGAGTGCAGTGGCCGGATCTCAGCTCACTGCAAGCTCCGCCTCCCGGGGCCATTCTCCTGCCTCAGCCTCCCGAGTAGCTGGGACTACAGGCGCCCACAACCGCGCCCGGCTAATTTTTTGTATTTTTAGTAGAGACGAGGTTTCACCGTGGTCTCGATCTCCTGACCTTGTGATCCGCCCGCCTCGGCCTCCCAAAGTGCTGGGATTACAGGCGTGAGCCACCGCGCCCGGCCGCTCCAACGTCTTTTTTTGAGACGAAGTTTCGCTGTCGCCCAGGCTAGGGTGCAGTGGCGTGATCTCTGCTCACTTAAACCTCTGCCTCCCAGGTTCAAGTGATTCTCCTGTCAGCCTCCTGAGTAGGTGGGATTACAGGTGTGCGCCACCACACCCAGCTAATTTTTGTATTTTTAGTAGAGATGAGGTTTCACCATATTGACCAGGCTGGCCTCCAACTCCTGACCTCGTGATCCACTCGCCTCGGCCTCCCAAAGTTCTGGGATTACAGGTGTGAGCCACCACGCCCAGCCTTTTTTTTTCTTTTAGATGGAGTTTAGCCCTTGTTGCCCAGGCTGGAGTGCAATGGTACAATCTGGGCTACTGCAACCTCCACCTCCTGGGTTCAAGTGATTCTCCTGCCTCAGCCTCCTGAGTAGCTGGGGTTACAGGCATGCGCTACCACACCCGGCTAATTATATCTTTTATATATATATATATATATATGTTTTTTTAGTAGAGGCAGGGTGGGGTTTCTTTATATTGGTCAGGCTGGTCTTGAATTCCCAACCTCAGGTGATCCACCTGCCTCGGCCTCCCAGAGTGTTGGGATTACAGGCGTGAGTCACTGCACTCAGCCCCATCCCAACTTCTAACAGCCCCCACACTCCAGGCCAAGGGCCTGGAAATTGGAACTCAGAACAAAACAAAGGATCCTAAAATCCCAATCAATACTGGATGTTAAACCAGCCCCCTCCCCATGCTCCTAAAAGGGCCTAGGTTTGCCCTTAACAGGCTGAAGGTGGTGGAAGGATAGATGCTGGGGGCGGGGGGGGGTGTCCAGACTCTGGGGAACCAGCTGGCTTGAGCTGGGGAAGGTCTGGAGCTACAGGAAGGGGCCCCAACGGCTGGACCTGGACCTGCACCTGCCCTGCCTGTGTTGAGGCGTGGCCTCCAGGGAGGGTGGGCGTGGCTTCCAGAGAGCACCACTCACCAAAGTTGGACTCGCCGCCCAGCTCCTTCCCGTGGCGGATCATGCACTCGCCCAGGAGCCCCTCCGACTGTGGGTAGCCGGGGTTCTTCACCTGGCCCCGGATCTTGGACACCGTGTTGAGCATGGTCAGTTTAGCCCGCGAGGCTGGGATAGGATGGCCAGGTAGATGTGGGCTGCGAGGCCTGCACTCCTCCGCCCTGGCAGGCTGCAGCCCCCACATCCCCTGCCCCACCTTTGCCTCCCGTGCCTGTGGACAGTCCAGGCCACACAAAGCACAGTGGAATCCCCAGAGGGTCCCTTCCCTGCTCCCCCGCTAGCCTCGAAGGAACTGGCAGCGGGTGGAGAGGTGACCAAGCTCCTCAGGGGGCAACACATCCTCCTTCCAAGGGCTGCTCCTCTTGGAATGTGGCTATACCTCTCATCTGGGGGGTCCCAGGGAGGAGGCACAGCAGTGATATGCAGTGGGGGGTGGTGAGGCCAAGGCTCCCGGGGTAGGTGAGGAGCCGTGTCCCTTCTGCTGCCTGCTCCTGGCAGGGCCTGAGTGGACGCTGCTGGGTGTGCATTTACCCACTGTCCTTGGCCTCCTATGGAGCCAGTGTTTGGGTTTTCCTTGGGGAAAGGTCCGTCTCTCGGCCAGGGAGACCCATCCCAGGGGCACTGGGTGAGGGGGCGGCCAATACAAATAGGTCCCACAAGTGAGCTGGGGGAGAGGCTCCCTGCCAGGACTGCTGGCTGGAAGAGGGGTTTAAGGCTGGGACAGCTTCGAGGAACCAGTCGGCATGAGAGTGAAGTCAACAGGGGGACTGAGCTGCTGGCTGAGGTGGAAAGGCAGCATGTGGCGCCAAGGATGGTCTCTGCACCCCTGAATCCAGCTGTGCCTGAAGCCTGCCACCCATGAGCCTGGTGGTTCTGTCATCCCCTACGTTCCCTCTGACTGACAGAGGCCAGAGGGCCTGGGGCAGGCCCTGGCAGTGGCTAGAGCACCCACCTGGGTTGGGCTGCAGGTACTCGATGGTCCTGGCCAGCACTTCTGTCACCGCCTTGCTGGTGACATCCACCTTCTGTGGAGAGAAGCAGCATATAAGATTCCACAGCCAGGCCGGGTGCAGTGGCTCAAGCCTGTAATCCCAGCACTTTGGGAGGCCAAGACGGGTGGATCACGAGGTTAGGAGATAGAGACCATCCTGGCTAACACGGTGAAACCCCGTCTCTACTAAAAAATACAAAAAACTAGCCAGGCGAGGTGGCGGGTGCCTGTAGTCCCAGCTACTCGGGAGGCTGAGGCAGGAGAATGGCATAAACCCGGGAGGTGGAGCTTGCAGTGAGCTGAGATCCGGCCACTGCACCCCAGCCTGGGCGACAGAGCAAGACTCCGTCTCAAAAAAAAAGACTCCACAGCCACTGGGGGCCCAAGGCACACAAGGCCCCCACTGCTGCACCACCTCCTGCCGTAGGAGCCCATACCAGGACCCCCCAACCCCCTCTCCATGTCTTCAGCTCAGCCATGTCCCCATAGCTGCCTGCCCAGGGCAGGGGAGAGAGCTGGTGCCTGTCACGTCCAGCTGACGAGGCCCCCACACCACCCCAGCTCTCCACGCCTGCAGGGCCCCATGAGTCCAGACCCAGGCCCATCAGGGTTGGCCGCCTCCACTATGCCCTGCAGAGGTCAGGCCCCGGCAGTGTCGCCACCACACAGAGCATGCAGTTTCTTCCTCACCTTCTCCATCTCTTTGAAGTCATCGTCCAGCTTGGTCCCCTCGGCCCCTCCGACCTTCTCACTGACCAGCTAGAGGGCAGAAGAGGTGAAACGCTGTGAGCCCAGGGGGAGGAGAAAGAAGAGCACAGGAGGCCCTGGGTGGCCTTCCAGCCACATGGCATCCACAGCCAGAGGCAGTAGGCCAAGTGATCAGGACACATACCTCGGGCACTGCCGTGGGCACCCCAGGGCCACACACTGCCTGTGGAGCAGGACGGGCCTGCAGGACAGGGAGGGTGAGGGTGGGGGTAGCCTGCCCGCCTGTGTGTGTCCTGACTGCCACTCACATGCCCATTGGGGACCCCACCACAGTAGGCCCCATCTCGGCCACGGTGGAGTCCAGAACCTCAGCCTGGGAGCACATGGCTCAGAAGACACTGCTTCCAGAAGCGCCTACACAAACATCCCCACAGATAGCAATGTGGGGATTTCCCCCATCCTTGAGTATTTGGGGTCTACTTAAAAAAAAAATCCTGCCAGCTTGGTGGGGAGAGGCAGCAGGAGCTGACAGGAGCAGAGGTGCAGGCGGCTGGGCAGGGAGGCTACCACTCTGCTGTGCTCTGGTGCCCGTGTCTCAGGATGGGACAGCCCGGCCCCTGCCCCATGTGGACACTCAGTTTCACAAGGCAGTCGACACAGGCCTGGCACACCTCAGTCCTCATGGCTCTCAGCTACAGTGAAAGCGATGACAATGACAGGCACTTACAGCATCTCTTTCCTCGTGTAGTGAGAAGGCAGAAGCAGGCACTGACCTCCCAAACCACTCCCTCTGACAGCGCCTGGGATGCGAAGAACAGCCTTGAAATGTCCCATGGAACATAGCAGGAGCCCCTGAACCCCAGCACCGCTGTCGGTGCACAGGCGCTGCTTTCTTCACCCAGGGCACCCCATGTGTGCCTGGCGCCAAGGGATGCCGAACAGAGTGAGAGGGATAGTGTGAGGCCCTTCCCAGCACACAGCACTTCATGAAGAGCCGAGTGGCTGCCGGGCCCTGCCAGAAATGGAGGCTCCCAGAGGGAGGCTGCCTGAGGTCACATGCTTGGCCCTGCCCTCTGGGGGCCAAGTGTCACAGGGTGTGCCATCTCTGAAGTCATCGGCAACTTTAACGTCCCAGGTCTGATCACTTGTGTGAAGATGTGCACACACGGCCTGGGCAGGAGAGGGAGGTGTTGTGTGCCGTGGGCTGGTGACTATTGACACGGGCCATGGCCTGTGCCCCTGGACCAGGCAACCACGGTGCTCTCCAGGTCCGGTTGGTGCTTGCCTGCCCTGAGCTGTCACAAGATGTCGCCAAGGGATGTCATGAGTGTCCCTGCTGTGCCACATTGCGTTGGCTGTGTGGGGCTGGGGGGTGTCCAGCAGGGCAGTCAGGAGTTCAGGACCCAAGAGCAGGAAGTGCGGGGGCGGGAGAAGCTTGAGCCTGGGGCTCTGCCCATGCCAGGCACCTGCTGTACCCTCCAGCCCATGCCTGGAGGTCACAGCCCAGGGCACCATGAGTGCAAATGCCCCCAACCCCAAGCTCTGCAAAAGGTAGCCTGCCCAGAGTACACTGCTGGTCTTATGTCCTGGCATCCTGCCCAAAAAGACAGCCGCCCCTTTCCCAAGGAATTCCCGGCCCTCCTCCAAGGCTTGGCTCTGGAAGCCCCCACACCACGGGACTATCCTCACCCATGCATCGGGACCCTTTCTGTCCACCTGCCTTCATGTGCGCCGGGCATTCAGTGAACACACGACCTCCAGGCCCCACGCCTCTGACCCGTCCCTTTCCTGCCTCTGAGTTGGTGGTTCTCAACTCAGCCACACAACACCTTGGAAGCTTCTTAAAAACCCCCTCGTCACACCCACCGCGGGAGGGCTAGACTCTGGCACAGGTGAAAGGCAGGAAATGGCCCTTGCAGGGCAGGAGAGTGGGGCTGCCCTCCATTTCTGCTGAAGGCAGGAGGAGGAAGAAGCCCGCCCTCCCTAGGTGTTTTTGGGGCGTTCCACTCTATTTCCTGGGACAGTTTCACTTCTTGTGATTGTGGCGAGAGAGGGGGTGCTCAGAGCCAGCGGCTGCCGGAGAGGGAAATAAGTGGCTGATGTGAGACTGGACTCTTCTGGGAAGCCGGGAGGAGAACTGAAGCCAGCGGGCCGCGAAACCGCATCTTCTGGGCTGAGGCCACCCCGGCCCCATGACCTGCCCAGGCAGGACCTGGTGTGCAGGCTGGCGGGAGCGGCTCCGTTAGGGCCCTTCCCCAGCCCCCTGCCTCACGTAGGGCAGGAGGAGAGGCCCTGCCGGCGGGGACCACATCCTGCCTCTGAGGGGAGGGGCTGGGGACCCGCCATGGCACCAAAGACCCATCTGGTGGCCTCTGGCTCTGGCCCCGGCCCCGCCTGCCCATCTCACCTGGGAATCCAGGACCCTGCCTTCCTGAGCCCCAGAACGACTTCTTGAACCCCCACAACCACCTGACTCCTCGCACCCCTGACACCCAGGAGGCTGTGTCCTAACTACCCAGGTCCCTCTGCTCAGCTCCAGCTCAGTCCCTTGTGGTGACGGATAGTCCCCCACGGGCCAGGCACTGGGCAGGGGACACGACCCTGTAAGGTCCCTTCTCTCCAAGGCTCACAAACTAGAAACCGGCACAGATGGACACAGGGATGAATGGCCACAAGGGAAACACGGGAAAAGCAAGGCAGCCAGGCCAAGTGCAGCGCCAGCCGCAAGTGCGGAAACCAAGCGTGGGCTCCTGCCCGTTAGAGGCCTACTCACTGCGGCCTCAGCACCAGCACTGCTGAGCACGGAGGGGACTGAGAGTCTGTGGCAGAGCTGGGCGCCACAGGGAGGCTCAGCAGAGAGCGCCTCTGGGCTCGCTGTCTGGAGTGGGCGTTCCTAACCCTGGTGCCATCTACCAGGCAAGAGCTGCCTGTTGTGGGGCACCCAGCCCCGATGCCCCTGAATCAGAGACCCTGCCGGTAGGGAGGGAAGACCGAGGCCATAGTCCCAGCAGTCCAGCTCTGCCGAGGGAGACTGCAAAGACCACCCTCCACTGACTGAGCCTGTATCAGGGTGGCAGGATGGGTGGGGGACCCCTCCCCACTCCCCCAAGGGCCCCACCTGGACGGGGTCAGAGTACCAGCTGCAAACCCCAAGTGACGAGCCGCAGGCCCCACAAGGGCTGCCATCCTCAGAGCGACACCAGCGCCTCCTCTCACCAGTCCTGGAACAAATATAGGCCAGGCCCAAGAGGGAAGACTCTGTCCCTGCTTCAGATGCTGGCCTCCCACAGAGGCTGTGACATGTCCCCACCTGGGGCAGGGGGAAGTGAGGTTTGGCCAACCCTGCCAGGTGAGAAGTCACCATGGGAGAGGCCCCGGCTCAGTCAAGCCTGGCAATGGCTTCTGGGAAGGAACCCACTGTTGCCTGCCAGACACTTCCCCAGGGCTTGGCCAGACTGGCTCGGAGTCTTTCAGATCTTTGCCCAGAGGCGCCCAGTGGAGACCTGCCCACTCCATGCTCACGCATCCCACCTGCACCCACCACCTGCACGCCTCATGCATTTTCTGCCTGACCCTGACTTGTCACCTGTGAGCCAGGCGCCTGGGAAATGACAGAGCTGGACACGAAGAAGGGGTTTTGCCCCAGAGCATGGGACTCCTGTGCCCCTGGGAGAAGGGGGCTATTCCTTTGAAGACTGACATTCATTAGAGTTTAGACCTTTGGCTCTCTTTGGAGAGAAGCAAGGGATGTGACATACAGAAGAACAGAGAATACATGGTGGAAAAACGCAGAAATGAACTGTGAAGATGCTGTGGACCGAGAGCCAGGGCAGGGCTGCCGCAGGCAGGAGAATCCCAGGTTTTACCCAGAGGGGTGTGGGCTGCTGCCCTGCGCCTGGCAGGCTCAGCTGTGGTGGCCACTTGGCAGGAGCAGGAGGAAAATTCCGAATCCTGCCGAGTGGAGCTGGCTGCTGATTTAAACATCTCAGCCGCGAAACCTGATCCACACGGCACGGAACACAAACGCCCGTCTCAGGCTTGGTGCCCCAGCAGACAATCTGCTCTGATGAATTAACAGGGTTGTGGTTTTTTTCTCTTTTAAAGGAGAAGGCCAGCATGGGGGAGGGCAGGGGAGGGCTGCTGTGGCCCAGCCTGCAGGGATGCGCCACATTTGCCTGCGGAGGGGTCGGCCCCAGGGTCCTCAGGTCTCACTGGCAGTCATGCTGGGGCGCTCGGTAATTTCTAGGTTCACAGCAGAGGTCACCTGTCCGCCCTCGGCTGGGGAGCGCGTCTCTGGCTGGTGTCCACCTGCCCATTGGCGTTGGTGGTGCTGTGGGGGTGCCCACGCTGTGCCACAGAGCCACCTCCATATCCCTCCCTGCAGTCTTCCTCAGCGGACTCTGTGAGCGCACAGACCACAGGGGCCTCACCCAGTGCCAGACACAGGGTGAAATGGCAGGTGGGCACAGCTGTTAACCACAGCGAATACCTGTGAGAAAGCCTCATCTTTTTTTTTTTTTTTTTTTTTAAAGAGGCAGGGGTCTTACTATGTTGCCCAGGCTGGTCTCGAACTCTTGGCCTTAAGCAATCCTGCTTCAGCCTCCCAAGTGCTAAGACTACAGGGGTGACACTGTGTGCCTGTCCAAGGCCATATATTTACAGGACTAGGGGACAACAGCTCCGGGACAGGGCACGGGTTGGGGAGCTGGGGACCATAGTAAGGGTCCAGGCCCAGCCACCTGCAGGACCAGGGACAGGGCAGGCAGGACACATGGAACAAGAGCCACATTCACAGTCCCCATGCTAGGTACTCTGTGCGCGGCACCCGACACCACGAGGAGGAAGCTGAAGGGGACGTGGAGGAGGTGAGGGCTCAGCCCCTCCTCACAGTGGGCGCAGTTCTAACACTGCAGCCGTGTTCAAGGCCTGGTCGGCCACGGAATGGGGCGAAGTCAGGGTAAGGCCTGCAGGAGCAGCAGAATCCTGATCAGACCTGTGTGCAGAACAACTGGAATGCAGGGTTGGGGTGGAGGCCCCAGGGAGGGACGCAAGGATCCCTGCAGCGTAGAAAAAGCCCTGACATGGGATGAGGGCAGAGGCAAAGGATATAAGGATGTATCATATCCGTGTGTCTCTAAATCCCTTTACAACTGCAATGCCCTTCCCTGATTGCCCAACACACATGGCCACCTCCTCAGGTCCATCACAGCTTCTTTCCCATGAGTCAAAAAGTCCAAGACGCGCACAGCCTGGAGGCGGCCTGCTGCCCGGCGGCACAGGAAGCCACTGGCCTTCGTGTCCCCTTTTCCATGTGTGCTTCCAGGCTCCTAGCTTGGTGATGTGTCTGTCTGTCCTTGCTGGAAACCTCCAGTGGCCCGAGTGGCACGGGGACTCTCCGGACCTGAGGCCCTTGTGTGCTGACTATGAAAGCTCACCTATCCACAGGGGCTGCGCTGCTGCAAGCAGCTCTGAGCTTTCGCATGGCAGTAAGCACAGGCGTGGGTGGGGTTGTGGCCGGGGGCTCCTGGTCTGGGAGCCTGCAGGGCATCCCCAGGTGGAAAGCAGTAGTAGTCATTCCTGAACATGCGCAGAGACGAGGCCGGGAGCGGGAGGGAAAGGAGCAGTGGGAGGGGCCACAGGAGCACCACGGGTGCCAAGTGACCCTCACGGGTGCCAGGTGATCTTCATGGCCTGGCAGTGAGGAGTCAGATGGCAGAAACCCACTCCCTAGCCCAAGGGAAGATGGAGGGAGGCTCTGCCCCGGGGCCGACTGGGTCATCACCCACTGTGTGTGATGCATGGAGGGAAGGGTCCCGACAGCTGGGGCTCCCCTCAGCATCTGGGAGTTCTGAGAGCCCTGCATTTGCACTGTCCTTCAAGCCTCCAGCCTCTCAGCAGAGATCTCCCCTCCTGTCCATCAAGGCTGAATGGTTTTTAAAAAGCAGTCTTTGGGAATGGGGGCACTGAAAACAATGAATCGGGACAAAGTTTCTGAAATCATTTTCCCACGGAAACCCCAAACCAGACGCCGCCACCATGGCCAGATCGGGCACCAGGGGACAGCCACAGACCCACCTCTGTGGTGGTTCAGGGGCTCCTCTGGGAACGAAGCTCTGGCAGCAAAAGGACAGTGGCTCTGGAAGCCCCAGGCATCCTCTTAGCCAAAGGGGCAGTCCCTTGGGCCTGGGCTGGCAACCGAGATACTGGCTCTGGACTGGAACCAGAATGGGCTCTGCCTCAGACCAGGCCACAGAGGGCCCCCTGAGAGCCTGGGTTCGCCATGACCTCCAGCCTGTGGGGACAGGCCTGCCACAGACTTCCTGGCCAGAGGTGGGGCTAGGTGCCATGGTAGGGAAAGAGAGCCAGACACTGGGGGCCATGGTCAGGCCCAGCCACCGCAGTCTAAATTGCCTCAGGAGTGCATTTCTGCCAACTGTGGTGCTGGCCATTCACGCCATCTCTCAGGTTGTCTGGGCCCTGCCCTGCCTGGCTCCTGGTTCTTGGAGCTAGAGAAGGGACTCTCAGGTTGGCAAAAGACAGATAAATGCTTTGCTGTGTGTGCGGCAGCGAGCCAATGCCATTTGAAGTCACAGCCACCGCTCTCTTGCCCGGTACATGAAAATGAGGGGGAGAAAAAAACTTAGGCAAGATAAATCCTCCAGATGGGCCCTGGGGGCCCCATCCAAGAGTCTGAGGCCGACGCATCAGGGGAACTGGAAGCAGAGTGGAAATCAGCCACTGGAAAGAAGTCACGCAGACGAAGTGGTGATGGCCACGGGGCAGCTCTGTCACCATCCCTGAGACAAAGGGGACAGTCAGGCCTGATCTATGATGGTCTGGTGGCCGGAGGCTCTGTGAGGGCAGCCCCAGGGCCAGACGGACCTCTCCTGTGCTGACAGCGAAGTCACCAGCGGGAGTCCAGCCCACACTGCCTTTCTGATGAGGCCTCCAGCTCTGGCTGCTGACTTTAAGCCCCAAGGAACCCTGTGCAGGGCCTGCATCCCAGAAGGCCTCCACCAGCCCGAACCTGACCTGTCCGCCCTAGCTGGGGCAATCAGCGTTTCTCCCGGGACAGCCTCCTCCCTGGCCTCCTGGCCCTCATCTGCATTGAGAGGCTCGGCCTCTGGTCCACATGCTGCCCTTCCCATGCCACGGCCTTGCAGCCCAGCCTCTCCCGTGCTGACTCCTTGGCTCTGGCCTGGCCCCTGGGCCTCGACCTCTGCGTTTCTTCTGTGAGGGGCTTGGACGCATGGGGGCTCCGGGTCTGTCCCCTCAGTCCAAGTCGCAGGCCAGTCCCCAGAGCATGGGGCTGCGTCTTGCTCTCTCCCGTGGCCACCCCCCGCCCCACATCAAGTTGCCCTGGGGACAGCCCTCACTGGCCCTCTCATCGCCCCCACACCCTGGGCAGTGCCTGGCACTCAGGAGATACCCACGAACGTTACGCTCTTGGTCAGGGTCCCACACCCCAGCCTCTCCTTCACTTCCCAGACGACCTAGAGCTGTGGTACAGGCCTCCGAGATGCGGGCTACGGAATCTGACCACGAGGCTGGGAGCAGGGAGTGAGGGGTCAGGTGGACTCGAGTGGTCGCTCAGGGCCTTTCTCTGCAGATCCAGCTCCAGCTGCAACAAGGCTGGGAAGGCGCCTTGGCCCTGGTTGAGGGAAGGGCCTCCTCCCCAAGGTGACTCAGCAGTCCTTGGAAACCCTTGCTGAGGACGCACCCTGCCTGGCCCAGCTCCACATGGGTGTGGGGGAGGCTGCGGGCTGCGCCCGGCGGCCGTATGGGTCCCAGGCTGGCCAGCGCTGCCCAATGGTGGGGGCTCCATCACGGCCCATCTGGCAGAAGCCATGGGTCACACACTCTCCCAGCACATGGTGGCGGGGTGGTGAGCTGGGCTCGGCTCTAATGACCAGCAGCCCTGGGGCTCCCATCACCGCTACCAGTCTGCCCAGGAGGAAACAGCACTGAGCCCGACCTGCTACTCTCTGGCACCTAAGAGACCCACCTGCCCCTCCATGCGTGGGGAAGGAGAGGTGCCCTCTGCTGTGGAAAGCTGGGACCTACTGTCTGTGGCGCGAGAAGGACCCCAAAGAGCTCCAGGACAACCCCGTGAGGAGTGGACAGAGCCAGACGGGCCCAGCAGCTGCCTCTGGGCAGATGTCTCCACGTGATAAACAGGACAGCTAAGGGCCTAGAAGGGATGAGCCTGGCCCAAGGCCAGACGGCAGGGGTGGTTAGGGAGGTCAAGGGATCCCCACTGCAGGCCCCACCAACCCTGGCTGTGCCTGGAATGCAGTCCGGGCAGGTGGAAGGGGAGGGGCAAAGCCCCAGGGCTGGCTGAGGAATCTGGGAGCAGGTGGAGTGGGAGACAGGAGCTCATGTTACCTTCCCAGGAGATGGGAGGACAGGCCTGCTGACCAGGAGGCTCAGCTATGTGGGACACATGCTCCCGCCCTTGCCCTTGCACAGGGTTTCACCCAAACATGGAGATGCCAGTGAGTGCTTGGGGCTCCTCTCCTAGGACCAAGCCACACCCGGAGCTCTAGCCCAAGCGAACACATCTACATGAAAATCAGCCTCCTGCATCATGCATTGTAATTTCTCAGCTTGGAGACCAGGCAGGAGGGCCGTGTGACATACAACTGGTAAAATCAGTTTCCGATGAAAACTTATAAAAGGAAAAAGCCAACCCACAAACAAATGAGGCGCTAAATCCCCTGAGACCCTGCCTGGCGGGGAAACACCAGCTCTGCAGCACTGAGCGCAGGCTGGTGTTCCCACTGGGGGCAGCACCCAGCGTGGAGGATCTGCATCCAAGGGGCAAAGTGTGATGACATCACCCACGTGCAATGGAACCATAAGGCTTTCTTTCTTTTTTTTTTTTGAGACGGAGTCTTGCTCTGTCGCCCAGGCTGGAGTGCAGTGGAGCGATCTCGGCTCACTGCAAGCTCCGCCACCTCCCGGGTTTGCGCCACTCTCCTGCCTCAGCCTCCCAAGAAGCTGGGACTACAGGCGCCCACCACCACACTTCGCTTTTTTTTTTGTATTTTTAGTAGAGACGGGGTTTCACCATGTTAGCCAGGATGATCTCGATCTCCTGACCTCGTGATCTGCCCGTCTCGGCCTCCCAAAGTGCTGGGATTACAGGCTTGAGCCACCGCGCCTGGCCAAGACTTTCGTAAAAATGGATCTTTTCTCAACAGCAGAGCTGAGGCAACGCACAGCCCTGCAGGAAGAGACTGGAAATGGGGCTTGGAGAGAGAGCCGCAGGGCATGGTGACAGCACTGGGAGGCTGCAGGTGCACAGGTCTCAACGTGGGGCCGTGAGTTCCCTCACTCCCTGAGAGCTGAGGTGACTGGCCCAAAAGCCCAGAGCCCTTCCTGAGACACAGAAACCATCTTCACCATCTCTAAGATCCCTTCCATTTCTGAAGGACTAATGAGAGGCCTCCCACAGGAAGCCCTCCTGATTGATCCCCATCACTGGTCTCCTGACCCTCTCCCATCACACCACTGATGCCTCATCTCTCGTGCGCCTGCCCCTTCACACCTCATCTTACACCCCCATCTGCCTGGGTGCCCCCCCACCCCTCCTCAGAGCTTTTGCTCTCTCTGTTCCTTCTCCTTCACTGCGCCTCCCTGGATCTTCCCAAGCTGGGTCTTAGCCACCAGGGCTCCGTCATCCATCCAGATGTCCCCATGGTTGCCAGGCTGCCCCGCCCACCCCGCCCGTCCCACCCTCCTGCTATCCTCTTGCTTGCTTGCTTGTGGGGCCCCTGCTGTCCCGTCTCAGACACAGGAAGCACTCTCCAATGCTTAGCGCCCTAGAATGAAGGACTCCAGGGAACCTCTTGGAGGTCCTTGCCGCATCCCACCCCTTGACAGCGGCTAAGCTCTGGGGGCAGCAACTCCCCGCAGTGACCCAGAAGGCAGCCAGATGATACTCCTTCCACCACCTTCTTTTTTGTGGCTCATGGACAGTTCACCTGGGCTGATACTGACGGAGGCCACCAGGCCCATTCCCAGCCTGGAGCTGGCTCCCTCCCCAGAGAGCTGCAAGGTTGGGAGAACTTGGAAAGAATAAAACGTGAGCTAGGCAGGCTGAGCCTGACTCATCCTGGGGACCCAGTTCCCACAGTTGGGCAGTCTCTTATCTAGGAGGATGCCCAAGAACACTGACAGGTCTAAGGTCTGGGCGGACAGCACATGGGAGAGGCAGGCACTGGAGGCCAAACAGAAACCGCCTAAATCCCTGCCTGGCTGCCAGCAGGGAGGAGGGTGCTGAGGTTCTCTACAGAATGCGCGGTGGGCAGAGCTGTGAGCAGGCTCTGAGGAATGTGCCTTCACCTGTCTCCTCTGCCCACCTGGCACACCTGCACAGGGACACCAGGCTCTGGTGACAGGTGACTCATGCCCACGGTGGCTCACAGTCACGGAGGCTGGTTTTCTGAGGTGTGGCTACCAAAAGCACCCAGGCTGGAAGTCATCCCAGGCGGCACGGGGCAGGGCAGGTGGTGGTGAGAGGCGGTCAGCAGCTCTACACAGCCAGCCGCGCCTGTGCACTGGGACCCTCCGTGAGCGTCAGGTGCCAGCAGCTGTCACCTTGCAATGGCCACCCCTGCCCATCGCCAGGTCACATGCACTGGCTCTGGTGCATGGGTGCCCCCAGCCGCTCAAAGGCACCACCTGCTCCTTACACAGTGACGTCGGTGGTGGAAACCCGGGCTGGGAATCTCAGGATTGCTGACCATGGCCTCAGCACAGAGGAAGCAAGCACATGGCCCGAGTTCCCCCGCCATCTCCCCTGCAGCGAGAAGACTGCAGCCTCTCCTCTCTGAAGACTGGCGTTTGGGTCCCAGGCCCGGGAGATGCTGGCGGGTACAGCCTGCTTCCCAGGGCCCCTTCTGCACCGCTGTGGCTCATCATCCTTGGAGGGACACCACTCAGGACAGGCTCTCGTCACCAACCCATCCCAAGTTCCCTGTTCTCAAACACGAGCTTCCTGCCAGCAGGGCCGAGCACGGGGACAGGGCTAGCAGAGGCAGCACAGGGCCTGGCATCCAGGTGGAGTCAGTCACTGAGTACATGTTGAGATAATAAATACTATTTGTCGAGATAACAAACAAATAAGAAGTGGCCCTGCCCTCGGGAACTCAGGTGTGCCAGTAACACATCAGAGCAAAGGTGTGCCACGAGGTCACGAGGCAGGCAGGCTGACGCGGGATGAGGGTGCCTGGATGGGCGGCATCGGGACTGGACATGGTTCCAGCTCTGCCGTTCGGGGCAGTGACTCCGAGCAGGAACGCAAACCCCTCTCTCTTGGGTTCCTCAACTGTCTCAGGCGTGGATGTCCTTTAGAAACCACACACCACCCTACAATCCTAGGCTACTGTGCACTGAGCAACTGAGTCCCGAGGAATGATGGGTGTGGGGCCAGGGGCTTTGCCTCCACCCCGTGACATGATCTCTGAGCCCAGTTTTTCTGGAGCAAGGGGCTTCATGCAGGCCCTTCTTTAAGAAGAGAGAGAAAAGGAACACGCCTTCCCTGAGTTACACCCATCTCCAGGGCACCCTGGTGAGGCACTCACAGGACCACACACACCAGGAAAAACCGTCTACAGCTGGCTGACTGTGCACGAACTCTCACGCTGCGCCCAGAGCGCCTCCAGATCAGCCACAGAGTCAAGTCCCGGTTCCGAAACACTCACAGCACCGGACATATTTGTCAATGGCCGTGACACAAATTCTGAGGTTCTACTGGGGGACGAGGGCGGGAGGAAAGAAGCAAAGGACTGCCAGGCTTGGTGGCTCATGCCTGTAATCCCAACATTTTAGAAGACCAAGGAAGCAGATCACCTGAGATTGGGAGTTCAAGGCCAGCCTGGCCAACATGGTGAAACCCCAGGCATGGTGGCTCATGTCTAATCCCAGCTACTTGGGAGGCTGAGGCAAGAGAATTTCTTTTTTTTTTTTTTTTTTTTTTGAGACGGAGTCTCGCTTTGTGGCCCAGGCTGGAGTGCAGTGGCCGGATCTCAGCTCACTGCAAGCTCCGCCTCCCGGGTTTATGCCATTCTCCTGCCTCAGCCTCCCGAGTAGCTGGGACTACAGTTGCCCGCCACCTCGCCCGGCTAGTTTTTTGTATTTTTTAGTAGAGACGGGGTTTCACCATGTTAGCCAGGATGGTCTCGATCTCCTGACCTCGTGATCCGCCCGTCTCGGCCTCCCAAAGTGCTGGGATTACAGGCTTGAGCCACCGCGCCCGGCCAGGAGAATTTCTTGAACCTAGCAGGTGGAGGTTGCTGTGAGCCAAGATCGCACCACTGCACTCCAGCCTGGGTGACAGAGCAAGACACTGTCTCAAAAAAAGGAAAAAAAATAAATAAAGAAGCAAAGGACCAAGAAAGAAATGACTCGACTTAAAGAAGGTTGGTAGAAAATTCCCCATGTCCCTGACACATACCTGCTGCTGTGTCACACCCCAGGCAGCTGCCACAGCCTCTGTGCCCCTTCTCCTGTTTCCCAATCAGCCTGCATTCCTGTCTTCCTACCAGCCGGGAACACGGCACGGCTGCCCATCCTGACCTCCTGAGCACCTGACTTTCCGCCTTGCCCGTGGTGAATGCAACTCTTTCCCTGGGGATGTCCCGCCCTCCCTCCACCTCTGCACACCCACGCTCTCCCTGCCTTCCAGAACGTGCCTCTGTGCGTGAGCGAGCCTGTGGCCGTGACTGTGACCCCTCACTGCCAGGATGTCTGCTGCTGCGACGCCAACACAAAGCATGCCGCAGCCCTGCCTTATGCTTACTTGTATTTTGGGGGGAAAGCAGCCCTGCCTCCCGGGCCCGCAGCCCTTCTCCCCAGGGTTTGCTTCTCTGTTGTCATTGCCCCAGAGAACAAGGGACTAGTGCTGCCACTTCCTGAGCTAGGAGCAGTAAGAATATTCAAATCTCTCCCATCCTGCCATCACAGTCTGCTAGCCAGGCTCCTCCCAGCACCCAGGGTGGCTTCCGCTCCCCTGGAAGGACTGGCCCCATGGATGCTGCCTGGGCTCAGGATGGAGGGGAGGGACACGGCAAGGCAGACCCACGCTGCTGGGGCCTCCCTCCAACACCTGCCTAGGGGATGCCCAGAGCAGGGCTCTCTCCCTGCACCAGAAACTCTCCCTCCTTTCCTTGCTTCTTCCTACATCCAAATTCTACCTATCCTTCAAAGCCACGGTCAGGAGCCATCACTGAGGTCCAAGTCAGGTTAAATGAGTATTTACCTGTGTCAGGTACAGTGAAAAAGGAAAGACGTATAACCCAGGCTCACACACACACAAGAACCTAAGGCCTTACGACAGACAGGAGGCCAGCGGGGAGGGAGCCAGGGTGAGTCAGGAAGGAGGTGGCTGTGGCCGTGGGCTTTGAAGGATGGGTGGGATCTGGGCGTATGCAGGAGAGAGGGGCACGACACGAGGAAAGGCAGGAAGGGGAGACATGGGGCCTGCAGCAGTGAGGTCGGCTTGGAAACAAGCCCAGGACAAGGTTCGGAAGTGCCCGTTTTGAAGATGTGGGAGGGCGTCACGGGTGGGTATCTGGTGTGGGCTCCAGCTCCTGGATCGGAAAAAACGTGCCGTCAAACTCAGGAACTGTCAACTGTCTACAGGACAGTCAGTGGTTTTGAACATGATCTGCTCTGGTGTTTCCGGGGTGCGTGGTGCCCTCAGGCTTAGACAGGCAATAGTATGTTCTGTGTAAACCTGAACGAGCAGGCGGTTTTCAAAATCCAAGTTAAATTATAGGAACTGAATTTCCTATCAGTCCACTAGCTTTTAAGTCACCAAGGTGGGATTCCAGAGACCAGGGAACAACTTCTGCGGAGCTGAAGATTAGTTCCACAGAGCGTCATAGCCAAGGAAGGCTGGATGGAACCCCAGCTCTTAGCAGGGCACCTCAAGCCAACACAGCAAAGTGAACCGGTCCTATTTTCTTGATTTCAGGGATGAGAGCTAACAGAGGACAAAACAATTGTCTCTCCACAGGCCTCCTCTGCCTCTCTCTGTCCCCCTGCCTCTGTCTCCTCTGCCTCTCTCTATTCCCCTGCCTCTCTCTGTCCCCCTGCCTCTGTCTCCTCTGCCTCTCTCTAGCCCCCTGCCTCTGTCTCCTCTGCCTCTCTGTCCCCCTGACTCTCTCTGTCTTCCCTGTCTCTCTCTGATCCCTCTGCCTCTCTCTGTCTGCCTGCCTTTTGCTGTCTACCCTGCCTCTGTCTCCCCTGCCTCTGTCTCCCCTGCCTCTCTCCATTTCCCCTGCCTCTCTCTGTCTCCCCCCAGATGCCTCTTAAGGATTGAGATGAAAACCATAATCAGGACAAGGCTTTAAGACAGTGTGAACCTGTGTGAGTTTCTTGTTGCCACCATAACAAATCACCATAAACCTAGTGACTTAGAGCCACATACACGTCTTCAACAACACGCTAAAGCAACACAAAGTCTTCACTAAGTTAGATCCTGACAGGGATCTCCCCGGGCTAAGATTGAGATGCTATGAGCTGCACTCTGTTGTGGGTGTTCTGGGGCTTTCCTGCCTTTTCCAGCATCCAGAGGCCACCCACATCCCTTGGCTCACAGTCCCCTCCTCCCTCCATTGTCAGAGCTAGCAGGCACTGGCCCCTCAGCGGCTACCTCTGTTCTCTCTTCCTTGTCTCAGCTCCCTCTGACCACAGCGGGGAAGGTGCTCCGCTTTCTGAGGGCCTTCTGATGGGACTGGGCCCTCGTGGATAAGCCAGGATAACCTCCCACCCCCAGGTCTGTACCCTTCGTCTCACCCGCAAAGTCCCCTTTGCCATGTGAGGGAACAGTCATGGTTCCAGGGGTGGAGGTGAGGGGCAGCTGTGAGGAGTGCTGTCCTGCCTGCCACAGGAGCTGGTCACTTCTCGTTATTCGTGGCAGCTCTGTTCTAGAAAGTTACCTCAAGCACAGAGTTCGCCAGTACCGAGCCACTGCTCACAGGGGAAACACACAGCTAGGTTTCTGTGAGCCTCTGGTCACAACATGTTCACCAAATGATCACTACGTAACCGTTCTGTGTATTCCATTTTTTCTTTTTTCTTTTTGAGACAGAGCCTCACTCTGTCGCCCAGGCTGGAGTGCAGTGGCACAATCTTGGCTCGCTGCAACCTCTGCCTCCTGGGTTCAAGTGAGTCTCCAGCCTCAGTCTTCTGAGTAATTGCGATTACAAGTAATTACAAGTAATTGCGATGACACCACCATGCCTGGCTAATTTCGTATTTTTAGTAGAGAAGGGGTTTCACCACGTAGGCCAGGCTGGTCTCGAACTCCTGACCTCAAGTGATCCACCTGCCTTAGCCTCCCAAAATGCTGGGATTACAGGCATGAGCCACCGGGCCTGGACATTTTTTTTTTTTTTGGAGACCAGGTCTTGCTCAGTCACCCAGGCTGGAGTGCAGTGGCATGATCATGGCTCACTGCAGCCTTGACCTCCCAAGCTCAAGCAATCCTCCTGCCTCAGTCTCCGAAGTAGATGGGACTACAGGCATGCATCACCACACCCAGCTTTTTTTTTTTTTGGTATTTTTCTAGAGACAGGGTTCCACTTTGTTGCCCACGCTAGTCTGGAACTCCTAGGCTCAAGCGATCCTCCCGCCTCAGCCTTCCAAAGTGCCGGGTAACAGGCGTGAGCCGCTGCACCTGGTCTTTATGCGTATTTCCTTAGTCCATATCTACCGTGATTCACCCACACTGAACTCCCGGACACGGCGCTATCACTCCTGCCTGAGCAAGCTGCTCTCACACATGGCTTCTCTGTGAGGCTCATCCCAGTCTCCTCGCACTGAGGAACACGAGATAGCGCTGCTGCATGATGCTGGGGCCATTCTCAACAGTGAAATCACCAACAAAATCCACATAAATGTGAGAAACATGGCGCTAAAAAGCCTGCAAATCCATGCCGGAACACAGCGCAAGAGCCGGCAGAAGGCAGTGTGGCTTGCTTTGACCTGGGCTAGTAACATATGCACTGGGTGACCAAAAAAAAAATTTTTTTTTTTTTGAGATGGCGTCTCGCTCTGTTGCCCAGGCTGGAGTGCAGTGGCGCGATCTCGGCTCACTGCCAGTTTCGCCTCCTGGGTTCACGCCATTCTCCTGCCTCAGCCTCCCGAGTAGCTGGGACTACAGGCACCCACCACCACGCCCAGCTAATTTTTTTTTTTTTTTTTTGTATTTTTAGTAGAGATGGGGTTTCACCATGTTAGCCAGGATGGTCTCAATCTTCTGACCTTGTGATCTGCCCGCCTCGGCCTCCCAAAGTGCTGGGATTACAGGCGTGAGCCACCGTGCCTGGCTGCTACAAATAAATCTTAGCAAGTAGGTGAATTTGCACGGGGAGCGTGTGAGGAATGGGGATGGTTCGTGCGTCCTGGCCCGAGCTGCCCTCTGTCACGAGCCTGGGTGCTAGGTGCTTTCTGTAAGCATGGCCTCACTGTGCACAACAAAACTGAAAACATGGACTCCAGAGGAATTTACAGGCTGGAGGGGATGTTACATCTGTGAGGAGAGCGCCGGGCAGAAGCAGAGTCCTCAGAAGTCATGGCGCAGGAGCCACCCCAGTTCATCCCGCTCCGGACCACACAGAGCTAACCCTGAGCTGGGAGCCTCCTCCCCGTCCACTTGGCTTCCTGGCCAAGGCCCCAGGCACATACAGCACAGTGGAGGAGGGCTAAAATAACACACTTTACGAGTATGCAACACATGATATTGCTAGCCACGGGTCCAAGACTTTGGGTCATGCAAATTGAACGGGCTGTTTTTTTCCAGGCTAGGACCGTTGAAAACCTATGTGGCTATTTTTCTTTTTTTGAAGGCAGGGTCTCGCTATGTTGCCCAGGCTGGAGTGCAGTGGCTATTCACGGGCACAGTCATCAAGCACTACAGTACATGATCATATTAAGTATGGTACCACGCTGGAGAAGCTCTCAGATGTGTCGCAAAGGACTGCTCACTGCCAGGCTGTGCGAAAATGCAGAAACTTGGAGACTCTAAATGTCCACTGGCCGGAGAATGGATAGACACGCTGTGGAATAATCACGAGGGAAAGCCACACAGCTGCGGATGTGAGCGGAGCCTCATGTGCCAGTGTGAACGGTACTCACAAGCAGTGCTCAGCCTAAAAAGCAGGTGACCAGGTACAGTGGCTCACGCCTGTATCCCAGCACTTTGGGAGGCCGAGGCACGCAGATCGATGGAGCTCAGGAGTTCGAGACCAGCCTGGCCAACATGGTAAAACCCTGTCTCTACTAAAAATACGAAAATTATCCAGGTGTGGTGGTTGGTGCCTGTAATCCCAGCTACTCGGGAGTCTGAGGCAGGAGAATTGCTTGAGCCCGGGAGGGGGAGGTTGCAGTGAGCTGAGATCGTTCCATTGTACTCCACCTTGGGTGACGAGAAACTCCATCTCAAAAAAAAAAAAGTAGGGTGCAAGAAAGCACATGATCCTGCTGACAGGCCGTGTAGACTGCCGCACAACCCCGCACGTTTTGGAGCAGTGACCTCACGCGCAGTGAAGGTGCGCCTGCCCTGCTCTGGCTTCATTTGGGTGGCGTGGTGGGCACCTGGTCATCAACTGGTCATTCTTAGGTGTCTTTCTGTATCTGAAACCCTTTATGATACAACCTTTATGAGGTGCCTGAACAAGGGAGGTGTCCTGCGCCACATATTGGTGCCGACCAGCGTGCGGCCCGGGGAACGTGTTCTGAATGCAGTAAGAAGCAACCCTTCTTGGAAGGACGGCGACCCCCTACCGGCTCCTCTTAACAGCCGAGTGGACTCCTGGATTCTGACAGCCGAGTGGACTCCTGGGCTCCAGAAACGTGATTGCAGCAGACGGACCAAAGGTCTTTCCCCTGCCCTCCCTCTCAGGGCCCCAAGGACCCTCCCTGGTTGTGCAGCTGCCCACTATGGAACCCTCAGCCAGTCTAGATGGTGACACAGGGACCCCACTCAACAGAGGGGCCCACTAGTGCCTTCTTCTGACGGGCACAGGGTGCTCTGGGGCTAGCCGGGGAGACTGTTGTGGGAAGGCTGGGCGTGGGAGAACACTGGAAAAATACACAGGATTCTGCAAGTATGAAATAAAAATGTAAAAGCTGGGGGAGCAAAACCACCCACAGGGCAGCATTCCAGCGGCCTCCAAGTCGGCCTCTGCAGTGGGCAGTACATACCTCCTGGACACCCACACTATGCTCAGCCAGGGGGCCGGCAGCTCCAAGGTTCCTCATGGGTGGAACACTGACTTGACCAGAGTAAGCAAGAAGCAAGAGACTTGCTCTGCAGTTTTGGGGGTTGTTCTTCCTTCCTAAAATAATAGCGGTGATTCTCAACCTCAGAGAAAACCGTCAGAGGCCTCAGGAGAGGATGAAGACGATCTTATGCTGGGGTGGGTGAAGGCTGGGAGATGAAGAAATTCCATCCAGGTCCCTGGGCTACCCTCTTCTGAGCCACAAAGGCTGGTCTTGAAGGGCCAGGGCTGCCCGTCTGTTTCAAACAATCGAGACTCTGATGAGTGAGGCTGTTAGGCTGATGGATGCCTGCCTGAGTCAGCCGTGGGGCCTCATCCCACAGAGGCGGGTGGCAGGGGATTGCGGCGAGGGCGGGCAGAAAGTTCCCAGAACTTCCTTCCGCAGGGGCTTTCTGAGAACAAGGGTCTCTGCTTAGTACCGGGGTAGAGTCCCGAAATGACAGCAGAAAAATAATCAGTCAGCAGTTCTGCTTCCAGCAGGCAGGGCTGGATGGGGGTGTCCTGGAGGAAGATATCTGCATTACTGCTTGGGTGATGTTTGGGAACTCTTTTTATTTCCTTTTTTACCTTTTTTTTTCTTCCTGGAGAACAGAGTCTTGCTATACTGCCCAGGCAGGTCTCGAACTCCCGGCCTCAAGCGCTCCTCCTGCCTCTGCCTCCCTCAGAGCTAGGATTACAGGTGTGAGCCACCGTGCCCAGAGATATTTGGGAACTCCCTAAGAATGCTGACTGCAGGGTCTCCAGCCTCCATGCCTTTCCCCAGGCACTCAGGACCTGGCTGTTACCAAGCCATCAGCCCTCTTTCCTGAGCTTGAATCCCAGTGTGCGGGATCCCTCGATCCTATGAGACGAGACTGCAGAGGGTATGGCAGCAGGCCCCAAGGGAAAAGGCAACGTGCCTTCTGTGAGGCATTTCCCACAGTGTGGCAGCTAACACACGCACAAGGCACACGAATCACGTGGTCAGAACACAACTGCCGCAATTCCCCTTCCATATTTCTTATTCTGGCAAGAAGGAACTTCCAGGTGGGCACTACTATAGCACAGATTTTTTTTTCTTTTTTAAGCAGGTTCTTGCTCTGTTGCCCAGGCTGGAGGGCGGTGGCACGATCACAGCTCACTGCAGCCTCGAACTCCTGGACTTAAGTGATCCTCCCACCTCAGCCTCCCAAGTAGCTGGGGCTACAGGTGTGCACCACTATGACTGGCTAATTTAATTTTTGTACAGACGGGGTTTCATCATATTGTCCAAATGAGCTTGAACAACTGGGCTAATGCAATCCTCCTGTCTCAGCCTCCCAAAGTGTTGGGATCACAGGCAAGAATCACCACGTCCAGCCTGAACAGCTCTTTCACAAGAGAGGACACCTCAGGCTCAGGGGTGGGGTATCCAGGAAGATTTTATTCCATTGTTTTGTTGCTGTTGTATTTGTTATTCCACTTACTGTGTGGGTTTTTTGTTTGTTTTGTTTTGTTTTTGAGACGGAGTGCAGTGGTGCTGTCTCGGCTCACTACAACCTTCACCTCCAGGGTTCTAGCGATTCCCCTGCCTCGGCCTCCCGAGTAGCTGGGATTACAGATATGCACACTACCACACCCGGCGAATTTTGTTTTGTTTTTGTTTTTTTGAGATGAAGTCTCGCTCTGTTGCCAGGCTGGAGTGCACTGGCGCGATCTCGGCTCACTGCAACCTCTGCCTCCTGGGTTCACGCAATTCTTCTGCCTCAGCCTCCTGAGTAGCTGGGACTACAGCCACATGCCATCAGGCCCAGCTAATTTTTGTATTTTTAGTAGAGAGGGGGTTTCACCATATTGGCCAGGCTGGTCTCAAACTCCTGACCTTGTGATCCACCTGACTCGGCCTCCCAAAGTGCTGCGATTACAGGCATGAGCCATTGTGTCCGGCCTATTCCAGTTACTGTTATTGAGCAAAGAAAAACACCACTATCCCCTTTAAAATAAATTTTAAAAGTGATAAAATAAAAGTAATTTAAGAGGAAAGAGGCCGAATCAACTAATGGGTTCAAGCTAAAGGACAGGCGATGAACCCTGGCTGTCGGTTCAGGGCATTACCGCTGGCCAGCTGCATGCTGTGGTCTGCGAGTCATGAGAGTGTCACGTCTGAACGCCGGGACAGGGGATGCAGGCTTAGAAGGCAGGTACAGAGAGGGGTGGCGAACGCACAAGAGACAGCAGGCTCAGAGACAGAAGGGGCCGTCCACAGGGAGAATGGGGAGGAGCTGCAGGGCCGACTGTGGCAATCAGAGAGAAGTCACTGCAGCGCCTGGGCACCGAGGCCAGGGAAGGAGCTGCACAACGAGTAGCCAGGCCCAGCCATGGCGAAAGCCCTAAGAATCTTGGCAAATAGGGCTGGGGAGGCCAGGAATGGTTTAGCTTGGGGAAGCATTCAAGCCAGGGAACCACCAACTCTGAGCAGACTGGCCCAGCCGGGCAGCAGCAGGTACACTTCAGCCTGGCCTCAGTCAAGGGGGGAAGCAGACGTCTGGGCTCGGCTTCCTCGGGACCATGCTCAGGCAGGCTCCGGGTCAGAAACTGCCTGTGACATAGTCAGGCCCCTCTGACCCGGCCAAGTTCAGGTGACTGTCAGCTGCAGCCCTGGAGCTGGACACACACCCTAAACCACAAGAAACATTCTCCGAGCTGCTGATTTTTTCAGAGCAGTTGGACCTGTTCCCAACCGAGTACTCCAAGGCCTTGCCAGCCACCTGCCCCCCTGGTGTTCTGTCACAGCCTGGTCAGATGCCTGGCCGGCGGACCAGGGCTGCTGCTGAGCCACCACCAGGGACACTGCAGGGGCCCCGTGGAGGACAGCCCCCTATTCTGAGAAGGAGCCCCCCAGCTCAGCCTCTGCAGGGAGCGTCTCTGGCGACCTCATCAGCAGGCTAGTGCCCAGCGGAACATGGCCCATCACACATGCCCGGGCACAACCCAGCCTCAGGAGCTGCCATCTGACAGGAGGAGAGCACCTCACACAAACACCAGCGTGTGGTGTGTGGGTGGGGGACTCCAAGGCCAGATGCTCCAAGGGCTGAGAACTCAGTTCCCACATGCAGCCCCAGAAGATGCCAAGGATAAGGGGAGATAGAAACGCATTCATTATAGGGCAGACAGGAAGTGGGGAGAGAGTGGGGTTGGGAGGTAGAAGAGGCCAGTGACATGGACAGGAGGCAGGAGAGCACAGGGCCCCACACAGGATGGGCGGGAGGGGTTGACTGTGTGAGTTCCCTATGAAGGGGAAGAGTAGCATTTAAAGCTGGGACCAAGGCAGTGGCTCCGGAAGCTCCCGAAAGTCAGCTGAGAGCTTGAACTGTACCCCAGGCCAGGTGGGGACATGCTTCTCCTCTTCCTCTAGGGCGTGCTCACATAAACCTGACACACAGCCATCCGCTGTAGGGTGGGGGTCACAGTGGCCCATCCGTCCTTCCATGTGATATTTACCGGCTTCCTGGGGCAGGCTAGCCATTAAACCAAACACTGGGGATGCAGCAATGAGCAGAAATGCCTGGCTCTGACGGCAATGGGCTCATAATCCAGTGGCAAAGGCAATGGAATAACCACTCCCATCAGCCTGAAACTACGTGGGGATCTGTCCACTCGGGCCAGGGCAGAGAAGACGCCCGTTTCCGGCCCAGGGAGGGGAGTGGGCCCACTCACCCCATGCCCTCGCTGGCCTGAGGCCGTCTGGATCCTGAGTATCTGCCATGACCACCGCCCCTACAGACACGCGGCATGACCCCTGCTGGGTGCTTTGTCCCCTTACCCACGTGTGGAACTGCGGCCCGCCAGGCAGGAGCCCTCTCTCCCAGGCAGTCAGTGGGCTGCTGCTGAGTCAGGTCCAATGGAGGAAACGGTCGGTCTATTTTCCTGCTGTGGTGAGGAAGTCTCCCCATGACCCCGCTCTCAGGGCCTGGTCAGCAGGTTTTTCTAGGAGTGCAGAGGAAAAGGAAGACAGGGCCATCCTCCCAGAGCCTGAGTTCAGGGAGCCCTGGGTACTGCTTAACAGGAAATGAGCAGAAATGCACCAAGCTGCAGCGCTCAGAAAAAGTGCTTGCCAAATCCAGCCCTGCAAAAGGCGAGAGACAGAGAAAGAGAGAGACAGGCAGGCAGGCAGACAGACAGGAAGAAGGCGTGGAGAAGAGAGAGAGAGAGAGGAAGAAGGGGTGAGAAGGCAAAAGAAGGGAGAGACAGAGAGAAAGACAAGGAAAGAGTGAGAACAGAGAGAGAGAGAAAGAAGAGGGGGGAGAGAGAGAGAGAGGAAGAAGAGGACAGGAGAGAAGGGAGAGAGAGAAACCCGCTGTAGCCGGGACAGCTTTGAAAGAGAACCAGAAGAGACCGCCCCTGACACTTCAGCTCACACATTAAAAAGCCATTAGAGTTGGAGAGCTCAAGTCCAGCTGAGATGCCTCCAGAGCCTCTCGAGCTCCTGACACCCACCCCACCCCCACCCCGGGGCAATGCTTCCCCATCCAACCCTCCTGGAGCTTAGAGACCTCAGGGGCTTGGAAAGGAGAAATATGGAGGCCACTCTGAGCTCCTCCTTTAAGCTATGCCCATGGCAGCGGCGAAACCTGCAGCTGCCTCCGAAATCCTACTGCGGACGTTGGCAGCACACTCCAACACGACGTTTCCCCAGATCAGATCAGTTACAAAACACTGGCGACAATCACAGAGGCGGAAAAGGGCCAAGGCAGCAGTGAAGGCTTGGCTGCACCCTAGGCCCCTGGATCAAAGTCCACTGGACCAGAGACACGGGCAGGTCTGAGCAGGACGGGCCCCAATCCGCAGATTTCTCCTCTGAGAAAAAAATGCAACACACAGAGACACCTGAGGGACCCAACAGCCAGCTTAGACCTCAGGTGGACTGCGCACATGACAGCGGCCACCCCGGGCAGCCAGGGGCGGAGTGAGCAGTATCACGTTCTCTGTGTGCTTGATAGGTCTGGGGTCTCAAAATGTGACAGGCCCCAATGTCTTCAGCTGAGCGGGATAAGGTGAGACACCTCATCTTGCACTCGCAGGTTGTTATTAGGGGCACCCGGAATGTAATTATGCACTGCAGGGCTGGGTTTTAACACACACCCAGATAAGCAGGGCGATCGGCACCCACAGAGCCCCAACTGGTCTTTGGTGAACACGGGATTCTGAGTCAGAGATGAACTTTTGGCCGAACTTTCAGCCCCTGACTTGATTTCCAGGGCCTGATGTACAGCAGTCACGGGTGCAGACACCGGAGTTTGTTAGACGGGAAAACGCAGGATGCTGCTTGATTACAAAGTGCCCAGTGACCACCAACAGCCAACCCTGCGGGCCAGGCAAGCCAGGTTTCACAGACAGGCCCGAGGAGCAGCAGGGTGTAAGGAGCCTCCAGCTTCCTTCGGGGAAGGGCAGTCTCAAACCTCTGTGTCTACACAGCCCAGCCAGCACACAGCTCAGGCCTCCACACAGCTGCTGGTTCCACCCATCTGCAAGCCAGAAACACAGCGGAGTGGGGAGAGTGAGCCCTGCCCGTCCTGGGGGGAGCCCAAGGTCCACACCGCCGGCTCCAATGCCTCAAGGCACACACCAGCACATGCCGCACGTTCCAGACTCAGTCACCAGAGCTTCCTGCAAGGGTGGACTTAACCCCATTCCCATCATACATGGACATCACAAAGCAAAGCCCGTTCCTACATCTGTTGCCAGCACCTCCCCGAGGGAGACGGGGTTCCGGAGGTCAGCCTGCAGCTGCTGGACTCACCGGCCTTGTCTCGGGCACAGCCTCTGAATCACCAACACCGCCCCTTACCAGCCCACACAAAAGGGCCTCAGAATCACCTGTCACTCCCAGCACAAGGGTATACATTTTTATCTGTGCCAAGGTTAAGGGGTTATGAACCCCATATTTTTGCATCTTAAGATCATTCCCAGGGGCTCACGCCTGTAATCCCAACACTTTGGGAGGCTGAGGCAGGAGGATCACAAGGTCAGGAGTTCAACACTAGCCTGGCCAACATGATGAAACCCCGTCTCCACTAAAAATACAAAAATTGGCCAGCTGTGGTGGCGCACACCTGTAATCCCAGCTACTCAGGAGGCTGAGGCAGGAGAATTGCTTGGACCCAGGAGGCGGAGGTTGCAGCGACCTGAGATCGGCCCACTGCACTCCAGCCTGGGACAGAGCAAGACTCCGTCACACACATACAAAAAAAGATCATTCCATGTTTATGGCTTAACAAGTCAAGCACTTTGGTAGGAAAACCAAGAGTGGCCCCACAAAGTGAGGTTTTAAAAAAGAGGTCAGGGTTGGGCGTGGTGGCTCACGCCCGTAATCCCAGCACAATGGGAGGCCAAGGAGGGCGGATCACCTGAGGAGTTCAAGACCAGCCTGGCCAACAAGGCAAAACCCCGTCTCTACTAAAAATACAAAAATTAGCTGGGCACGGTGGCAGGCACCTGTAATCCCAGCTACTCAGGAGGCTGGGGCAGAAGAATCGCTTGAACTGGGCGGCAGAGGTTGCAGTAAGCCAAGATCGTGCCACTGCACGCCACCTTGGGAGTGGAGACAGAACAAGACTGCATCTCAAATACATAAAATGTTTAAAAAATCGTAATAACCCAGGCATGGTGGCTCACACCTGTAATCCCAGCACTTTGAGAGGTTGAGGCAGGAGGATCACCACCTGAGGTCAGGAGTTCGAGACCAACCTAGTCAACACGGTTACATCCCTTCTCTACTAAAGATACAAAAATCAGCCGGATGTGCTGTGACGCGCTTGTAATCCCAGCTACTTGGGAGGCTGAGGCAAAAGAATTGCTTGAACCCAGGAGGCAGAGGTTGCAGTGAGCTGCGATTGTGCCACTGCACTCCAGCCTGGGCAACAGTGTATAATCCCAGCTACTTGGGAGGCTGAGGCAAAAGAATTGCTTGAACCCGGGAGGCAGAGGTTGCAGTGAGCTGAGATTGTGCCACTGCACTCCAGCCTGGGCAACAGTGCGAGACTCCGTCTCAAAAAAAAAAAAAAAAAAAAAAAAAGCAAAACAAAAAAACCACAATAAATAAACTAAAAAGAGGTCAGGGCCGGGCACGGTGGCTCACGCCTGTAATCCCAGCACTTTGAGAGAACGAGGAGATAGGATCACTTGAGCCTAGGAGTTCAAGACCTGGAGTGGTGAGGTTTAAGGAGCCTCCAGCCTAGGCAACATAGTGAGACTCTGTCTCTACAAAAAATTAAAAAAGAAATAAAAATAGGCCGGGCATAATGGCTTACGCCTGTAAACCCAGCACTTTGGGAGGCCAAGGCAGGTAGATCATGAGGTCAGGAGTTCGAGACCAGCCTGAACAACATGTGAAATCCGTCTCTACTAAAAATACAAAAATGAGTTGGGCGTGGTGGCATGTGCCTGTAACCCCAGCTACTCAGGAGGCTGAGGCAGGATAATTGCTTGAACCCAGGAGATGGAGGTTGCAGTGAGCCAAGATCGTGCCACTGTACTCCAGCCTGGGTGACAGAGCTAGGCTCTGTCTTAAAAATAAAATAAAATTAAAATAAAAATAGGTCAGAACAAGCAGTATCGTGGACATTCTGAAACACCAGCCATGTCCCAGACACTGCTTACTCTGACCTACAGCCCCCCAATAGGTGGGGCCCAGGATCCCCCAGCAGACAGTTCTCCCTCAACCCCCCAGCCTCTCTTTTTCTCCTAGGCACAAACCCAGGGCCTAAGGAGCATCAGACAGATTTCAAAGCTACGGGAGGTGACGCTTGTGAATGTTCCTCCTAGCTCAGTCTGAAGCAATCTTTCCGTTCAAACGTTCAAACCCTCTCCCTCCTTTCACACACCAAAAAAAAAAAAAAAAAAAAAAAAAGCCAGCATTCCAGGCAGCTGCCAGCTCTATCCCTAGTTACACTCTCAATCTCACACAGCCCGGCCACAAGATTTATCAGGAAGCCAGTTAGCAGCTTAGGCCTGGAAATAACGTCACCCAAACCCCCAGCACACCAAGGGAACTTCTGAGAGCAGCTCTCACTAGTGGCGTTCTTTAACCCTCCTTAGTCCCCCAATTCTAGTTGCGAACGGATGCCAGGAGGCTCTTGAGGGAGTGGGTGTCACACAGGCAGAAAGGAGGGAACCAGGGAGATGGGACCACGATGGATGGCTATTTCTTTTACCGCTTTCTTCCAGATGATTCAACTTTCCCCAGCTCAGGCCTTCAACCAGTCTATGGCCAGTTCATGATAAGAAGTAAAAACTCACAAACTGCCCACTCAAGCCCAAACCAATTTTGAGCAAGTAGATGAACTAGCCTGGAACCCACTAAGGTTCTTACCATTACCAGCAATGAGATCAGAAACTCGGAACCAACAACACAGCCTCGCCTGCTAGAAAGTAAGTTTATCTTTCCCAGCACTCTCTCCCGGATCCTCCCGGCCTCTGTTTCTCAATTTAGAAAGGGCACTGTGAAACCCTTGGAAGTCTAGAGCCTGGTTTAAAGCAGGGTTTCTTAAGCTCAACCCTACTAACATAGGGCTGGAGAATTCTTCCTTTGCAGCGGGGGGAAGCTGTCCTATGCATTGTAGGATGTTTGGCAAGCATCCCTGGCCCCATTCCCTCAATGCCATGAGCACTCTCTCCCAATCGCCAAGCGGAGTGAGGACGGGGTCTGCGCTGTCCCCGGCTGACAGCGCTGATGGGAGTGTGCACCTCCTTCAGGAGCCCCGATGCCTGTGTCTCTCAACTATCAAATCAAGTTCCAGCAAAGAACTGGAAACCTTTAAGCTGTGTATAGAACCATTGTGTGTAGCACTGGAAACTCTCCCTTTTCTAAGTCCCTGTAAATGGTGTGTTTTTTTTTTTTTGGAGACAGGGTCTGGCTCTGTCTCCCAGGCTGAAGTGCAGTGGTATAATCAGGCTCCCTGTAGACTTGACCTCTGCAGGCCCAAGCGATAAAGGTTCCTCAAGATCAGTTGGAAGGTTCACACTTAAGAACATTAGTGGATGGTGGCATTTGGGGCCAGGAGTGAAAGTGTTTCCTCTAAAATAGTTCCCTACACAGCGGGAGACATGGTTCTTCTGAGATTCTGAGATTTTTTGAGACGGAGTCTCGCTCTGTCGCCCAGGCTGGAGTGCAGTGGCCGGATCTCAGCTCACTGCAAGCTCTGCCTCCCGGGTTCACGCCATTCTCCTGCCTCAGCCTCCAGAGTAGCTGGGACTACAGGCGCCCGCCACCTCGCCCGGCTAGTTTTTTGTATTTTTTTAGTAGAGACGGGGTTTCACCGGGTTAGCCAGGATGGTCTCGATCTCCTGACCTTGTGATCCGCCCGTCTCGGCCTCCCAAAGTGCTGGGATTACAGGCTTGAGCCACCGCGCCCGGCCAGGGCGACTTCTAAGAGCATGACTCGAGACAGAATTGACCAGGAGGCCAAGACGACAGCCCTGACGGTGGGCTGTGGCCATTGTGCTTTGGGACTAGGCCTCAGGATGTGGAAACAGGCAATCCTAAACCCAGCTAACACCACACTGTGCTTTCCAGGCTTCAAGGCACCATTCAGATCTGAATGCAGGTCATCCTGCTTCCCTCGAGAGAGACAAAGTCCTGGTGGCTGGCATGAGAGGCCTGGCTCGTTCCTCCAAAGAGGGTGTCAGCTCAGGACAACATGGGCACAGGCCCTGATCGCTGGGGGTGGGGGAGGGGGTGGCTTCCAGAAACCTGTCTATGGCACGGAACAAAGTGGCCCAGGAATTCCTCTGAGATCTCTGAGAACATCTTTCCTGCCAGGGAGCAGCGCTCTACGATGCTCTAATCCGCAGGTGAGGGTCTGACGCCTGCTGGGCAAGGTCTAACCCAGGGCCAGGCCATCTGATTTCAAACTACTGGGGCAAGGGGGTGGGGCTATTCTCAGCGACAATCCTAAAATTCATCCGGATTAAATCTTTCTCCAGGGCTTTGTTGCCCAGGCTGGAGTGCAGCAGCACGATCATAGTTCACTGTAGCCTTGAACTGCTGGGCTCCAGTGGTCCTCCCACCTCAGCCTCCCAAGTAGCTGGGACTACAGGTGTACATCGCCACACCTGGCTAACTTTTCGATATTTTGTAGGGATGAGATCTCCCTATATTGCCCAGGCTGGTCTTGAACTCCTGAACTCAAGGGAACCCCTGCCTCAGCCTCCAAAGTGCTGGGATTACAGGCATGAGCCACAGCACCTGGCAGGGTCCTTACTTTTTTCTTTCCAGGGACAAAAGGTACCAGCTGGGTGTTACTGGGGACTTGTTTCTCTTTGCTCCCACTGGGCCTCTCCAAACTGTGGGCAGAGAACCCTGTTTGCCACCTTGGCCCAAGCATTTGCTAAGATCATTGCTCAGGCCGGGCGCAGTGGCTCATGCTTGTAATCCCAGCACTTTGGAGGCTGAGGCGGGCAGATCACAAGGTCAAGAGATCAAGACCATCCTAGCTAATATGGTGAAACCCCGTCGCTACTAAAAATACAAAAAATTAGCCAGGTGTGGTAGCCGGCACCTGTAGTCCCAGCTAC
The DNA here is from genome assembly GCF_003255815.1 of Theropithecus gelada. Classification (NCBI taxonomy): domain Eukaryota; kingdom Metazoa; phylum Chordata; class Mammalia; order Primates; family Cercopithecidae; genus Theropithecus; species Theropithecus gelada. Next base: position 4,313,534 of record NC_037687.1, read on the forward strand.
ACGGGAGGCTGAGGCAGGAGAATTGTGTGTACCCGGGAGACAGAGCTTGCAGTGAGCCAAGACTGCGCCACTGCACTCCAGCCTGAGCGACAGAGAGACTCCATCTCAAAAAAAAAAACAAACAAAAGAAAACACACCATTGCTCATTCCCCGGTGGACTCCATCCACACAAATTCCACACAACCTCACCCTGCAGTGCATGGACCAATAGGATTCAACAATCTGAGGCTTTTTTTTTTTTTTTCAAGACGGAGTCTCGCTCTGTCACCCAGACTGGAGTGCAGTGGCGCAATCTTGGCTCACTGCAACCTCTACCTCCTGGATTCAAGAGATTCTCCTGTCTCAGCCTCCTTAGTAGCCGGGGTTACAGGCAAAAATACAAAATATTTGTATTGTTAGTAGAGATGGGGTTTTGCCATGTTGCCCAGGCTGCTCTCAAACTCCTGGCTTCAAGTGATTCTCCCACCTCGGCCTCCCAAACGTGCTGGGATTACAGGTGTCAGCCACCGTGCCCAGCCAAATTTGAGGCTTGCTGGATTTGAAATTGCAAAGTGAAAATTTTAAGTGTGCCCAGTTTTATGGAGAGTGGATCCACAGCTTTCACCACATTCATGGGCAATGGGTCCTGGACTTTCCAAAAAACCCTTTATCTGTCCAAATCAAATGCACTTAGGCTGGGATGCAACATTCTACTTCCGGGAATTCATCCTATAAAACGAATCCCACTGGTGAGCAAACATATTCACTGGCTATTCATTGTAGGAATGGTAGCAGAAAATTCCGGTAAACAGAAATATCTATCAACTGACAACTGGTTAAATAAATTATGGTACACCTAATGGAATGAAATACAATGTACCCATTAAAAAGATCCAAGTAGGCCAAGCACAGTCGCTCACACCTGTAATCCCAGCACGTTGGGAGGCCGAGGCAGGCGGATCACTTGAGGCCAGGAGTTCGAGACCAGCCTGGGCCAAATGGAGAAACCCTGTCTCTGCTAAAATTACAAAAAGTAGCCGGGTGCGGTGGCACATGCCTGTAGTTCCAGCTACCGGGGAGGCTGAGGCAGGAGAATTGCTTGAACCCAGGAGGTGGAGCTTGCAGTAAGCCGAGATTGCACCATTGCACTCCAGCTGGGGCGACAGAGAGTGACTCCGTCTCAAAAAAAAAAAAAAAAAAAATCCAACAAGTGTGGAGTATGGTCTAGTGCAGTAGTCCTGGGGGACAGGGAAGGAAGGGAGGAAGGAAAGAAGAGAAGGAAGGAAGGGAGAGAGACAGGGAGGGAGGGAAGGAGGAAGGAAGGAAGGAAAATAGAGAGGGAAGGAGAATTGATTCTATTCCTCAGGGGACACAGGGTGATGTCTCAAGATATTTTTGGTTGTCACGACTTGGGGGTGCTCCTGGCCTGGAGAGGGTGGAGGCCAGGGCGCTGCTCAGCACCCCGCAGTGTCCAGGATGGCCCCACCACGGAGAACAATCCAGCCCCAGATGTCAACAGTGCTGACGGAGGGGGAGAAATCCCGCTCCAGTGTGACCTCCAAGTAATGAAAACCACAGCACACAGGATTCTGTGGCAAATGCTATCACAGTGTACGTGTTTTTAAAGGAAAGGCACACACGTATCTTACGAAAGGACATACGGAGTCGATGACAGTCCCTGTCTCTGGGGAAAGAGACGGGGCTGGCTGCCCGAGGAGCAGAGAGGGGAAACTGACTTCTCCCTCTACCTTTTCAACTTTGTACCTTGCCCATCCGGAGGATTTTGAACAGAACTGCTCTAGAAGCAATTTTCCCTGGCTCTGGGTTATCTGGCAAGAATCCTGTGTCGACAGCCTCGGGACTCCTCTCTTCCCCTTCTCTCCCCGCACCCCGCCTTTGCAGGGGAGGGGAGGAGGGGTGAGGTCCGCATCCCTGGGCAGCCCCTGGGTGCCTCTCCCCTCCTCCCAGGGGTTCTGTCCCCGCTTCTGGAGCCCGCATGGCGGGCAGGGCCTGGGCCACCTCATCACCCCCGTCCGTCCCTTGCTCTTCCCACCCGGCGGGGGACACGCACCAACGTCCCTACCTCGGTCCCTCCGGCCCCCTCCCGAGCCAGGTCGGGCCTGGCCCCCTCATCCGGGCAGCCCGGGGCCCGGGACTCGGCCCCTGCCTGGGCCTGAGCTCACCTGGCTCGCCTTGTAGAACTGCTTCTTCAGCCCCGCCACCGACATGCTGCCGCCTGCCGCCGAGCCTCCCGCCCGGACCGCGCCAGCGACAGGCTCCCGGGCGCCGCCGACCCTCTGCGCGCCTCAGCAGACCCCGTCGGCGCCGCCTCCGCCAGCCGCTTGCCAGCTCCGCGCCCGCCCCGGCGCCGCCTCAGCCGCTCTCGCGCCCGCGCGGCCAGGATATTACATGGCAACCGCACGCTTCCGGTGCCGGCCCCCGCGCGCGCCCCCGGCCCCGTCTGCTCACGCGCGCCCTCTGCCGGCTGGAGAGCGCACGTGCACGTTGTCTGCCGCGGGAGACACCGCCTCTGTCAGTGAGTTGAGCGGGGGTAGCCTAGAGGGGCCGTAGCAGGTTCAGCGCCCTCTGGAGTCCCGGAGGTGACCCTAACGTCTTGGGAAAGGCGCTTAGTTTAAACCTGGCCAGGGAGGTTGGGAAGTGGAAGGGGTCCCTGCCTGGTTACGATTCTCCAGATTCCTGTTTGCTCATCTTAGCTAAATCTAAATCCAGTTCCTCTAAGTGTTCAGGCTCCCTCCCCTTCTTTCTTTTTTTTCTTTTTTGCTTTTTTTCTGAGACGGAGTCTTGCTTTGTCGCCCAAGCTGGAGTACAGTGGCATGATCTCGGTTCACTGTAACCTCCGCCTCCCGAGTTCAAGCGGTTCTCCTGCCTCAGCCCCCCGAGTAGCTGGGATTACAGGCGAGCACCACCACGCTCGGCTAATTTTTGTATTTTTAGTAGAGACAGGGTTTCGCCATGTTGGCCACGCTGGTCTCGAACTCCTGACCTCAGGTGATCCACCCTCTCCTCCCCTAGCCTCCCAAAGTACTGGGATCACAGGTATGAGACACCGTGCCTGGCCACCTCTCTTCCTCTCTCTCTGTCCTGTGTTCATCCATTCGGTTGCCCACGTGACACATGGAGACATCTAGGTCTGTCTTCACGCCCTGACCATACTTTCCACTAGTCCTCCCCTCCAATTCATCCCTGGCATGGCAGCCAGAAAGATGCTTCTAGAATGCAATTCAGGGTCGGGCGCAGTGGCTCACGCCTGTAGTCCCAGCACTTAGGGAGGCAGAGGCGGGTGGATCACGAGGTCAGGAGTTCAAGACCAGCCTGGCCAACATGGTGAAACCCCGTTTCTACAAAAAAAAAAAAAACAAAAAACAAAAAAACACACACACAAAAATTAGCTGGGCGTGTTGGCGCACTCCTGTAATCCTAGCTACTCAGGAGGCTGAGGCAGGAGAATCGCTTGAACCTGGGAGGCGGAGGCTGCAGTGAGCAGAGATCGCACCACTGCACTCCAGCCTGGGCGATGGAGTGAGACTCCATCTAAAGAAAAAAAGAATGCAATTCAGATCACACCAGTCTCCTGTTTTAATTCGGCCTACCACCCTTAGGATACACTCCAGACTTCCTAACATATTTTACAAAGCCTGCATAATTTGGCCCCATCAACTCTCTCTGTCTCTCTCCATTTTCTTTCTTTCTTTTTTTTTTTTTTTTTTTTGAGACGGAGTCTTGCTCTGTCGCCCAGGCTGAAGTGCAGTGGCACAATCTCGGCTCACGGCAAGCTCCAGCTCCCAGGTTTATGCCATTCTCCTGCCTCTGGGATAATGTAGCTGGGACTACAGGTGCCGGCCACTTTGCCTGGCTAATTTTTTTGTATTTTTAGTAGAGACGGGGTTTCACCATGTTAGCCAGGATGGTCTCGATCTCCTGACCTCGTGATCCGCCTGTCTCAGCCTCCCAGAGTGCTGGGATTACAGGCGTGAGCCTCCGTTCCCAGTCCCCATAGATTCTTCTCAACTATTCTTTCTTCCTCTTCTATAATTCATAATCCTTGCTGTCTATGAGACTCTGCTAACGTCGTTTCCCTCTTCTACATTATTCCTGAGTCTTTCCTCCACCCTTTGTACCTAAAGAGGACGTTGTGTGGAATGTCGCCTCTTCCAGGAAGACTTCCCAGGTTGACACCTGGTTATTGATACGGATTTTTATATCAACCGTTATTGATAAAAATGTACAAAATGAATTGGAAATAATTAATTGGAATGACTAAATGAATCAAAAAAGAGAAACTAGAAAATGACTACAGTTAAAAAGGTTGGTACTTAAAAGTGTTGAAATCGCTGAGAGATTTTGTTGATTTTTTGAAGCAGAAGATTGCTGGAAGTTTCCAAAAGCCTCAAAAGAAAGTAGTAGACTAGGCCGGGCGCAGTGGCTCACGCCTGTTATCCCAGCACTTTGGGAGGCCAAAACGGGCGGATCACGAGGTCAGGAGATCGAGACCATCTTGGCTAACACAGTGAAACCCCGTCTCTACTAAAAATACAAAAATTAGCCAGGTGTGGTGGTGGACACCTGTAGTCCCAGCTACTTGGGAGGCTGAGGCAGGAGAATGGTGTGAACCTGGGATGTGGAGCTTGCAGTTAGCCAAGATCACGCCACTGCACTCCAGCCTGGGCTACAAAGCGAGACTGTCTCAAAAAAAAAAAAAAAAAAAAAAAAGGTAATAGACTAGGTCAATCAGGGAGTTATTTCAGAATATATACACCCTAACCTCACTTCCCAAGATTTTTATGAGGCTATTAGGAATACTTTGAAAGAGCTTATTGATGTGCTCTGATAAGCTCTGATAAGAGCTCATGTGCCCTTAACTGTGATCCACCGCTGTAAATCAATGAAAAATGCCAGAATGTCAGAGAAGGGGTTGAAAACATCTTCATAGCTCAGACAGGGAAACTGAAATATTGAGCAATGATATGACTTGCCCAAAGTTGTGTCCCCAAATTTTCTATTTCTCCACACTTTTCCCAACAAACACTACTGGCTTAATTATCCAATCTACTTCAATAGAATTTCAAACTTGGGCTAAAGTCCAATCTTCTCTGCTCACCTCTCCTTCTGAGATTAAATTGGTGTGGAAGAAAACCTGTTTCCGCTGGGCGCGGTGGCTCACGCCTGTAATCCCAACACTTTGGAAAGAAAAAGGAAAGGAAAAAAGGAAAGAAAGATAGAAGAAAGAAAAAAGGAAAGAAAGATAGAAGAAAGAAAAAAGAAAAGAAAGGAAAGAAAAAAAAGAAAGAAAAAAGAAAGAAAAGAAAGAAGAAAAAAAGGAAGAAAGGGAAAGAAAAGAAAGAAGGAAAGAAAACAAAGAAAGAAAAAAAAAAAAGAAAGAAAGAAAGAAAAGAAAGAAAGAAAAGAAAGAAAAGCAAGCAAGCAAGCCAGCCAGCCACCCAGTCAGCCTGTTTCTAGACTCACAAGCTGACACTGAAGTTCTGTTTTGTGTGAGGCTTTGAATCTGTTTGATCTACACAGTTCAATCAAATATTTATATATTCACTCAAATATTTATTGACCTGGTAAATATGATCAGTTACTAACAGGTTCTGGGGTTCCAGTGAGGAATGAGTCCTGCCCTCGTCACAACTAATGACAAAAGCAGAAATTAATTCATTCGTCAAATAAGAAACTAATACAAAGACACAGCTGTAATTGCTTTAAGAAAAAGAACAGTGCTGTAGGCACTTGATCTTGTCAGGGTTGGGGAAGAAAAGGCTTCCTGGGGTGCCGATATAAGATCCGAAAAGTATAAATTATCCAGGAAAAGAGCTGCGAAAAGATTGTTCTAGGCAGAGAAACAGCATGTGCCAATTTCCCGAGGATTAAACCAGAAACCATCTCGTCCATTTCGTTCATTCTACATGTTATTTACTGAATGTCAAATACGTCTGAAGCGCTCCCCAGACTTCCTTTTATTGTTCTTGTAGAAAGCAATTTATAATTTTAATTGCTGTTGCTATATTTAGCCGATGTCCCATTAGGATAAACTCAAAACTCCAGGTTCCTCATCTAAATCCCTCTTTGAAGTTGTCATCTGCGCTCTGCGTAAAACGTTCTCCTGGTGACGTAAGAGCCTGGGCCTCCCTCCTCTTAGGACTATCCCACGCGATCAGCCAGTCACAGCGCAGGACAATCAGCTTGACACCTTCTTTCCCCAATCGCAGGGCAGCTCCTCCCAGCCAATGACAGGCCTCCGAGGGGAAGCCCCGTCCCACGCGGAAATATCAATGGGCGAGCCCTGGGAGGAATAGAAGTCACGGCTCTCGCGAGGATGCCCCCGGCGCTCCTCAATTCCCGAGGCGAGCCGTCACGTGACCCGGGCTCGCCCAATTGGCGCGCGGACCACTGGGGTAGCCGCGGTTCCCGCCAAATACGAGCGCGGCGGCCGCGGCGGCAGCAGCTGCGGCGCGGGCGGGAGGGCGAAGAGCAGCCGCCGCCTGAGGGGAGCCCGCGCCTCTTCCGCCTGAGAGGAGCTCGAGCCGCTGCCGGGGCGATGCTGGAGGAGCCGGAGTGCGGGGCGCCCGGCGCCAGGGGAGCCACCGCAGGTCGGTTCGGGCCCGCGCCGAGGGGAAGGGGGGGCGCGGCGCGCGGCCTGGACGGGCCGAGGCGGCGATGGGAGGCGGACGGGCCTCCCGGCGCCGAGCCTGGTCCTGTGGGCCGGGCGATCACCCCCTGGAGTCTTCTCATCCCCAGCGAAGGCCTGGCGTCCCCAAGGGCACCCTCCTTGACGTTATTGTTGTAGCCGCGACCATATTGTTTCCGGCGCTTTTGGGTCAGTTTGTCCCTCCAGGGCCCTCTGGGGCGACGGGTCGGAGGAGCCGAGACGGGAAACTGAGGCCCAGGGAAACGAAAGGGCTTGCCCTGAAGGTTACTGGGTGCGTTTGTGTCCCTTGACCATGTTGGACCTTGCAACGGGTGGGGAAACTGAGGCCCGAGCTCGCACGAGCTCGGGGACCGGGACCGATGCCTCTGCGGGTCGGGGCAAGCCCGGGTAAGAGGCCCAGATGGTGGGGATGGCCAGGAGGCTGGGACTCCCAAGTTCTTGCTACTGCCTGATAAGCACCGTGACTTTCTCCTCCCTGTGCCTTGGAACGGGGTCTTTGGATCCCACAACAAACCTTCCCGAAACGTGGGAGGGTGAACCAAGGAAGACCAGACTGCTCCTCTCCCTTGCTGGACTCTACATTACATAACGCTTTGGCAGCGCTTGGCATTACGCTTTGGCACATAGTAGGTGCTCACTAAATAATGTGAACGAATGAAGGGCTAGAATGGACACCAGTCCAGTTTCTCAATCTCAGCAGTGTTGATATTTGTTGCTGTCCTGGGCACGGCACTGCAGGGTGCTGAGCATCATCCCTGGTCTCCGCCTTTTGCAGGCCAGTAACAGCCCCTCTCCCCAACTCTTAGTAACAACCAAAAATACCATTGCCCTGTGTTCCCTATGCAGCAGATTCCTCCTTGGTTGAAAATCGTGGCTGTAGTTCCTTCTAGCCTTTGGGATTTCACGGAGACATGAAATTAATATAAAGTTGGTACTGTCCTGGAACTGTGATGTTTTAAGTCAGGATGTTTAACTTTATTTTATTTTATTTATTTTGAGACAGTCTTGCTCTGTTGCCCAGGCTGGAGTGCAGTGGCAGGATCCCAGCTCACTGCAACCTCTGCCTCCCTGGTTCAAGTGATTCTTCTGCCTCAGCCTCCTGAGTAGCTGGGATTACAGGCTTGCACCACCATGCCTGGCTATTTTTTTATTTTTCAGTAGAGACGGGGTTTCACCATGTTGGGCAGACTGGTCTCGAACTCCTGACCTCAAGTGATCCACCCGCCTCGGCCTCCCAAAGTGCTGGGATTACCGGTGTGAACCACCATGCCTGGCCAGGATATTTAATTCAAAAAAAAAAAAAAATTGCTACTCGCTAGGACCATACTATCATGAAAGGAAAGTATATTTTAGTGCCAAATAAAATTAGGATGTAATTGCAGAATAAAGAGCAGTTAGTAACTTTATACACACATATGTGTTAATTGTGTGTATCTTTGGATCCCTGGATTGGGAGTGTCCGTTTTATATACAGGATTTTTTAATGAGGGGGGTCCTGTTTTTAGTGAGGTTGTTTCTGTTCCACTTGCATCAAAGCTAGTGACTCAGAACCACACAAATAGATCTTTGTGATTGTCCTGAAAATAAAGTTAAGTGACTAAAAATCATATCCTTCAGCTGGGTGTAGAAATCCATGTCTTTTGGTAACTGGAAACTTGAGAATGATATTCTCTGAAGTGACTAGAAAGGAAATGAGTTTTCTCAGTACCTTTTCTTATTCGCTAAGCTTGGGGCAGAGGGTTGGGTGGTTTCATGTATGGATGGTGAAGTTTTTTAGGAAGCTGCAGTCTGCTTTTAAAAAATACTCATATAACGCTTATAAAACATACGTAGATTAACCAAAATAACTAGGTTTTTCCAAGCCAGATCTCCTGGTAAGTGTGAACTTCCTAAACTTACTCAGTTTAAGGTATTTATCTAAAGACTCGGTTCTATTTATGGTCACTTCGGCATCTGCTTTGATATTATTAGATGCTTTTCTTGAGATTTTTTTTGCAGGAAAATGTTCTGTCTTATCATCTCTTGATAGCACTTCAGCTCCTGCCTGGCATGCTCCAGGTGCTTTAAATTGTGGTACCTTCATGAATTCTCTTTAAAAAGGAAAGGATACCTTTTCTAATTTTACAAATTTGGTGGTGGTGTGGGGGCTTGGGTTGGAGGAGGATGTTTGGGGATCATGTGAATGAAATAGGTAATCCGATTTTTTCTCTCATCCCTACTTTTACTCATTCCACTTTCATTTCATGAAACAGTTCCTGTTTCTCTCTTAGCTGGCTTTCTGATGTATTCCAGACCCTAACCAGGTACCATAGGTGCAGCATGGAACAAATCTTTCTGCTATCATAGAGTTGGCATTTTGTTTAGGGAGAGACATAATAAACACGAAAGTTTCAGATTAAATGCCACAAAGAAAATAAAACAAGACATGACAGTGTCTAGAGTAGGATTTCTCAAACTATTAACATTTTGAGGCCAGGAGCTGTGGCCAGCAGTTTGGGAGGCCGAGGCGGGTAGATCACGAGGTCAGGAGTTCGAGACCATTCTGGCTAACATGGTGAAACCCCGTCTCTGCTACAAATACAAAAATTAGCTGGGGGTGGTGGCACGCGCCTATAGTCCCAGCTACTTGGGAGGGTGAGGCAGGAGAATCACTTGAATTGGGGAGGTGGAGGTTGCATTGAGCTGAGATCGTACCATTGCACACCAGTCTCAGTGACAGAGCAAGACTCTGTCTCAAAAAAAAAAAAAAAAATTTTTTTTTTTTGGCCATATAATTCTTCATTGTGGCGTGCTGTGCATTGCATTGTGGGATATTTAGCAGAATCCCTGGCCTCTACCCACTGGATGTGAAAAGCATCCCTTCGAGCCCTCCCCACATCATGACAACCAAAAGCATCTCTAGACTGTGCCAAATGGCCCCCGAGGGCAGAGGGGTCAGAATTGCCTCCACCTTGTACATAATTGGTTCTACATATGTGTTTGCTAACTTGATTATTTGCAACATTTAACAATTTACCCTTTGACACTTTTATTCGCAGCCATGGATTGCAAAGATAGACCAGCTTTTCCAGTTAAGAAGTTAATACAAGGTAATTATTTGGAAATGGGTTAAAGAGTTGTTCCTAGTTTATAGTCTTCCTTGTCTCTTGTTGGAGACCTCAGTGGAAGCGTGGAGCTAGAAGGGAGAGAAACAGTCCCTCTTCAGACTAGGAAGCTGGGAAAATGCTTTTCACACAGTAATGTCTGGTGGGATTCCCACAAGTAAACCCCGAGGCCTCCACTCACCCACAATTGGCATTTTGTAACCTGCAGCTGGGGAGCTGTCCTGTGTATTGTAGGGAGCTTAGCAGCAGCCCTGGCGTCTTCCCACTGGATGCCAGTAAGTGCATCCTCCAAGTTGTAACAACCAAAAATATCTCCATACGTGGCTGATGTCCCCTGGGGTAGAACTGCCCCCGTGGAAAACCACTGTTGTCCTGGAAGATAAATGTTCCCAAATCCTTCTGTGTAAAACGGGGAGTGCATTTACCCTTAGGCCACATGAGTGGTCGGATTTTTTTTTTTTTTTTTTTTTTTTTGAAACGGAGTCTCACTCTTGTCAGGCTGGAGTGCAGTGATGCCATCTCGGCTCACTGTAACGTCTGCCTCCCGGGTTCAAGCAAATTCTCTTGCCTCAGCCTCCCAAGTAGCTGGGATTACAGGCGTGTGCCACCACACCCAGCTAATTTTTGTATTTTTAGTAAAGACAGGGTTTCAGCATGTTGGCCAGGATGGTCTCGATCTCCTGATCCCCCTGCCTTGGCCTTTCAAAGTGCTAGGATTACAGATGTGAGCCACCGTGCCCAGCCCAGATTGTATTTTTAGAAACTACAGTTTTGGGTTTTTCAAACTTGGGCTGGGTGCAGTGCGTGCATACCTGTAAAACCAGCTATTTGAGTGGCTGGGATGGGAGGATTGCTTGAGCCCGGAAGTTCAAGGCTGCAGTGAGCTATAATCACACCACTGCACTTCAGCCTGGATCACAGGAAGACTCTGTCTCTTTTTTTTTTTTTTTTTTTTTGAGGCGGAGTCTCGCTCTGTTGCCCCCAGGCTGGAGTGCAGTGGCGCGATCTCGGCTCACTGCAAGCTCCGCCTCCCGGGTTTACCCCATTCTCCTGCCTCAGCCTCCCGAGTAGCTGGGACTACAGGCGCCGCCACTACGCCCGGCTAATTTTTTGTATTTTTTTAGTAGAGACGGGGTTTCACTGTGTTAGCCAGGATGGTCTCAATCTCCTGACCTCGTGATCCGCCCGTCTCGGCCTCACAAAGTGCTGGGATTACAGGCTTGAGCCACTGCGCCCGGCCGACTCTGTCTCTTAAAAGAAAAAAAGGGAGAAGCCAGACACAGTGGCTCACACCTATAATTCTAGCACTTTGGGAGGCTAAGGTGGGCAGATTGAGCTCAGGAGTTTGAGACCAGCCTAGCCAACATGGTGAAACCCCATCTCTATTAAAATACAAAATAGCTGGGCATGGTGGGGGGCACCTGTAGTCCCAGCTACTTGGGAGGCCGAGGCAAGAGAATTGCTTGAACGCGGGAGGAAGAGGTTGCAGTGAGCCAAGGGTGTACCATTACACTCCAGCCTGGTGACAGAGTGAGACTGTCTCAAAACAAACAACCCCCCCCCCAAAAAAAAAACCAGGTTTTTATTTGGTCTATTACATGATGAAATAGTTAATAAAAAGATGAATTGCCATGGAAGTAAGTGAACATAGGTTCCTTGGGATGTTCACTCTCCAAAGTGTTTCTGCGTCCCTCCTAATGAGCCCGAATCCTGGCAGGCTCTGGGAGAACAGTCTGATTGATGAGAAACGCCTAACAGAGCCTGGGGTGCTGAGGCCAGGAAAAAAACCAAAACAAAAAACCCTGTCCACAAATATGTCTGTGTATTTTCTACTTGAGAACCAGATGCAGTTATCATCAAATGAGATTTTCACCCATTATAAATAAATTTGGAATATGAACTGGATCTGAAATCAAAAAATGTCTCTTGAAATTCTGGCAGTAGCTCTGCTAAAAGACTTCTCAGGATTTTGTTTTTGTTTTTTTTGAGACAGAGTCTCGCTCTGTCGCCCAGGCTGGAGTGCAGTGGCCGGATCTCAGCTCACTGCAAGCTCCGCCTCCTGGGTTTACGCCATTCTCCTGCCTCAGCCTCCTGAGTAGTTGGGACTCTAGGCGCCCACCACCTTGCCCGGCTAGTTTTTGTATTTTTTAGTAGAGACAGGGTTTCACCGTGTTAGCCAGGATGGTCTCGATCTCCTGACCTCGTGATCCACCTGTCTCGGCCTCCCAAAGTGCTGGGATTACAGGCTTGAGCCACCGCGCCTGGCCAGGATTTTGTTTTTTTTTAAATTAGGATGTTGAAGTGGGGCATGGTGACTCACGCCTCTAATCCCAGCACCTGGGTTCAAGCTGTTCTCCTGCCTCAGCTTCTCAAGTAGCTGGGATTACAGGCACGTACCACTACACCCAGCTATTTTGTATTTTTAGTAGAGACGGGGTTTCACCGTTTTGGTCTGTCTGGTCTCGAACTCCTGACCTTGTGATCTGCCTGCCTTGGCCTCCCAAAGTGCTGGGATTACAGGTGTGAGCCACCGCCCAGATAGACCCTTTTTAAACTTTAAAATTATCCCCCACGCCCGTGTCCCAACAAGTCAATAATTTTCAAGCTCATGAGTGGTTGTAACTTTAAACGTTCACTAAAGATGGCTTTCTCTTTGTTTCAGCCCGTCTGCCGTTTAAGCGCCTGAATCTTGTCCCAAAGGGGAAAGACGATGACATGTCAGATGATCAGGTTACTTCTGTGCAGAGTAAAAGCCCCGATTTGGAGGCCTCTTTGGACACCTTGGAAAACGACTGTCCTATGGGTTCTGACATAGACTTTAGACCAAAACTTGTCAATGGGAAGGGTCCCTTAGATAACTTTTTAGGAAACAGAGTCGAAACCAGTGTTGGCCAGAGCACAGTCATCATTGATTTGACAGAGGACTCAAATGAGCAGCCAGACAGTCTTGTGGACCACAATAAACTGAGTTCTGAAGCTTCTCCCTCCAGGGAAGCAGTAAATGGCAACCGAGAAGACACTAGGGATCAGCAGGGGTCGTTGAAGGCCAATCAGAACGACAAGTTGGCATTTCCTGGAGAGACCCTTTCAAACATTCCTTACAAAACAGAGGAGGAGGGTGTTGGCTGTGGAGGTGCAGGGAGGAGAGGTGACTCCCAGGAATGTTCACCACAGAGCTGCCCGGAGCTGACGAGTGGTCTGAGACTGTGCTCCAGAAAGGAGCAGGACAGTTGGAGTGAAGCTGGGGACATCCTGTTCAGAGGGAAGGTGCCCATGGTGGTCTTGCAGGACATCTTGGCTGTGAGACTGCCCCAAACCAAGTCCCCTCCAGCCACACCCCAAGGCAAGGACATGACCCCTGAGAGCGGGACATTGGAATCTTGCCCTGAAGAAGACTCTGTACTCAGCCATTCGTCCCTGAGCTCTCCCTCTTCCACCAGCTCTCCTGAGGGGCCGCCTGCTCCCACAAAGCGACACAGCAGCACCAGTCCCTTCCCCACCTCCACGCCCGTCCGCAGAGTGAGTATCTCCCATGGAGTCCCTACACATCAGTGCTCATGGATCTCAGAGCACGCTGTCAGTCTCCACCGGGTCACCCAGCTGGTCTGTGGCAGAGTGAGCGGGGCCACAGGCTGGGTCCTGGGACTCGACACGGAGTTCTTGTATCAAAACTCAGTGTTCGGTTCTGCATTCGTTGTGATGCGCCTGGGACTTAATTCATCAACAGTGTACCTGGTGTACTGTGTGGATAACACCCTGCTGTTTTGCCTTCGTTGTTTACATCTAATTAGTGATAGCTTAGCCGTTTTAGGGAATTAGGATCTGAGCTGGCGCTGTAACCCCTCACTTGAGATTCCAGGTCCAGCTCTCTCTGTGCCCCTCCCATCCAAGCATAGAACTGTAGGGACGGGGCTATGGAGGCATTGAGCACTGAAGTGGCAGTGAGACGGCAGGAAGCATGACATGGGGAATTCTGTAGAGTCAGCACAGCCACCCATCTAAAAAACCTCACCTGGGGTCAGGTGCAGTGGCTCATGCCCGTCATCCCAGCACTTTGGGAGGCCGAGGTGGGAGGATCGCTTGAAGATCAAAACCAACCTGGACAACAAAGACACCATCTCTACAAAAAAAAAATTATTTTTATTTTTTTGACACAGCCACTCTATCACCCAGCCTCTGGAGTTCAGTGGTGTGATCTCTGCTCACTGCAACCTCCGCCTCCCAGGTTCAAGCGATTCTCTGCCTCAGCCTCCCTAATAGCTGGGATTACAGGTGTGCGCTACCACACCTGGCTAATTTTTATATTTTTAGTGGAGACAGGGTTTCACTATCTTCGCCAGGCTAGTCTTGAATTCCTGACCTCAAGTGATCTGCCCGTCTTGGCCTCCCAAAGTGCTGGAATTACAGGCATGAGCCACTGCACCCAGCCCTGCAAAAAAATTTTTTTTAATTATCCGGGCATGGTGGCACATGCCTGTAGTCCCAGCCACCTGGGAAGCCGAGGCAGGAGGATCACTTGAGCTGAGGAGTTGGAGGCTGCAGCGAGCTGTGATCACACCACTGTGCTCCAGCCTGGATGACAGAGTGAGACCCCATCTGGAACCATTTTTAAGGACCCCATAAGAGGGACTTTTGCATGGTCTGTCTCTGTTACTGTTTTTTTATTAGCACGATGGTGTCCTTAGGGTCTTA
>NC_037687.1:4329088-4340824 GCF_003255815.1 Theropithecus gelada
AAAAAAAAAAAAAAAAAAAAAAAAAAAAAAAAAAATGGAGCAAAATTTTTTTTTTTTTTTTTTTTTTTTTTAGACATGGTCTCACCCTGTCGCCCAGGCTGGAGTGCAGTGGCATGATGTCAGCTTAGTGCAACCTCCACCTTCTGGGTTCGAGAGATTTTCCTGCCTCAGCCTCTGAGTAGCTGGGATTACAGGTGCCCACCACCATGCCTGGCTGATTTTTGTATTTTTTCGGGTAGAGAACAGGTTTCACAGGCCGGGCGCGGTGGCTCAAGCCTGTAATCCCAGCACTTTGGGAGGCCGAGATGGGCGGATCACGAGGTCAGGAGATCGAGACCATCCTGGCGAACACCGTGAAACCCCATCTCTACTAAAAAATACAAAAAACTAGCCGGGCGAGGTGGCGGGCGCCTGTAGTCCCAGCTACTCGGGAGGCTGAGGCAGGAGAATGGCGTGAACCCGGGAGGCGGAGCTTGCAGTGAGCTGAGATCCGGCCACTGCACTCCAGCCCGGGCTACAGAGCGAGACTCCGTCTCAAAAAAAAAAAAAAAAAAAAAGAACAGGTTTCACCACGTTGGCCAGGCTGGTCTCAAACTTCTGACCTCAAGTGATCTGCTCGCCTTGGCCTCCCAAAGTACTGGGATTACAGGCATAAGCCACTGCCCCGGTCTTCTTTTTTTGTATGTGCTGGTTTGTTATATAGGTAAACTCTTGTCATGGGGGTTTGTTGTACAGATTATTTCATCACTCAGGTACTAAGCCTAGTACCCTTTTCTAAGATGCTAAATGTGCCAGACTGGGATGTACACATTTCAACTTCTACCTAAGGCACCATACAGTCTCCCAAAATCAGAGTTGAAGTCTCTCCCCATTGGCCATCCTGTAGTGTACATTCGATCACTTTAATTTCTTCCAGGCTGCTGCCGCTTTGCAGAATTTCGTCCTGTGGTGTGTTGCAGCCGTTTAGCAAGAACAGGACACATGGCCGGGCACGGTGGCTCACACCTGTAATCCCAGCACTTAGGGAGGCCGAGGTGGGTGGATCACCTGAGGTCGGAAGTTCGAGACCAGGCTGACCAACATAGAGAAACCCTGTCTCTACTAAAAATACAAAAAAGTAGCTGGGTGTGGTGGTGTGTGCCTGTAATCCCAGCTACTCTGGAAGCTGAGGCAGGAGAATCGCTTGAACCCAGGAGGCAGAGGTTGCGGTGACCTGAGATCGCGCCACTGCACTCCAGTCTGGGTAACGAGCAAAACTCCGTCTCAGAAAAAAAATTTAAAAAAAGAACAGGACACAAGCACATGTTTCCATTAAGTTTGTTTCCATGTCCACAGCCTAGTCTGCAAACTGGGAAGTCCCCTCGTTGGTCATCATGGTGACACATCCTACCCGCTTTCTAAAACAGCTGAGCACATGAACCCAGTGTGCAACATTTAGGAAACCCTGCATTTAGGATGCTAGATCTTGTTCTGAAAACAGGCTCGAGGTTTTGGAATGCACTCGAAGGCAGTATTATCCCAACTCTTCAGATAATTTGCAAGTGGTAAAGGCTTCAAGCTGGCCCAGAGCCTATGGCAGAAAGCGGCCACAACCACTCCCAGAGGGCCTGTCAGTCACCAAAGCTATGAGGGAAGCGATTATCAGGAGGCCTCTGCATGCCCTGATGGCAGGGCTCCCTGAGATCCCAGCTGGAAGAGACTTCACCCTCAACCCCTAAGTTATCTCTGTACCTTTGAGGAGTCCTGCATTTTTGGGTTGGTTGATTTGCTTCATACTTGGTACCTAACTGTTGTGTTTTTTTTTTTTAATTTATTTTAATTTATTTTTTTGAGACAAAGTCTCACTCTGTTGCCCAGGCTGGAGTGCAATGGTGTGATCTCGGCTCCTGCAACCTCTGCCTCCTGGGTTCAAGTGATTCTCCTGTCTCAGCCTCCCAAGTAGCTAGGATTACAGGCACGTGCCACCAGGCCTGGCTAATTTTTGTATTTTTAGTAAAGACGGGGTTTCACGACGTTGGTCAGGCTGGTCTCGAACTCCTGACCTCGTGATCCACCGACCTCAGCTTCCCAAAGTGCTGGGATTACAGGCATGAGCCACCGCGCTGGCCAGTTGGTACCTAACTCTTAACACCTTTCCTTGCCATGAGGTCCGAGCCACCCCCTGCCGACAACCCCTGTTACTCTGGGGAATACATTGTTTTCACACTTTCCCTCCCCACCAGCAGCTCTTTCCAGATTGCAAGGGCGAGCTGGTAGGAAGCTTGCGGATTGTTTCGTGCTGCTGTGTAATCTGTGTGCTTGTCACCGGGGTCTGTTCTTCGTGGAGTTGGTACAGTGAAATCTGCATTGAGCCCCGGGGCAGTCATTGCCACTGTACTTTGTGGGCTGGCTTGCCTTCTTTTTTCCTTCTTTAAAAGAAAATGGGAGTTTGTTTCTATACAGATCCGGATGCTGTCCCTTTTCAGGGAGCTTCAGGGCGAGTTTTTGTTTGTTTTGGTTTTTGTTGTTTTAGTACTGCAGGGTCTGGAGAATCTCACTTTGGAAAACAATGATTTAGAAAGATCCATCTTTAGGCCGGGCGCGGTGGCTCAAGCCTGTAATCCCAGCACTTTGGGAGGCCGAGACGGGCGGATCACGAGGTCAGGAGATCGAGACCATCCTGGCTAACACGGTGAAACCCCGTCTCTACTAAAAATTACAAAAAACTAGCCGGGCGAGGTGGCGGGTGCCTGTAGTCCCAGCTATTCGGGAGGCTGAGGCAGGAGAATGGCGTGAACCCGGGAGGCGGAGCTTGCAGTGAACTGAGATCCGGCCACTGCACTCCAGCCTGGGTGACAGAGCAAGACTCCGTCTCAAAAAAAAAGAAAGATCCATCTTTAGATACTCCCGGGGTCCTTTGAATGGCTGAAGTGTTCCTTTTTAGTATTAGAGTTTTCTACCCTGTGGGAAAGAACCATTTCTGAAGTTTGTTTGCAATCAGACTTGTAATTTAGCCTTTTCTGTTAGTGATCGAGATGATTATTCCACAAATGATCATGTTGGTGCAGTTGTGTTCCTGGAATCTTTGGCTTGCCTCTCTTCGAAGATTGCTGGAACTTCTTTCCATATACTTGAACTTACATTTGTAATAAATTCTGCATGTTTAAAAGAAATAATGGTCCAGGTGTGGTGGCTCATGCCTGTAATCCCAGCACTTTGGGAAGCCGAGGTGGGAGGATCGCTTGAACCTAGGAGTTTGAAACTGGCTTGACCAACATGGTGAAACCCTGTCTGTACAAAAAATATAAAAATTAGCAGGGTGGTGGTATGCACCTGAAGTCCCAGCTCCTTGGGAGGCTGAGGTGGAAGGATCACTTGAGCCAAGGAGGCAGAGGTTGCAGTGAGTCATGATTGCACTGCGCTCCAGCCTGGGCAACAGTCAGACCCTGTCTCAAAAAAACAAAAAGGAAAGAAAGAATGGAAACCTCGCAGCCCTCTGTTCTCCCAGGAGGTTGCCATTATTATCATCATCATCACTTTGTATTTTTCTGTGTCCTGCATGTCCAGAGAGATCTCTAGGAAACACCCAGTATCATTTTGTTTCCTTGTGTATAACATATACTGTAAATATCTGTCTTTGTTACTCAGGGGTGTCTTAGATGTTTTTTATGTTAGGATGGAAAGATCGAACTCTCTGTTGCGTGATATCCCATAGTGTGGGTTACAGAGCTGTCTTCTCAGTTCTGTTGTTTCTGTGTTTGGCTTTCACAAAATGATTGTTCCCTTGAGCTTCCTTCTACAAGTGGCCTTGGGCTGTTAAGGAGAACTGTGCGTTCTTATTTTCCCAGCTTGCACTCTACTCGGGCCAATTTGAGGTTTTCTCTTTTCCCCTGCCTTCGCTCCCCTGCTGTTAGGTTTTATCTGCTTATCTGGTCTGGGCTTGGAAATTAGATACCCTTTAGTATAAAGTCAGAGTCCATAGGCTCTGAGAGGATTATCCGGGAAAGGGTGCAGGAATTTTCATGCCCACACATAGTGAGCTCTGTCCCGACTCCTTGGGATTGTCAGGTTTTGTGTTTTGGCTTCCTTCTGGGATCCTGGATCACGTTTTTGGCAGTTGAGGGTGCTGTGTGACCCGGCTGCAGCTGGGTAGAATGTGGCAGCATTGCATAGAATTTTGAGAGTGAGATCTATAAACACCTGGGTCAAATTTCAAGAAGATAAAGTTCCGCCAGACATCAAGGTCCGTCTGAGTGTTTGGTAAAATAAAAGAGATACTGGTTTTAAATTAAGCCGTAATTGCTCTGTTTTGGTTGTTGGGGATTGTTGAGTGGGCTCTTGCCGGTCACATCAAGTCTGTTATTCCTGGACTCACAGCAGAGGGGGGAGCATTGTAAAAGGCAGGAGATTGTGCAGCTGAGCTTCAGGTATGGGCAGGACTAAGCAACTGAGTTCCCCGCCGCCCCAAGATCACATTCCATACTATAATCTCTGAACACAAAGGGCAGCCCCGGAGAGCTGCGCCTCCCACATTCTGCAGTTAAATCCCTCAGAGGGGGGCGGGGGGCACACAGCCTTGGCAGGCAGAATGGATGCTGGAAAGACATGCTTTTTCTGCAGCATTTGGTGAGGCTGCCTCTGGCTGGCATTTCTGTTGCCACATTCTCAGTAAAGACTGAGCACCCTGCCCGATCTTGGTGGTGAAGGAGCTCCCGCCAACATGGGCAGCCTTCTCACAACGACTTGGCCTTTCCCTAAAGAAAGGTTTAGTAGGCCGGGCGCGGTGGCTCACGCCTGTAATCCCTGCACTTTGGGAGGCCGAGGCGGGCGGATCACGAGGTCAGGAGATAGAGACCATCCTGGCTAACACGGTGAAACCCCGTCTCTAGTAAAATACAAAAAATTAGCCAGGCGCGGTGGCGGGCGCCTGTAGTCCCAGCTACTCGGGAGGCTGAGGCAGGAGAATGGCGCGAACCCGGGAGGCGGAGCTTGCAGTGAGCCGAGATGGTGCCACTGCACTCCAGCCTAGGCGACAGAGTGAAGACTCCGCCTCAAAAAAAAAAAAAGAAAGAAAGGTTTAGTCCAGAAAGGACTCAGTGGGACCCAGGTGGAAAGGCTGTCTTCTTAAGTTCATTCATCTGAAGCTTTTATTCTGTGAGGTCCTAGTCAGGGATTCAGCTTTCCCAGATGAAGAAATCACTGTTGGCCAGGTGGGGTGGCTCACGCCTTTAATCCTAGCATTTTGGGAGGCCGAGGCGGGCGGATCACGAGGACAGGAGATCGAGACCATCCTGGCTAACACGGTGAAACCCCGTCTCTACTAAAAATACAAAAAAATTAGCTAGGCATGGTGGTGGGCGCCTATAGTCCCAACTACTCAGCATACTGAGGCAGGAGAATTGCTTGAACCCGGGAGGCAGAGCTTGCAGTGAGCCTAGATTGCACCACTGCACTCCACCCTGGGTGACAGAGTGAGACTCTGTCTCAAAAAAAAAAAAAAAATTCGCTTCCATAATTTTGTTGACCCATCAGACCATTGCCAGGAAAATGGGCCTTTGGTTTTTCAGTTCAACTTCAGCCTTACACCGCAAGTCTGCAATGAACCCAGAGAACTATTTCTTCCCAGTGTTAAGCCTCTCTTCCCACTGCTCTTCACGTCTACTAGTTTGGTTTTCAGGATTCTCTGTCCCGGTGGGAGATAGTTTAGGCCAAAGTCCAGACTCCCTGTTCGTCTTCCTCCCTGGGACCATTCAGGTGGATGGTGAGTCACACCATGGGTCCTATTGGTAATTCCTAGTAGTTCATGCTCGGTTTGAACGTAGGTGATAGAAAATATTGTGCCCTAGAATGTAGAGGTCCTAGACAACCCCAGCAAGTTTCCCTTTTTTCTTAAGCTTTCACTCCACACTCTAAAAAGCAGAGTTGGCTAGGCATGGTGGTTCACGCCTGTAATCCTAGCACTTTGGGAGGCCGAGGTGGGTGGATCACCTCAGGTCAGGAGTTCAAGACCAGCCTGGCCAACATGGCAAAACCCCGTCTCTACTAAAAATACAAAAATTAGCCGGGCGTGGCAGTGCATGCCTATAATCCCAGCTACTTGAGAGGCTGAGGAGGGAGAATCGCTTGAACCTGGAGGTGGATGTTGCAGTGATCAGAGATCATGGCACTCACTGCACTCCAGCCTCTGCCACAGGAGTGAGACTCCATCTCAAAAATAAAATAAAAAGCAGAGTTGAGCTAGACAGAATGTAAATTAGTGGTGCACAGGAAACCAGCCTGGAGACATGTTTTATTTGATTAATTTAGTAACCTTTTTTTTTTTTTTTTTTTTTGAGACAGTCTCACTCTGTCACCCAGGTTGGACAGCTCAGTGCAGCCTCAGCCTCCTGGGCTCAAATGATCCTCCCACCCCAGACTCCTGAGTAGCTGGGACTACAGATGCGCACCACAACACCTAACTAATTAAAAAGTTTTTTTAAGGCCGGGCGCGGTGGCTCAAACCTATAATCCCAGCACTTTGGGAGGCCGAGACGGGCGAATCACGAGGTCAGGAGATTGAGACCATCCTGGCTAACACGGTAAAACCCCGTCTCTACTAAAAAAAAAAGCAAAAAACTAGCCAGGCCAGGTGGCAGGCGCCTGTAGTCCCAGCTATTCGGGAGGCTGAGGCAGGAGAATGGCGTAAACCCGGGAGGCGTAGCTTGCAGTGAGCTGAGATCCGGCCACTGCACTCCAGCCTGGACGACAGAGCCAGACTCCGTCTCAAAAAAAAAAAAAAAAATTTTTTTTAGAGACGGGGTCTTGCTTTGTTGCCCAGGCTGGTCTTTTTTTTTTTTTTTTTTTTTTTTTTTGAGACGGAGTCTCGCTGTGTCTCCCAGGCTGGAGTGCAGTGGCGTGATCTCCTCACTGCAAGCTCCGCCTCCCGGGTTCACGCCATTCTCCCGCCTCAGCCTCCCAAGTAGCTGAGACTACAGGCGCCCGCCACCACGCCCGGCTAGTTTTTTGTATTTTTAGTAGAGACGGGGTTTCACCATGTTAGCCAGGATAGTCTCGATCTCCTGACCTCGTGATCCACCCGCCTCGGCCTCCCAAAGTGCTGGGATTACAGGCTTGAGCCACCGTGCCCGGCCCCCAGGCTGGTCTTGAACTCCTGGACTCAAGCGATCCTCCTGCCTTGACCTCCCAAAGTGCTGGGATTACAGGCATGAGCCACTGTGCCCATCTGTGTTCATTTTTTAACACCTAAAAAAATTCACATGAAATTCCTAATATCAGCTTCTCTTGAAGAAATTGGAAGGATCAGCAAACAGGGACCTATGTTCCTATAAGAGCTCCATTCCCTTTGGACAGGCAGGTCCTCTCTCATTTGCTACAAATCCATCCTCCCTGTTGCCCAGGCCAGCTGTCTTTTTTTTTTTTTTTTTGACAGTCTCACCCTGTTGCCCAGGGAGGAGTACAGTGGTGCAATCTTGGCTCACTGCAACCTCCTTCTTCTGGGTTCAAGTGATTCTTCTGCCTCGGCCTCCTGAGTAGCTGGGATTACAGGCACCCGCCACCATGCCCGTCTAATTTTTGTATTTTTAGTAGAGATGGGGTTTTGCCACATTGGCCAGGCTGGTCTCGAACTCCTGACCTTAAGTGATCTGCCCACCTTGGCCTCCCAAAGTGCTGGGATTACATGCATGAGCTACCGTGCCCAGCCTTGTCTGTTGCCTTTATTTCTGAGCTTGCCTTGTTTTCCTTGTGCATGGCATGCTTCACTCATTTCTTTATCTGCCTCCACAGTCTCCCCTGTTATCTAATCCCAGATACACACATGTGTGTATGCTAACTGGAGTTTGTGACCCTACTATGACATTTTGGTTCTATTGGTGGAAAAACTGATCACCTGGAAAGGTTTCTCTTTTTCTCGAAGCGATTGAAATAACCCATGTTTAAAGATAAACGTCTTCTGTTTCAGATAACTAAGAAATTCGTCAAAGGCTCTACAGAGAAGAACAAGCTCAGACTGCAAAGAGTAAGACATTTTCCCTGAAATAGAAAATTAATCTGCTGTGCTTTTTGCATTAAATAGTAAGCAAAGCCCTTTGGAGTTCCTTTGGTCCAGTTTTTATGTTTTCCCCAGCCTTCTCTGACCATCATTTTGATTCCTGCTTCATTTTAAGTACTTGGACTTCATGGATTGTGGATTGTGTCATTTTTTGCTTTGCTGAGTGAGTCCTAAGGTTTTGTGTGTGGCCTTTTCTAAGCTTTTATCAGTAGTACTACCACTGTCTTAATGGTTCAGCATCCCATTGTAGCTTCAAATTACCTTCCAAAAACGTAGTGCATTTCCCTGTAGTCCTGTCTCTCTTTTTTTTTTCTTTGAAATGGTGTCTCGCTCTGTTGCCCAGGCTGGAGTGCAGTGGTGTGATCTCGGCTCACTGCAAGCTCCACCTCCCAGGTTCACGCCATTCTCCTGCCTCAGCCTCCCGAGTAGCTGGGACTACAGGCGCCTGCCACCACGCCCGGCTAATTTTTTATATTTTTAGTAGAGACAGGGTTTCACCGTGTTAGCCAGGATGGTCTCGATCTCCTGACCTCATGATCCACCCGCCTTGACCTCCCAAAGTGCTGGGATTACAGGCGTGGGCCACCGCACCCGGCCAGTCCTGTCTCTTTAATAGGGATTGAAGTTCCACTTATTCCTAAGTGCTGTAACTTCTTAATAGCCCCTACACTCAGTGGGTGATTATCCTTTAGTGACTCTGCTGAGTCTCTTATTCTCTGGGGGGATCACCACATTTTCCACACAGCAATGCAGGGGGCTTTTGTTTCGTTTTGTTTTTGAGATGAAGTATCACTCTGTCACCAGACTGGAGTGCAGTGGCGCGATCTTGGTTCACTGCAACCTCCGCCTCCCGGGTTCAAGCAATTCTTCTGCCTCAGCCTCCTGAGTAGTTGGGACTACAGGTGCATGCTGCCATGCCCAGCTAATTTTTTTTTTTTTTTTTTTTGTATTTTAGTAGAGATGGGGTTTCACCATGTTGCCCAGGCTGATCTGAAACTCCTGAGCTCAGGCAGTCCACCTGTCTTGGCCTCCTAAAGTGCTAGGATTACAGGCCTGAGCCACCACGCGTGGCCGCAGGGGGCTTTTTACTTATAGCTTAAAGGTTAGAGAAATTGAATGTCAGATCATACTGAAACAAACCAAAACTCCAGGGAAGGCCTCTGGGCTTTGCCTACCCAGTGCCAGCTCACAGGAGGGCCCCGGTGACCACGGGCTCTGCATTTACTGAGTGTTTCCTGAGCTCCCTGATGTTCACTGGGTGTTTCCCAAGCTTCCTGAGGGCCGCACTGAGTTTTTGTGGGTCAGATTTGCGGTTGATTTTAATTTTATTATTTTTTTTATTGAGACGGAGTCTGTCTCTGTTGCCTAGGCTGGAGTGCAATGGTGTAATCTCGGCTCACTGCGGCCACTACCTCCTGGGTTCAAGCGATTCTCCTGCCTCAGCCTCTCGAGTAGCTGGGATTACAGGCACACACCACCACGCCTGGCTAATTTTTTTGTATTTTTAGTAGAGACAGGGTTTCGCCATATCAGGCTGGTCTCAAACTCCTGACTTCAGGTGATCCACCCACCTCGGCCTCCCAGAGTGCTGGGACTACAGGTGTGAGCCAACGTGCCTGGCCTGATTTTTATTTTTACAGTTTATCTCATTCTTTGGAACAAGAGCTCTTTTAAGTTCATTGGAATCTCCGAGTCCTGCATACTTGGTTGGGGGTGCGGAGAAAATACCCAAGTGTGGCTGAAGACACCTGATTCACCTGCAGTTTCTAGAAGCCTTCTATTTCTTGCTTAGCAACAGGGCGGGAGACTCTTCTCCACCCAGTTATGTTTATAGTCTACTTGTTCAGTCCAGACGGTCATCTTCCTCATGTGTCTCGTATGTCAGATGCAGTCACACAGGACGCTGGCAGGAAATGAACATCAGACATCTTCCAGGCCGTGTCTCCGTGGCTTTTGTTAAAGCTACCAGAGATGTATTGGAACACATTTAGAATATTTCCTTAGAGACAAGGGCAGATACTCCTAACCCAAACTGAAAGCTGAGCTGTCAGACTCCAGACACGTGGGAAGCCCATATTGGATGACACGTGGTCCTCATGCGGTGTTAGGAGCGGGTACCTGTGGAGCTGGGCAGGTGAGCGTGGGTTTTGGTTTTTGTTTTTGTTTTTTTGAGACAGAGCCTTGCTCTGTTGCCCTTGCTGGAGTGCAGCAGCGTGATCTCGCTCCCTGCAACCTCTGCCTCCCAGGTTCGAGCGATTCTCCTGCCTCATTCTCCCGAGTAGCGGGGATTACAGGCGCCTGCCACCACGCCCAGCTAATTTTTGTATTTTTAGTAGAGATGGGGTTTCACCATGTTGGCCAGGCAGGTCTCGAACTCCTGACTTCAAGTGATCCGCCTGCCTCAGCCTCCCAAAGCGCTGGGATTACAGGTGGGAGCCACTGCGCCCGGCTCAGCATGTTTAACATTGAACTTCAGATTACGTAAATGATTCAGTGTCCCAGGCCACTGCCAAGTCTTTGGAATGAGGAATGTAGTGATGAAGTGTTACTCCCTTAAAGAATTTGAGGCCGGGCGTGGTGGCTCAAGCCTGTAATCCCAGCACTTCGGGAGGCCGAGACAGGCGGATCATGAGGTCAGGAGATTGAGACCATTCTGGCTAACACGATGAAACCCCATCTCTACTAAAAAATACAAAAAACTAGCCGGGCGTGGTGGCGGGCACCTGTAGTCCCAGCTACTTGGGAGGCTGAGGCAGGAGAATGGCGTGAACCCAGGAGGCGGAGCTTGCAGTGAGCTGAGATCCGGCCACTGCACTCCAGCCTGGGCGACAGAGCGAGACTCCGTTTCAAAAAAAAAAAAGAATTTGAAACAAGGCTGAGTGCAGTGGCTCACCCCCATAATCCCAGCACTTTGGGAGGCCAAGGTGGGAGGATTTCTTGAGCCCAGGAGTTTGAGACAAGCCTGGGCAACATAATGAGACCTTGTCTCTACTAAAAAGAAAAAGAATTCCTGGGCTGGTTGCAATGACTCATGCCTATAATCCTAGCACTTTGGGAGGCTGAGGTGATCAGATTACTTGAGCGCAGGAGTTCAAGATCAGTCTGGGCAATATAGTGAGACTCCGTCTCTACAAAAATTAGCCAGGTGTGGTGCCAGGTGCTTGTGGTCCCAGCTACTCAGAAGGCTGAGGCAGGAGGATTGCTTTGAGTCCAGGACGGAGGTTGCAGTAAGCCAAGATAGCACTGCTGCACTCCCTCCAGCCTGGGCACTAGAATGAGACTCTATCTCCAAATAAATATGTTTTTTTTGTTTGTTTTGTTTTCCAGACAGAGTCCTGCTTTTGTCACCCAGGCTGCAGTGCTGTGGTGTGATCTTGAACTGCCTTGTGGGTTTAAGCGATTCTTGTGCCTCAGATTCCTGAGTAGCTGGGACTATAGGTGTGCGCCACCACATTCAGCTAATTTTTTTGTATTTTTGGTAGAGTTGAGGTTTCACCTTATTGGCCGGGCTGGTGTCAAACTCATGGCCTCAAGCAATTTGTCTGCCTCAGCCTCCCAAAGTCCTGGGATTACAGGTGTGAGCCCCGTGCGCCCAGCAGGATTGTGTTTGAAATGAATCTTACATTGAATTGCCCACAAGTACCGGGACACAGGGCTAATTCTTTTTTTTTTTTTTTTTTTTTTTTTTTTTTTTTTTTTTTTTTTTT
>NC_037687.1:4341223-4347073 GCF_003255815.1 Theropithecus gelada
TGGGAGGCCGAGACGGGCGGATCACGAGGTCAGGAGATCGAGACCATCCTGGCTAACACGGTGAAACCCCGTCTCTACTGAAAAATACAAAAAAAAAAACTAGCCGGGCAAGATGGCGAGCGCCTGTAGTCCCAGCTACTCGGGAGGCTGAGGCAGGAGAATGGCGTAAACCCAGGAGGCGGAGCTTGCAGTGAGCTGAGATCCGGCCACTGCACTCCAGCCTGGGCGACAGAGCGAGACTCCGTCTCAAAAAAAAAAAAAAAAAAAAAAATCACTTCTGTGGCTGGGTGCTGTGGCTCACGCCTATAATCCCAACACTTTGGGAGGCTGAGGCAGAGGGATTGTTTGAGGCCAGGTGTTCAAGACCGGCCTGGGCAACACAGCAAAACCCCATCTCTAGGAAAAATATAAAAATAGCTGGGTATGGTGATGTGTGCCTATAGTCCCTGCTACTCAGGAGTCTGAGGTAGGAGGATCACTTGAGCCTGGGAGGTCGAGGCTGCAGCCAGCTATGACCGCACCACTGCACTCCATCATGGGCGACAGAGTAGACTTCATCTCAAAAAAAATAAAATCACTTCTGTGTAAGGTTGTTGACTGGAGGCTCCTCCTGGAGCTGGTCTCTGAATTCTTTCTTATTCATTTATATTTTTTAACTGAGTCTCACTTAGTTGCCCCGGCTGGAGTGCACTGGTGTGACCTCAGCTCACTGCACCCTACGTCTCCTGGTTCACGCGATTCTCCTGCCCCAGCCTCCTGAGTGGCTGGGACTACAGGTACCTGCCACCGCGCCTGGCTAATTTTTTTTTTTTTTTTTTTTTAGATGGAGTCTCACTCTGTCGCTGAGGCTGGAGTGCAGTGGCACTGTGTTGGCTCACTGCAGCCTCCGTCTCCTGGGTTCAAGCAGTTCTCCTGCCTCAGACTCCCGAGTAGCTGGGATTATAGGCGCCCACGACGCCTGGCTAGTTTTTTTTTTTTTTTTAGTAGAGATGGAGTTTCACCATCTTGGTCAGGCTGGTCTTGAACTCCTGACATCAGGTAATCCACTCGCCTCAGCCTCCCAAAGTGCTGGGATTACAGGCGTGAGCCACCGCACCCGGCCAATTTTTGTATTTTTAGTAGAGACAGGGTCTCACCATGTTGACCAGGCTGGTCTCAAACTCCTGACCTCAGGTGATCTACTCACCTCGGCCTCCCAAAGTGTTGGAATTACAGGCGTGAGCCACTGCGCCCGGTCTTGGTCCCTGAATTCTGTTCTTCCCATCCAGGCCCAGCTGTCCTGCATGCTCTGAACCGAGCTTCCTCCTGGGAGCTGGAGGGAGGGCCACCTGTCACCTGCCACACTGTCTTGTAGGATCAGGAGCGTCTGGGCAAGCAGCTCAAGTTACGCGCAGAAAGGGAAGAAAAGGAGAAGCTGAAAGAGGAGGCCAAGCGGGCCAAGGAAGAGGCCAAGAAGAAGAAGGAGGAAGAGAAGGAGCTGAAGGAAAAGGAGAGGCGGGAGAAGCGGGAGAAGGATGAGAAGGAGAAGGCAGAGAAGCAGCGGCTCAAGGAGGAGCGGCGCAAGGAGAGGCAGGAAGCCCTGGAGTGAGTGCCCTCAGAGGCCGTGCTGGGCCTGCCTCCTTGCTGCTGGATTCTGCTCCTGGCCACTCTGATGGGGCCTTTCCACTTTGCAGGCAGATGGCAGCACCCTTCAGTTCCTTCCCATTTCTCCCGCGTGAGGTGCCCGTGCGGCCCCAGCGTGGGAGTGGTGGAAAGCAGCTCCCTGCTCTTTTGTGCTCCTCTACGTCCAACTCACCCCGGGCCCCTTGCCTCTGCTGACTGTCCTTCCAGTTCCCAACCAACTTAGACATTTGCATCGCAGGATTGTGGGTTTTGTCTGTGCTAATTATGCACCGGCTGGCTAAAGTTTTTTTTTTTTTTTTTTTTTTTTTTTTTTTTTTTTTTTTTTTTTTGAGACGGAGTCTCGCTCTGCCGCCCAGGCTGGAGTGCAGTGGCCGGATCTCAGCTCACTGCAAGCTCCGCCTCCCGGGTTCACGCCATTCTCCTGCCTCAGCCTCCCGAGTAGCTGGGACTACAGGCGCCCGCCACCTCGCCCGGCTAGTTTTCTGTATTTTTTAGTAGAGACGGGGTTTCACCGTGTCGGCCAGGATGGTCTCGATCTCCTGACCTCGTGATCCGCCCGTCTCGGCCTCCCAAAGTGCTGGGATTACAGGCTTGAGCCACCGCGCCCGGCCAAGTTTTTTTTGTATGTATTCTAGTCACAGGAAAAATTTTATTGACTCTCTTTTTTTTTTTTTTTTGAGACGGAGTCTCGCTCTGTCGCCCAGGCTGGAGTGCAGTGGCGCGATCTCAACTCACTGCAAGCTCCACCGCCTCCTGGGTTCACGCCATTCTCCTGCCTCAGCCTCCTGAGTAGCTGGGACTACAGGCGCCCGCCACCACGCCCAGCTAATTTTTTTTGTATTTTTAGTAGAGATAGGGTTTCACCGTGTTAGCCAGGATGGTCTCAATCTCCTGACTTTGTGATCCACCTGCCTCGGCCTCCCAAAGTGCTGGGATTACAGGCGTGAGCCACCGCACCCGGCCAACTCTTCCATTTTTATTGTGAAGACCTATGTAAAAGCCTTATAGTAAACATGAAAATAACTTATATTCATTTAATGTAAAATGAAATACTTGTCATATACTAACAGTTGAGTGCTGCGGTCCCTTCCAGAGCCAAAGCAAAGAGTTGGCTGAAATGTCATTTGCTGTCTCACAGGGCTAAACTTGAGGAAAAAAGGAAAAAGGAAGAAGAGAAACGGTTAAGAGAAGAAGAGAAGGTAGAGCATTTCCCACAGAGCTTCCCCATCCCAGCCTGTTGGAGAAGCAGATGCCCAAAGTGGGAATTCTTGCCACAGCCAACACCTAATATTCTCTTGGTTTGGGGAAACCAAATGGCGCCCACAGGGAGGGGCGGGTCTGTCTAGATGCGTTCTTGTTGCTTTTTCCCAGTGCTGGCCTGTCACATGCATACTGGCCCCGCAGTCCTGGCACTTCTGCCCACAAGGGCGACTCGGACATTTTGAGATTAGCTGGCTCGGTTTTGGGTCCGTGGGTTTTGAGAGCTAAAAATCACAGTAGTGCCTTCACGCTAAAACGCTTGAGCTTCGGTTCTGGGGCCTTTGCATGTTTTGCAACATGTACTGTTTCTCTTCCTCCCGTCTTTCTCATCACCGTCTCAACATCACAGCGCATTAAAGCAGAGAAGGCTGAAATCACGAGGTTCTTCCAGAAACCAAAGACTCCACAGGCCCCTAAGGTGAGCAGCCGGCTGCCTTTGCTTTCGGGTTTCAGCTCTGTTCGACTTTTCCTTTCTGAAAATGAAAGGGTCTCTCCCCAGCCAGCTCCTCTCATGAGGGAGGGAGCCTCCGGTGACCTCAGGCACTTCCATTTCTAGTAAAGTCTTGAGGCTCAATATTTTGTCCTTCGCCTTGTCCCAAAGAGGTAAAAAGTGGCGTGTCTGATTAAACAGTGCTGTTTTCAGAAGTTACTTCATGAATAATTTTGTGTTAGGCGTAAGAGAAATTCACTATGTTTTTACCCGTGGGAAACTTACGCTTGAGGGAGCAAGGTTAGCTGTAAAACAATAGTAGAATTCACAGAGGTTTACTTTCCCTGCCTGGCATCGGTCACCTGGCATCTCAGACCTCCTGAGCCACCATCTGTGCATGGAAACCGCAGCCTCCTTTCGTTTTACCCTTCTCTTTTACCCCATCTCCAATGTCAGGGGTTCTTCAGTGCCTTTCCCTGCTCCACTCACTGTGTTTATACACATGTATACTTAGCCACCTCAGATTTGTGCCACGTTGCCACATTTAGATGTATTTCATTCTTTTTAATATATCTGGCCTTTATTTTTTGAGGAAGGGTCTCGCACTGTCACCCAGGCTGGAGTGTAGTGGCACAATCATAGCTCACCACAGCCTTGACCTCTCAGGCTCAGGTGATCCTGTCACCTCTGCCTTCCGAGTAGCTGGGACTATAGGCACATGCCACCACGCCTGGCTAATTTTTAAATTTTTTTTTGAGATGGAGTCTCACTTTGTCACCCAGTCTGGAGTACAGTGGTGCGATCTCAGCTCACTGCAACATCTGCCTCCTGGGTTCCAGTGATTCTCCTGCCTCAGCCTCCCAGGTAGCTGGGATTACAGGCACATGCTATCACACCTGGCTAATTTTTGTATTTTTAGTATAGACGGGGTTTTACCATGTTGGCTAGGCTGGTCTTGAACTCCTGACCTCAGGTGATCCGACCGCCTCGGCTCCCGAAGTGCTGGGATTACAGGCGTGAGCCACCATGCCCAGCCTAATTTTTAAATTTTTTGTAGAGACTGGGTTTTGCTGTGTTGTCCAGGCTGGTCTCGACAACCTGACCTCAAATGATCCTCCAAGCCTCGGCCTCTCAAAGTGCTTGGATTATAGGCGTGACTCCCAGCACCTGGCCTGTCCTTTGTATCTTTTTTTTTTTTTTTTTTTTTTTTTTTTTTTTTTTTTTTTTTTTTTTTGAGACGGAGTCTTTGCTCTGTCGCCCAGGCTGGAGTGCAGTGGCGCCCACTCGGCTCACTACAAGCTCCGCCTCCTGGGTTTACGCCATTCTCCTGCCTCAGCCTCCCGATTAGCTGGGACTACAGGCGCCCGCCACCTCGCCCGGCTGGTTTTTTGTACTTTTAGTAGAGACGGGGTTTCACCGTGTCAGCCAGGATGGTCTCGATCTCCTGACCTTGTGATCCGCCCGTCTCGGCCTCCCAAAGTGCTGGGATTACAGGCGTGAGCCACCGCGCCCGGCCTGTCCTTTGTATCTTGAAGCATTTGACAACAATTGCATATCTTGAAGGTGCACAGTGTGACATTGTTGTACCCACACATCCTGTCGTGACAGCCAGAGATCCACATCATGTATTTTCACTGCCGCATAATACTTCATAATGCAATGATATGGTTTATGGTTTCTCTCTTTTTTTACAAAAATTATTTATTTATTTATTCAGAGACGGAGTCTTGCCCTGTCACCCAGGCTGGAGTGCAGTGGTGCCATCTCTCGGCTCACTGCAACTTGTGTCTCCCAGGTTCAAGCAATTCTACCTTAGCCTCCCGAGTAGCTGGAATTACAGGTGCCCGCCACCATGCCTGGATAATTTTTTGTGTTTTTAGTAGCGACGGGGTTTCACCATATTGGCCAGGCTGGTCTTGAACTCCTGACCTTAGATGATCCACCCATCTCAGCCTCCCTGATTTTATTTTTAGTAGAGACTGGGTCTCACTCTGTTGCCAGGGCTGGTCTTGACCTCCTGGGCTCAAGCAGTTCTCTCGCTTTGGTCACCCAACGTGCTAGGATCACAGGCGTGAGCCACAGAGCCTGCCACTATCTCAACCTCTATGCCGCTCGGTGGTGCAGTGGGGGTCCCTGCGCATGCTTCTCTGCACACATGCATTCCTCCAGGACAGCCAGCCAAGCATGAGTTTGCCTCTAGGACAAAATAGCACATTGCTGAAGTGTCATGAGCCATGGCCAGAGTGCCCGCCAGACGGGAAACTTGGATGTACATTCCCAGCAATACGTGGAAATCTCCCCATTTTCTGCTATCACTCCATGGGGATTAATTTTCTTTTAACTGCCAGTCTGATGGATTACAAAAAAAATTGATACTGTTTTACTTTCCATTTTTACTTAACTCTTGGTGCAGTTGAGCATCTTTTTCTGTTCATTTGCCATTTTAGTTCTTCTATGACTTGCCAATTCCTTTTTTTCTTTTTTTTTTTTTTTTTTTTTCCTTTTTTTCTACAGGATTTTTTTTTTTTTTTTTTTTT
>NC_037687.1:4347146-4389126 GCF_003255815.1 Theropithecus gelada
TTTTTTTTTTTTTTTTTTTTTTGAGACGAAGTTTCACTCTTGTTGCCCAGGCTGGAGTGCAGTGGTGCAATCTCAGCTCACCACAACCTCCGCCTCCCGGGTTCAAACGATTCTCCTGCCTCACCCTCCCGAGTAGCTGGGATTACAGGCATGCGCCACCACGCCCAGCTAATTTTGTATTTTTAGTAGAGACGGGGTTTCTCCATGTTGGTCAGGCTGGTCTTGAACTCCTGACCTCAGGTGATCCGCCCGCCTTGGCCTCCCAAAGTGCTGGGATTACCGGTGTGAGCCACCGCGCCCAGCTACAGTGTCTTTATTATCCTGACATTTCTCCTTTTGGCCAGGTGCGGTGGCTTAGGCCTGTAATTTCAGCACCTGGGGAGGCCAAGGCGTGTGGATCACCTGAAATCAGGAGTTTGAGACCAGCCTGGCCAACATGGTGTCTCTACTAAAAATACAAAAATTAGCCTGGCATGGTGGTAGGCATCTGTAATGCCAGCTACTCATGAGGCAGGCAGGAGAATCGCTTGAACCCGGGAGGCGGAGGTTGCGGTGAGCCGAGATTGCGCCACTGCACTCCAGGCTGTGCACTGAAGCGAGACTCCATCTCAGAAAAAAGAAGAGGGGTTGTGATCTTTCACAAAAAAAAAATTTTTTTTTTTTTTTTTGAGGAGTCTCGCTCTGTTTCCCAGGCTGGAGTACAGTGGTGCGATCTGGGCTCACTGCAACCTCTGCCTCCCGAATTCAAGTGATTCTCCTGCCTCAGCCTCCTGAGTAGCTGGGATTACAGGTGCCCACCACCATGCCCAGCTAATTTTTGTTTTGTTTCGTTTTTTTTTTTTTTTTTTTTTTGAGACGGAGTCTCACTGTGTCTCCCAGGCTGGAGTGCAGTGGCGCGATCTCGGCTCACTGCAAGCTCCGCCCCCCGGGTTCACGCCATTCTCCCGCCTCAGCCTCCCAAGTAGCTGGGACTACAGGCGCCCGCTACCGCGCCCGGCTAGGTTTTTGTATTTTTAGTAGAGACGGGGTTTCACCATGTTAGCCAGGATAGTTTTTTTTGTTTTTGAGACAGAGTCTCGCGCTGTGTCATCCAGGCTGGAGTGCAGTGGCGCGATCTCGGCTCACTGCAAGCTCCGCCTCCCAGGTTCACGCCATTCTCCTGCCTCAGCCTCCGAGTAGCTGGGACTACAGGCGCCCGCCCCCTCGCCCGGCTAGTTTTTTGTATTTTTAGTAGAGACGGGGTTTCACCATGTTAGCCAGGATGGTCTCGATCTCCTGACCTCGTGATCCACCCGCCTCGGCCTCCCAAAGTGCTGGGATTACAGGCTTGAGCCACCGCGCCCGGCCTGTTTCGTTTTGTTTGAGACGGAGTCTCGCTCTGTCCCCCAAGCTGGAGTGCAGTAGCATGATCTCGGCTCACTGCAACCTCCGTCTCCCAGGTTCAAGTGATTCTCCTGCCTCGGCCTCCCAAGTAGCTGGGACTACAGGTGCATGCCACCATGCCCGGCTAATTTTTTGTATTTTAGTAGAGACTAGGTTTCACTATGTTGCCCAGGCTGGTCTCGAACTGAGCTCAGACAATCCACCCGCCTCGGCCTCCCAAAGTGCTAAGTTTACAGGCATGAGCCACCGCACCTGGCCTAATTTTTGTATTTTTAGTAGAGACGGGGTTTCGCCATCTTGGCCAGGCTGGTCTCGAACTCCTGACATCATGATCCACCCGCCTCATCCTCCCAAAGTGCTGGGATTACAGGCATGAGCCACCACACCTAGCCTAATCTTTGTGTTTTTAGTAGAGATGGGGTTTCACCATGTTGTCCAGGCTGGTCTCGAATTCCTGACCTCAGGTGATCTGCCCTCCTCGGCCTCCCAAAGTGGTGGGATTACAGACATGAGCCCCTGCCCCCGGCCTTTTTTTTTTTTTTAAAGCGAGGTTTGTTGAGATATAATTTACATCCAATAAAATACACCCTTTTCAGGACATTTGTGTTGACAAATTACAGGGCCAGCTAACCATAATGAAGATAATACACTATTCCATCACTCAAAACAGCTCCCTTGTAGTCTGTCCCCCCACCGCCAGCCCTTGAGACTACCAGTCTGCCCTCTGCCCTGTATCTCTGGAAACTCGCCTCTGTGGACCCACACAGTGCCTGGGCTTTTGAGTCTGCGCCTTGACCTTAGCCTGGATGAATCCCACCAGCACCCCGCTGTGTGCGTCCATGGTGCCTCCTTTCTCCCATTGCTGGAAGACCCCATCGGGTCTCTTCTTGATTTCAGACCCTGGCCGGCTCCTGTGGGAAGTTTGCCCCCTTTGAAATTAAAGAGCACATGGTCCTGGCCCCTCGGCGTCGGACCGCCTTCCATCCAGACCTCTGCAGTCAGCTAGACCAGCTCCTCCAGCAGCAGAGCGGCGAGTTCTCCTTCTTGAAAGACCTCAAAGGCCGGCGGCCCTTGAGGTCCGGACCCACCCAGGTTTCCACCCGGAATGCAGATATTTTTAACAGGTCAGAGCCTGAGGAGGTCGGCCTTCACCCACTAGTGACGCTGGAGGGCAGCATCCTGAACCCTGGGGTCCCCGAGGTGGGAACTTGGGGTCCTGCTGCTGCTTGCCTCCTAGTGCCCTCGGGCCCTGGACTTCGGTGCTAAGGCCTCTCTCCACCTGGCCTTCCTGTGAGCCCCTGAAGTCTTCCTCTCCCTGTCTTCCTAGCTCTTCCTGGAGGAATCTTACTTCCCTGCTAGTCTCCAGTGAAGGATACCCCTCCCCTCCCCCTATCTTGCAAATCTCCTGTTTCCACAGAACCTCCCTTGGTAAAAATGCTCTGCAGCTGCACCTGGGCAGCCTTCTTCCCTCTCCCCTGCAGGCTGCACCCTCCTCCGTCTGTCCTTCCAGTCCATGTTCCTGACCTTTCTTTGGGAATAGGCAATGCTGCTTTTTAACAAATGCCCATCTTTCTAGAATTGTTAGGCCATCTTCACTGGGAGGTTCCCGAGAGGTTTGTGAGAGAGTCTGTAAGGCAGCGCTATCCTGAGCCTGGGGTTTTCCTTCTCAGTGACGTCGTGATCGTGGAGCGTGGGAAGGGCGATGGTGTTCCCGAGAGGAGGAAGTTCGGCAGGATGAAGCTCCTGCAGTTCTGTGAGAACCACCGGCCGGCCTACTGGGGTACCTGGAACAAGAAGACAGTGCTCATCCGCGCACGAGACCCCTGGGCCCAGGACACGGTGAGCCGGCCCCAGAGTGCCTCTGTCCCTGCATCTCCTCACTGTGCCCCTTTCCTCCAGCCCTGAAGGCAGCTGTGAGTCCCGTGTGTTTCTTTTCTCAGAAGCTCCTCGACTATGAGGTGGACAGTGATGAGGAGTGGGAAGAAGAGGAGCCCGGGGAGTCCCTGTCCCACAGTGAGGGGGTAAGGATGTGCCCTAGCTGTGTTCACTGACAGATGGCTTGTATTTGAGTCCCTGTCCCACAGTGAGGGGCTAAGGACGCAGTCAAGCTGTGTTCACTCACTGACAGCTGGTGTTTGACCTGCTGTGTGGCCTGAAACCCGAACGTACCTCAACATCCAGACTTCCAGCTTCTCTCCCAAAATCTCATCTGGTGACATTTGTCCACATGGCTGCTGGGGGTGGGAGCCCGACCTCATCTGCACCATGGCCCCACAGCCCCCTCTCGCCTCCTGCCGGCCTGCCACGCACCATTTCCACCTGACTGCCCAGCTGCTGTGACCTAGTGGGCTTTCTGCCGATGCTCACAGTGTCTGTCAGGAGGCCATGCCGAGCAGATGTTCACAGCTTTACATTTTTTTGTTTCTTTAAGACAGAGTCTCACTCTATCGCCCAGGCTCGAGTACAGTGGCGCGATCTCAGCTCACTGCAACTTCTGCCTCCCAGGCTCAAGTGATTCTTCTGCCCCAGCCTCCAAGTAGCTGGGACTACAGGCGCCCGCCACCACGCCCGGCTAATTTCTTTTTTGTATTTTTAGTAGAGACGGGGTTTCACCATGTTAGGCAGGATGGTCTCCATCTGCTGACCTCGTGATCCACTCATCTCGACCTCCCAAAGTGCTGGGATTACGGGCGTGAGCCACCGCGCCCGGCCAAGAT
The DNA here is from genome assembly GCF_003255815.1 of Theropithecus gelada. NCBI lineage: Eukaryota > Metazoa > Chordata > Mammalia > Primates > Cercopithecidae > Theropithecus > Theropithecus gelada. Next base: position 4,351,247 of record NC_037687.1, read on the forward strand.
TTGTATTTTTAGTAGAGACGGGGTTTCACCATATTGGCAAGGCTGGTCTAGAACTCCTGACTTCAGATGATTCACCCACCTCAGCCTCCCAGAGTGCTAGGATTAGAGGTGTGAGCCACTGCGCCTGGCCTACTTTATGTTTTTAACAAGGCATATACTCTGCTTTTCTATCTGATGAACTCTTTTTTTTTTCTCCTTTTGAGGATGATGACGACGACATGGGAGAAGATGAAGATGAGGACGATGGTTTCTTTGTGCCCCATGGGTACCTGTCTGAGGACGAAGGTGTGACAGAGGTGAGGGAGTGAAGAGGGAGTCACTGGCTCAGAAAAAGCTCAGTTCCGGACTGGTGCTCAGTGGCCTGACCTGGCAGGGTGACAGGGGTCCCAGCCCAGCCATACGAGATTTGGACTGCCGTCCCAGCAAGCAAGCTCACTTGTGGGAATGGCTGGGCCTGAACTTGGTATTACCTGGGAGGGTGGCAGACAGAGGAGGAGCTTGCAAGTGAGGGGAGCCATAGGAGCAGACACCCTGCTGAGGGAGCGTGGCCGTGGTCTGGGTTAGAAGGCTGGAAACCACCCTAGCTGACGTACAGTCAGCATGCAGCAAGACGTGTGCATCATAAGTGTTGCATTTGATGACTTATAACAATCAAGTGAATGTGGGTAACCACCGCCCAAAATAAAACATAGAACTTCCCTGTCTCTCCAGAAGATTCCCCACATCTCTGCAGGTGAACCTGCCTGCCACCCCTTTCTGGATTCTGTAAGGTTGTGGAACTTTCTTTGTTTCCTTTCTTTTCTTTCTTTCTTTCTTCTTTTTTTTGTTTTTGAGACGGAATCTCATTCTGTTACCCAGGCTAGAGTGCAATGGCCTGGTCTTGGCTCATTGCAACCTCCACCTCCCGGGTTTAAGCAATTCTACTGCCTTGGCCTCCTGAGTAACTGAGACTACAGGCGTACGCCACCACAACTGGCTAAGTTTTGTATTTTTAGTAGAGATGGGGTTTCACCATGTTGGCCAGGCTGGTCTTGAACTCCTGACCTCAGGTGAGCCACCGCACCCGGCAGGAACTTTCTTTCAAGCAAGTTGTTTTGGGGCTCTGAGGGCCTGTCATTTGGGAAGTGGAGATTTGGTGGGAGTATCTCAGGCCTGTTGTTTGGGAAGTGGGGATTTGGTGGGACTGTCTCATGGTTGTGCTGGAGGGCTATGCATTCCTTGTGCATATCTGACCACCGAGGCCTGAACTGTCTGTCAGAGAGTGGTCTCAGGCCCTACATGTGTCTGCCAGATGCCCAGGCCATGTGGGTAGGCACCCGACCCTGTTAAACAGCTCCACGATCACACATTCACCAGAAATTCAGAGGGGTGTTAAAAGAGGCCTCATGGGTGAGCTCAGAAATATCTTGTGACTCTCCCAAAGGAGACCAGGTGTGAATTACTCCATCTGGAAGAGGGGCAGCCAGCGCATGGTGTGCTCTGCCCTGGCCCTGACACTGTGAGTTTTGCGCCCCTGTCCTTTCCTCTGGCTCCCCAGCCAGCTGAGACTGGAACCTCAAAAGAGTGCCCGGGCATAGGGGAGCATGAACTCCAAATAAACTTCTGCTTTCTAACCCACAAGGAGTGTGGCGACCCTGAGAACCATAAGGTCCGCCAGAAACTGAAGGCCAAGGAGTGGGACGAGTTCCTGGCTAAGGGGAAGCGCTTTCGCGTCCTGCAGCCCGTCAAGATCGGCTGCGTGTGGGCAGCTGACAGAGACTGCGCAGTCGACGACCTGAAGGTACTGCAGCAGTTCGCAGCCTGCTTCCTGGAGACTGTGCCTGTCCAGGAGGAGCAGACGCCCAAGGCCTCCAAGGCCTCCAAGCGGGAGAACAGAGACCAGCAGAGTGAGTGTGGGTGGGGCTTCAGGCAGGGCCTCCCCTTCTCAGGGGTGTGGCCGGGCCACCCACCTGTTCCTGGGCCCAGCTAATTTCAGGGCTGAGGGCAAGAGTCTCACAGGCTAGTGGGTCCATGATGCAAATGTTCTTTCCACAAATAACAGAGGCCAGCCCTTTTCCCACACACATCCATACATTCGATGATGTCCCCAGCGGCAGGACGAGGCAGGTCCAGGCTTGTTTTATCAACCAGGACTCAGGCGCAGAGAGTGCTGGAGTGGGGGCTACGCTTTCTCAAAAGCCAGGGAGGGGCCGGGCACAGTGGCTCAAGACTGTGATTCCAGCACTTTGGGAGGCCAAGGTGGGAGGATTGCTTGAGCCTAGTGCTTCGACACCAGCCTGGGCAACATGGCAAAACCTCATCTTTGCAGAAAATACAAAATTACCTGGGCATGGTCTCATGCATCTGTGATCCCAGCTGCTCATGAGGCTGAGGTGGGAGGATTGCTTGAGCTTAGGAGTTCCAGACTACAGTGAGCCATGATACTGCCACTGCACTCCAGCCTGGGTGACAGAGCGAGACCCCGTCTAAAAAAAAAAAAAAAAAACTCAAAAACCTGGGGAGGGACTATGGCACACAAGGAGAGCAGGGCTGCCATTTGGGTAGGAATGGCAGGCATTTGAAGTCAGCCCTGGCAACGCATGTGCCTGGCCAAGGCTCACTTCTGGGCAGGTGCGTGGGTGCTGCCCTGTCTTACGACCGCCCTCATGAGGCCACCTATCCCTGAAGCTGGCCGTGCCGGGAGCCTCAGTGGTGAGGAGGAGCTGTGTGTGTTTTGGTTTTTGGCCTGTGGTGATAGGTGGCTCCCCAAACCTCATGCCCATCCATGTTCCCTCCCGCCAGTCCTGGCCCAGCTGCTGCCGCTTCTGCACGGCAACGTGAACGGGAGCAAGGTCATCATCCGGGAGTTCCAGGAGCACTGCCGCCGGGGACTGCTCAGCAAGCACACCGGCAGCCCCCCAAGCCCCTCCGCTACCTGCCTGCACACCACCAGCGAGGACGCCACCATCCCCTCTAAGTCCCGGCTCAAGCGGCTCATTTCCGAGAACTCAGTGTATGAGAAGCGGCCCGACTTCAGGATGTGCTGGTATGTGCACCCGCAGGTGCTACAGAGCTTCCAGCAGGAGCACCTGCCCGTGCCATGCCAGTGGAGCTACGTGACCTCAGTGCCCTCAGCCCCCAGAGAGGACAGTGGCAGCGTCCCCTCCACGGGACCCAGCCAGGGCACTCCCATCTCACTGAAGAGGAAGTCAGCGGGCAGCATGTGCATCACCCAATTCATGAAGAAGCGCAGGCACGACGGCCAGGTGAGGCGGGGCGGGCAGTGGGTGCCCCTGGGGGCGGTTTTCTTTTTTTGTTTGTTTTTTGTTGTTTTGTTTGATTTTTGAAATGGAGTCTTGCTCTGTGTCACCCAGGCTGGAGTGCAGTGGTGCGATCTCAGTTCACTGCAACCTCTACCTCCCGGGTTCAAGCGATTCTCCTGCCTCAGCCTCCTGAGTAGCTGGGATTACAGGTGTGTACCACCACACCTGGCTAATTTTTGTATTTTTAGTAGAGACAGGCTTTCACCATGTTGATCAGGCTGGTCTCAAACTCCTGACTTCGTGATCCACCTGCCTCGGCCTCCCAAAGTGCTGGGATTACAGGCATGAGCCACCTCGCCCGGCGCTTTTGTGTTTTTTTAAAACTACTTTTTTTTTTTTTTTTTTTTTTTTTTGTTGAGACAGAGTCTCGCTCTGTCACCCAGACTGGAGTGCAGTGGCCAGATCTTGGCTCACTGCAAGCTCCGCCTCCCGGGTTTACGCCATTCTCCTGCCTCGGCCTCCCGAGTAGCTGGGACTACAGGCGCCCGCCACCTCTCCTGGCTAGTTTTTTTGTATTTTTTAGAGATGGGGTTTCACCGTGTTAGCCAGGATGGTCTCGATCTCCTGACCTCGTGATCCGCCCATCTCGGCCTCCCAAAGTGCTGGGATTACAGGCTTGAGCCACTGTGCCCAGCCTAAAACTACTCTTAGAGCAGTTTTAGGGTCGCAGCAAAATCGATTGGAAGGTACAGAAAGTTCCCATACACCTCCTTCCCCAAAGCCAAGCCAAGCCACGCGTTACCAACATCACCTTCCAGAGCAGTGGACTGGTTATAATCATTGCACTCAGGCCGGGCACTGTGGCTTAAGCCTGTTATCCCAGCACTTTGGGAGGCCGACGTAGGAGGATCACTTGAGCCTGGGAGTTGGAGACCAGCCTGGGCAACATGACAAAACTCCATCTCTATAAGAAAAAAATTTTAAAATTAGCCAAGCAGTGGCGGTGGCATGCATCTGTAGTCTCAGCTACTCAGGAGACTAAGGCGGGAGGATTGCTGGAGGCTAGGAGATTGAGGCTGCAGTGAGCTATGATCATGCCACTGCACTGCAACCTGGGCGACAGAGCGAGACCCTGTCTCTAAAAATAAATACATAAAATCACCACCACCCAGAGTCTACGGTCTCTGTTAGGGTTGGTTCCTGGTGTAGAGGGTTCTGTGATTTGAATGGATGTTGGATGCTGTGCGTCCACCTTTATTGTTCTGAACAAAGAGGCCTCTCCCTGCTGAAAGGCCCCTGTGCTCTGTCTGTCCAATCCCCTGGAAATCACCAACCTTTCTGTCTCCGTGGATCGGCCTTTTCCAGATTGCCCTGTAGCTGGAATCGCACCGCGTGTGGCTCCTTTCACTTGGCAGTATGCATTGACAGTTCCCCCATGTCTGTTCGTGCCTTGATAGCTCATTTTTTTTTCACACCGAATAATATCCCATGTGGTAGCATTTTTATTTTTGTTCAACGGTTCTTGAATTTTGCATTCAAGCACAGTTATTAAGCACTTACTGTGTGCCAGGCACTCTGATCGGTCTTTCAGACACAGGGGTATGCAGAACGCCGCCCAGTGTAAGCCACAGACAGGAGCCTGTAAGGGGAATGAATGACTGTGTGATTCCAGCCTCATGGGTGCCTCAGAGGCACAAGTGCATGGAGCCATGCTGTGTGTGGTGGGGGCACTGCCTGATCTTAGGAAAAAACTCCCATGCCCATAGAGCCAGTGGACTCTGGCACCCACCCCTGGCCATAGATCAGCTTTAGTAACATTCATTGCATACTTTTTGTCCTTATCAAACTGTTCGTAACTGAGTTTCTCTCTCTTTTTTTTTGTTTTGTTTTGTTTTGTTGTGTTTTTTGAGTCGGGAGTCTTACTCTGTGGCCTAGGCTGTAGTGCAGTGGTAAGATCACCACTCACTGCAGCCTTGACCTCCCCAGTCTCAGGCGATTCTCGCACCTCAGCCTCCTGTGTAGCTGAGAGGGACTACAGGTGCATGCCACCACACCCAGCTAATTTTTTGTAGAGACAGGGTTTCACCATGTTGCCCAGGCTGGTCTCCAACTCCTGGCTTAAGCAATCCCCCTGCCTTGGCCCCGCAAGGCACTGGGATTGTAGGTATGAGCCACGGCGCCTGGCTCCCTGAGTTTCATTTCTAATCTGTACTCTTAACGCAGACTTATCTGTCCCTGTGAACCTTAGGCTTTCCTCCGAGGCCACGATCTGATGGAGTTACAGGTTTTCAGAGACTTGGAACAAGGAGCAAGACAGTGGATAACCCCAGGCCCCCACGTGCATCCTCTTCTCTGAGGTTAAAAGTGGTTGTTGGCTGGGTGCAGTGGCTCACTCCTGGAACCCCAGCACTTTGGGAGGCCGAGGGGGGCAGATCACCTTAAGTCAGGAGTTCGAGACCATTCTGGCCAATATGGTGAAACCCCGTCTCTACTAAAAATACAAAAATTAGCTGGGCATGATGGCAGGCGCCTGTAGTCTCAACTACTTGGGAGGCTGAGGCAGGAGAATCACTTGAACCCAGGAGGTGGAGGTTGCAGTGAGCCGAGACCACAATATTGTACTCTAGTCTGCGCAACAACTCTGTCTCAATAAAAAAAAAAAGCCGGGCGCGGTGGCTCACGCCTGTAATCCCAGCACTTTGGGAGGCCAAGACGGGCGGATCACAAGGTCAGGAGATCAAGACCGTCTTGGCTAACACAGTGAAACCCCGTCTCTACTAAAAATACAAAAAAAAATTAGCCGGGCGTGGTGGTGGGCGCCTGTAGTCCCAGCTACTCGGGAGGCTGAGGCAGGAGAATGGCGTGAACCTTGGAGGCAGAGCTTGCAGTGAGCCGAGATCACTGCCTGGGCAACAGAGCGAGACTCCACCTCAAAAAAGAAGAAGGTGGTCGTTAGGGGCAGGGAGGCGAGAGAAATGGCTCCTGAGATGATGCTGCCAGCATAGCGGGGCCTTGATATTCTGTGAACCTCCCTCAACTGTCACAGCAGGAGGGGCCATCAGAACATCCCAAAGGTCCAGGGCTGTGACTGAAACTGTTCCTGGCACTCCCTAGAGCCTCTGTCCCTTTACAGTGTGTCATGTGCATAGCTCCCCTGGCTCTGTGGAGGCGGCTTGGCGCCAAGGGGAGCCCAGTGCATTGGAGCTGGGGCCCCAGGAGGCCCCCACACAGCTTTGCTGGACGCGTTCCTTGTCCAGGCCCTGTGTGAGCAGTGCTTTTTTCCCTGGTCACCTGAACAGCCTTAGAGGGAACCAGAGCTCCCCAGTCTGAAAATGATCAGGGCGGGAAGGTCCTATCTGGCTGTGTCACTATGCAAGCAGTGTTCCAGGGCCTTTACCAATCAGCCCTCCTCTGGGAACCCCTGTGTCCCTCAGATGTTCCTTCGGGGTCTCATGCTCCACACAGCAGTCCAGACACTGGACAGCCTCCTTCCCCACCCACCGCCACTGATTTGATGTGGCAACTGACTCTCCCAGCTGGGGTGCGGTGCCCTGCCTCGGCCTCCCAAGCACTGCTCTTGCTCCCTGTCAACATGTGGAACCTGCATTTCCCCACCCAGAAAATGGCGCCCTGAGCCCCACACGCCCAGCACCACGTGTGAGTTACTGTGTTTTGGGGACAATGAGTGCCTGTTATCATCCCTAACCACAAGGAAAGAGGGGTGCACCCAGTTTAACTAGAGTGGGTCAGAGAGGTTGGGAGGGCCTTGGAGTCAGCAAAACATGGCATCTCACCTGCTAATGGATGGCAGTGGTGGCTGCATGTGCGTGATTGGTGGTCTCTGCTGCGTGGCCCAGGTGAGGGCCTCCTGGGGCTCAGCAGTGCAGTGGATGCACGAAGGTCACACGTGAAGGAGTGGAGACCCAGGCCCAGCTTGATGCTTACCCTCTAGCGCTGAACCTCCTGCAGTTTGAGACATAAACGTGCCAAAATTAGTTGGCACCGCACATGCCACCACGCCCAACTAATTTTTCAGTATTCTGTAGAGACAGGGTCTATGTTGCCCAGGCTGGTCTCCAACTCCTGGGCTCAAGCAATCCTCTCTCCAGCCTCCTGGCATTTGGTAAAGCTGCTGACTGATGCTTCTGCACCCCGGGTAGTGATAAGCCGTTCATCTGCAAGTGGGTGTACGTCCATATGTTTTTACTAGGTTACACTTTTTGTCCTGATTGAGAGTTTTCATCTTTTTTTGTTTTCTTCTTGTTTTGTTCTAATTTAAAGAAACAGGGTGTTTCCCTGTTGCCCTTTATTATTTTAGGTTCAGGGGTGCATGTGCAGGTTGGCAAACTCATGTCACGGGGGTTTGGTGTATAGATGATTTATTTGGTATTAAAGTATTTTTTCTGAATTTCTCCCTCCCACCGTCACGTAGGCCCCAGTGTCTGTTGTTCCCCTCTTTATGTCCACATGTTCCTATGAGAACATGCGATGTTTGGTTTTCTGTGCCTGCGTTAGTTTGCTGAGGATAATGGTTCCCAGCTTCATCCATGTTCATGCAAGAAGAGGTTTTTTTATTATTATTATTATTTGTAGATATTGGGTCCTGCTACGTTGCCCAGGCTGGTCTTTGAACTCGTGGGCTCAAGCAATCCACCTGCCTCAGCCTCCCAGAGTACTGGGATTATAGACCTGAGCCAAGGAGTCTTTAAATCTTTTCATTTAGAGCTCAAAAGAGATACTCATAAGGCATTCTGACCTAGTGGGGTGAAGTGCCATGTATCTGTGAAGCCCTAGGACACCTCAACTCTTTGGGCCTCCGTTTTATTTAAAAATTTTAAAATAGAAGGAAGGATGTGTTTGCCCTTGCCGACAAAACATTATGTGATCGAGGTAAAACTAAAGAAGCATAGGTGGCTGGGTGCGGTGGCTCAGGCTTGTAATTGCAGCACTTTAGGAGACCGGGGCAGGCGGATCAATTGAGAGGCCAGGAGTTTGAGACCAACCTGGCTGACATGGTGAAACCCCATCTCTAAAAATACAAAAATTAGCTGAGCATGGTGGTGCATGCCCATGATCCCAGCTACTCAGGAGGCTGAGGCAGGAGAATCACTTGAACTCAGGAGGTTGTGCCACTGAGATTGTGCCACTACACTCCAGCCTGGGCAACAGAGCAAGTCTCCATCTCGAAAAAAAGGAAAAAAAAAGGCGTAGATGTTAGTGACACTATCTTCATCCCATGTGGTCGCTAAATGTTTTCCTGACTCCCGTTTTCTATAGTCTGTGCTCCTCCGTGTCTGCGTTTAGCACTTGCAGTGTTGCTGGCGAGATGACAGCTGTCCCCGTGAAACAAGCTGCCAGCTCAGTGTCATGTGTTAAAGCCTGTCTTGAGCCTGAAGGGTGAAGAGTGGTGATTGCTCTGCAAAATTTTGGATCCAAAAAAAGCCTAGTGTGTCAACACGTCTCCTGTGTGGAGGAAGGGCCCAGTGACTTGAGGTGGCTCTGAAGAAATTGGCGTGTTCCTTTTGTTTAATGTCCCCAGACACCTCCAGATCAGAATGTCCCTCAGCAGAGTCTACAGGGGACTCTTAGACTCTTCTTTGCTTAACTATTCTTTCAAAAAAGTAGTTGAAAATGGCCATAGCCCAGGCTCGGTGGCTCATGCCTGTAATCCCAGCACTTTGGGAGGCTGAGGCAGGAGGATCACTTGAGGCCAGGAGTTCGAAGGTGCAGTTACCTATGATTGCACCACTGCACCCCAGCCTGGGTGACAAAGCAGGACTGTTTCTCCTGTGTCCTCACAGGGTCAACCCATGCTGCCTGGGGAGAGGGACAGCCTGGGCTCCCAGCCACTGAAGAGGATCCAGGAGGGGAGCCCCTACCCAGGAATTGATGGGGCTACGATAGGAACCCAGTCTGCCTGGCCGGCGCTGTGCTCTTACGTGACAGCCCACGAAACCAGCCTACTGCCTGACCGTTGTGTTGCTGTGCGGTCACTTTTCTAGGCGAATGGAGGTTTTTGTAGAGGAAGACTTCCTGGAGTGTTTTGAGGACGAGCCTCCCTGCTGAAATAAGTGTGGCTCTGTGTCCTGGGATGGGCTTGTCCCTGCTGAAATAAGTGTGGCTTTGTGTCCTGGGAGGGGCTTGTGTTCGTGCACGGAGGGTCAGCACTGATGCAGAGGCTCGTGGTGACCTCCATGCATCCTGTCTTTCTCCTTTGGGGAAAGCAAATGGAAACGGCTCAGGAATCTCACTAGGGCCAGGTGCGGTGGCTCACACCTGTCATCCCAGCACTTTGGGAGGCTGAGGTGGGAGGATGGCTTCAGCCCAGGAGGTCAAGACCAACCTGGGCAACATAGTGACACCCCCTTGTCTCTACTTTAAAAAAAAAAAAAAAAAAAAAAAAGGCCGGGCCTGGTGACTCACGCCTGTAATCCCAGCACTTTGGGAGGCCGAAGCGGGTGGATCACAAGGTCAGGAGATCGAGACCATTCTGACTAACACGGTGAAACCCTGTCTCTACTAAAAATACAAAAAAATTAGCCAGGCGTGGTGGCGGGTGCCTGTAGTCCCAGCTACTCAGGAGGCTGAGGCAGGAGAATGGCGTGAACCCGGGAGGCGGAGCTTGCAGTGAGCCGAGATCTGGCCACTGCACTCCAGCCTGGGCGACAGCGAGACTCCACCTCAAAAAAAAAAAAAAAAAAAAAAAAAAAGCCGGGCGCGGTGGCTCTCGCTTATAATACCAGCACTTTGGGAGGCTGAGGCGGGTGGATCACGAGGTCAGGAGATCGAGACCATCCTGGTTAACATGGTGAAACCTCGTCTCTCCTAAAAAGTACAAAGTAGCCGGGTGTGATGGTGGGCGCTTGTAGTCCCTGCTACTCGGGAGGCTGAGGCAGGAGAACGGCATGAACCCGGGAGTTGGAGCTTGCAGTGAGCCAAGATTGCACCACTGCACTCCAGCCCGGGCAACAGAGTGAAGAGTCCATCTAAAAAAAAAGTTATCACGGCCGGGCGCGGTGGCTCAAGCCTGTAATCCCAGCACTTTGGGAGGCCGAGATGGGCGGATCACGAGGTCAGGAGATCGAGACCATCCTGGCGAACACAGTGAAACCCCGTCTCTACTAAGAAATACAAAAAATAGCCGGGCGAGATGGCGGGCGCCTGTAGTCCCAGCTACTCGGGAGGCTGAGGCCGGAGAATGGCGTGAACCCGGGAGGCGGAGCTTGCAGTGAGCTGAGATCCGGCCACTGCACTCCAGCCTGGGCTACAGAGCGAGACTCCGTCTCAAAAAAAAAAAAAAAAAAAAAAAAAAAAAAAAAAAGTTATCACAAGTCACAGTCATCGCTTCACGTCAGGGATGTGTTTTGAGAGGTGTCCTCAAGCAATTTCATGGTTGTGCTGATGGGCTAGGTTGCTCTTACATACCCTAGATGGGCTCCTGGGCTGTGGACCTGTGCAGCAGGTGACTGACTGCTCAACCCTGTAGGCACTTGTAACCCAGTGGTATTTGTGTCTCTAACATAGAAAAGGCACAGCAAAGGCCAGGCGCAGTGGCTCACGCCTGTAATCCTAGCACTTTGAGAGGCCGACATGGGCGAATCCCAAGTTCAGGAGTTCGAGACCAGCCTGGCCGACATGGTGAAACCCCGTCTCTACTAAAAATACAAAAAATTAGCTGTCCATAGTGGCGGGCACCTGTAATCCCAGCTACTCGGGAGGCTGAGGCAGGAGAATCTCTTTAACCTGGCAGGGGGAGGTTGCTGTGAGTCGAGATCGTGCCACTGCACTCCAGCCTGGGCAATAAAGTGAGACTTCATCTCACACACAAAAAATAAATAAATAAAAAGGCACAGCAAAAATATAGTTGTGGCTGGGGCAGTGGCTTATGCCTGTAATCCCAGCACTTTGGGAGGCTGAGGGGGCAGATCACTTGAAGTCAAAAGTTCAAGACCAGCCTGGCAACATGGTGAAACCCCATCTCTACTAAAAATACAAAAATTAGCCAGGTGTGGTAGCAGGTGCCTGTAGTCCCAGCTACTCAGGAGGCTGAGGCAGGAGAATTGCTTGAACCTGGGAGTCGGAGGTTGCAGTGAGCCAAGATAGCACCACTGCAGTCCAGCCTGGACGACAGGGCAAGACTCTGTCTCAAAATATATACATACCAAATAAGTAAATATACAGTTGTCTGTAATCCCAGCACTTTGGGAGGCTGAGGCGGGCAGATCACAAGGTCAGGAATTTGAGACCAGCCTGACCAACATGGTGAAACCCCATCTCTACTAAAAATACAAAAATTAGCCTGGCGTGGTGACGTGCACCTGTAATCCCAGCTACTCAGGAGGCTGAAGAATGATAATCACTTGAACCCAGGAGGTGGAGGTCGCAGTGAGCTGAGATTGTGCCACTGTACTCCAGCCTGGGTGACATGAGTGAGACTCTATCTCAAAAATAAAAAATAAAAATAAATACAGTTGTAATCTGATGGGACCACTATCAGGTATGTGGCCTGTCACCGACGAGATTATTCTGTAGTCGGCAATGATGGCCATTTTTGGAGATGTGAATCCAGTTCATTTGAGGGAACCCCCAAGGTTCTCTGGTTGTGGCCTCTCGAATAAACCTCACATTTGGACAGTTTGTTACCAAATTGGGTTCTGGATGTTGGGTTCCCTTCAGTGTTGGGGGTGGGAGGGAGGGGTCACACCCGCAGAGGCCCCCACCCCCCCCAGCACCAGTGTGGCTGCCACCTGCAGTGCTGATGGCCATGCACCTTGTCTTTCCAGGTTGGTGCTGAGGACATGGACGGCTTCCAGGCAGACACAGAGGAGGAGGAAGAGGAGGAGGGCGAGTGTATGATCGTGGACGTCCCAGACGCTGCGGGTGAGAAGGGCTCTAGATAGCAGAACGCACTGGTGAGGTGGGTAGGGGAGGTAAACCTCAACAGGGAAGGGATGTGGCCGCCTAAGACTCGCTCCATTGTGAGCTGCCAGGAGGGTTTGCAGCTGGAAGTGGCTCCTACCCTGCCACGTCCTCTGCCACTTGGGCAGAGCCACAGGGGCCTGTGCTGGGAGTCTCAGGTGGCGGGACGTTAGATGGGGGTCAGGGAAGACTGCACTGAGGTGGCAAGGGAGGGCCCGGTGGATTTCTGGAGGACTCCCCAAAGAGGAAGTGCAGAGGCCTTGCAGCAGGCTGTGCGGGAGGAGTGTGCCCAGGTGGTGGGGGGCAGGGTCAGCCTGAGAGCAGGTGAGCAGGTCACCTCTAGAAGGGGCACAATGCCCCAGCTTCCGCCTGCCCCCACTGTCAGGTGAAGGGTTCCGCCCTGGGGCCGTTGCAGGCCCCATGAGGCAGCAGGGTGAGGTCCTCCCCCAGGGAGCCCAGCAGGCACAGCCAGCTCAAGACCTTCCCTTTCTTGCCCTGCAGAGGTCCAAGCCCCGTGTGGAGCCGCTTCCGGAGCTGGGGGTGGTGTGGGGGTGGACACCGGCAAGGCCGCCCTGCCTGCGAGCCCACTGGGCGCGTCGTGAGAGCAGTGGTGACGTACGTAGAACGCTTAGGGTGTCCTCCCCACGGAGCAGATACTTGAACCGACTCGATTCCTGTGTAAAGAGCACTTTGTCCTGCTTCACGGACCTCCCCAAGGTGTGCAGAGTTCTATATAGGATGCTGGATTAGTTCCTTTGATATTTGTAAAAATTCCCCCAAGAGCTGCATATGAATCTGCCCTTTAATAAAGCATTATTGAGATTGCTGGCCTATCGGGGAAGCCTGCGGGCACAGGAGCAGGCGTGGAATCCAGTACTTGTAAATGAATTGAAGCGCCAGGACCACCCACCTGGCCATGTGCACGGGCCCCGTGTATAAACGAGGCAGTGTATAAAGAGGCAGTGTATAAACTTATTCTCTAGCACTGGGCTGCTCTGTCTTTTCTGAGAACATCGTGTTTCTCTCAGAGTGCGTCGTGTCTGAGGCCAGCCTTGTGCCCTGCAACAGCGCTGTCCCATCTGTTTGACACTAAGTCATCCTCATACCAGGCTGACCTGGGTCAAGGTGCAGGTTTTCCGCATGTGCTTCTGTCCAGCGATCCCTCCTGCCCTGGGTTGGGGGGTTAGGAGGGGGTGTTCCCGGGGACCTGCTGGGGTCTCCTTCCTCAAACCAGAGCTGCTGGGAGCTGAGTTTGGCTTGGAGTCTGAGACTTCGTGAGAGCCCACCCCTAGGTCGGGAGCATCTTTTGTGAGTGCTGGAGCTAGGAGGTGACCTCCTCCCTGCCCCACGTTGAGTGGGCTTTATCCCCACTGTCCCCGAGGGAGGACTCTGTGGTGCTGAGCAGCTCAGAGCACACACAGCCATGGGGAGGGTCACGCTCGCCAGCCCTGCTCCTGGCCACACCCCACCTGAAATCTAAGCTTCCCTTCAGGGAACCCCATGTGGGAAAGGTGTCAGCTACCTCCATCCACCCAGTCAGGGACGGCAGGAGGCCCCGGCCAGGCCTTCCTGCTGGGAAGCAGGATTCGGCTGTGCATGAAGCAGAGGCTGCCCCTGTGCCACACCTTCGACGAGCTTTAGAGGGGCTCCCGACAACCCAGAGTCAGGGGTTCCTGACAACCTGGAGTCAGGTCCTGGGGCCTGCAGGGACGCAAGACTGGAGTGACAGCCTTCATTCTCAACAGGCCGGGTGCCCACACCAGCTAGGGCAGTATCAGGGGCGAGGGAGGGACCCATGCAAGGTCAGGGGCATGAGCATAGGCCCTGGGCACCTCCCCCAGGTGCAGACCTGCATCCCCAAGTCAGCAGTGGGCCCGGCGTACGCATGCCTTCCACACTGCAGGGCGGAGTCCCTGTGTCTCCTGGGGCTGCCACACCGCAAACCACCTGGTTTAAAGCAACAGTCACCATCTCACAGCCTGGGGGTCAGAGTGCACGCGTGCCTCACCAGGCTGACATCAAGCTGTGGGCAGGAAGACCAGGCCCTCCTGAGACTTTCCCAGTACTCAGAGGCACTGCATCCCTCAGCTCAGGGCCCCTTCCTCCACCTTCACAGCCACAGTGCAGCCTCTTCCAGTCTCTCTCTGACCTCTGCCTCACCCTCCTGCCACCTCTTTTGAGGACACTGGGTCCCGGACCACCCAGGATCATCTCAGCTCAAGACCTTTCATCATACAATCCAAGCCCCTCTTGCCAGGTGAAGTCACGCATCTGTAGGTTCCAGGAAGAGGATGTGGCTGTCTCAGGACGCCCTGTCCCTCTGGCTACAGGGAAGCCAGGCCTGTGACAGCACTCGCCTCCCAAGCTGGGGGAGGCCCGCGGGGACTGGGCCTTTGTGGGCACAGCACAGCCTCCCCTAGCGCATGAGATTTCCTCCCCAGGCAAGTGGCTCATCGGGCACTTGTGGCCAGGCATTGGCCCAAGAGCAGGTATCCGCCTGGTGCCACCTTGACAGGGAGCCATGCCCAGCCCCCGTGCCGCCTGCTCTATAGCAGGTGAGCCTGCCCTGTGTCCCATGGTTTCAATGGAGCACCAAAAAACTATATTCAAACACCCTGTTTATTTGGGCTTATGATTTACTAACTGCAGGTCTGTGTGCGGGAAGGCCAGCGTCCCCTCCTGCCGTCGTCACCCACATCCACAGAGCAGCCCTAGCGCCAGGCGCAGCCGCTGCCACCCACAGCACACGGGAACGGGACCCGTGCTGCAGGCCTGCTCTCCTGCCCAGGGAGATGCCACATGTGTCTGCCTGGCAGCTTCATGACACAGTTACCAGCAGCTAGGGAGGGCTTAGATTTGATGGCGTCCCCGGGCCTCTCCCTCAGGGGCTTGGGCGCATCTCCACAGCCCCCAGGAGATGGGGGCTCTGCCACGGGGCCCAGTTCCACAGCTCCACAGCTAGCTGGCACCCCTCCCGTGCCCATGGGGCAGAGCCAAGTATTTCCAGAGGTGGCTTGGAGGCCCTGGGGTGGCGGGGGGAGGAACAGGGAGAGCATGAGACAGACCCACAGGGCTGAGGCCAACCCTGCTTTTATTTCAAGAGAGCTTCTCGATGGCCGACAGGAGCTCAGGTTTCAGGATGGTGTCCGGCTCGACCCCCGCAGCCTTGATGTCCTCCAGCACAGCCATGTCCCACGAGAAGGTCAGGAGGGCAGAGGGCACCTGCAGTGGGGGCAGGCTGTCATTCTGTCTCCATGTGGCCGTGCAGTGGCTCTTCCCGCCGCGGGAAACTCAGCGGGCAAGCTGGGCTCAGGGATACCCTGGCCTGGAAGCCATCTCAGCTGGTGGAGGCTGTGGCTCACACCCCGGCCTCCTGCCTTCTCCCTCCGGGACTCCCGGAACCTAAGCCTAAACTTACTGCACTAGCTAACACGCGTCACTGCTCCCATTTGACGAGGGAAACTGAGGTGTGGAGTAGTTCTGAACTCGCTCAAGGCCCTGTTGCCAGTAACTGGGAAAGTGGGATTCAAACCCAGGGACCTGCCCAGGCCCCCTGCTCTGAAACATGGAGGCTCCCTCCTGAGGGGCTGTGCCGGTCCCCGGAGAACCTGCAGAGGCACCGGGTCAGCAGCCCCCTGTGGGCCAGCACTCACCAGCCCGCACTCATTCAAGGCCAGGTTCTCGTCCTCCGACAGCTTCTGCCCTCCCGAGGCCAGCAGCTCAAAAGGCAGCCAGTCGCTCTGCAGGGCCTCCCGAACGAACCCGTACACTGCCCCCAGCCGTTCCCGGGCGTAGAAGGTCCCTGGGGAGTGGGGAGGTCAGCGCAGGTGGGGCCCAGGGCCCCCACCAACCCAAGCCACCCTCCCTGGGCGTCGCAAGTGCCCACCCTGCAGGAGGCAGCCGTCGGGGAGGCGCACGCGCAGCAGCGTGTAGGTGTACTTGCGCAGCCCCCGCTGCTCCTCCTTCTCCCGCATGGCCTTGGTCCGCAGCACGCTCAGCCGCTCCACTGCGTCGGACCTGCACATGAGGGCCAGGTCAGGAGCTGGCCCGGGTTCTCCCACCCCGCCCCACTCCGCTCCGCGGACACTAGGCCCACCTGAGCCTCTGCTCCCGCTTGATCTCCTCTGCCGTGAGGTTGAAGAAGTCCCCGGGCAGTTCGAACTGCGAGGCCAGCGGCGAGGGCTGGAAGACGCGGCGCTGCCGGTCCAGCTTGGCGCGCACGGGCTCCGCAGCCAGCAGCTGTTCCTTGTGCCTCTCCAGGCTCTGGGGCTGGGCCAAGGTGGTCTCACTCAGCACGTAGAACTCCTCGGGGTCCTCTACAGCGCGGCAGGACATGGGTGTCACTGTGCAGCGGAGAGACCCCCAAGCCGGGCCCTCCTGCCCCGAGGCCCCTTGTCCCCATTCGCCACTCAGCCAAGCCCTGTCCGCTTACCCTGATCCTGGATGGGAAGCAACACCTTCTGGAACCCAATGGCCTCAAAAAACTCGTGGGTCCCTTCCAGGCAGTTAATGCGCTCCTGGGGGTGGAGATGGGGGTCACTGGGGACCCCTGGCCTCCTCCATGGCCGGGCCACGCCCCACCCGGTCCAGAGGCCCTCGCTATTGGGAGCAGCTATTGACCCCTGTATGGGGCCCAGCCCTGGGGGTGCCTCAGTTCTAGGTGCAAACCTGCTTTTCTAAGGTGGGGGCTGTGGAGTCTCCACCAGCTCCGCACAGAGGAAAAAGTCACAACCGGGCACGAAGAGTGAGGCTGAGGAGCCAGATACTGCTGGGGCCTGAAGCGAGGCTAACACAGGCCAGGGCGGCCAGACCCTGCCGTTTCCCCCAGAAGAACCAGACATCTGGTTTGCATGAGAAACCTCCCCAGTGCCCACATGTTCCCAAACAAGCCCAACTGAAGAGGAGGAAAAGGATGTGGGTGAGGAGAGGCAGAATTTGTTGATTTGAGGTGACTGGTGCATTAAAATCTTGCTCCCTATCTTGTCCTGCTACCTTCTACTGGCCGAATGCTTCAATGCTTGGGGCTCAACTCTCGCTAGCTCCTCCAGGGACTGCCTGGTGTGGGCCACCACCGGCTCCTGCAGGCCGGCTGCCCCCACCCCCAGCCTGGGCCCAGGGCCACAAGGCACGCCCACCTGGAACACCTTGTTCTGCAGCTTGATCTTCCGGTACTTCTCCTCCTCAGGGTGCAGGTGGATGTTGTCCAGGTACCTGGGGTAGGTGGAGCGGGTGAGTGGGGCACAGCCCAGGCTGCCCGCCCGGCCCCTCTGTGCCTCCTGCCCCAGGTCAGTGGCTCAGCCACACTTGGCCTCTAGTCAGAGGGAAGAAGCGGCCCAGTGACCCCAGGGCAGGAGACCGTCTCCGGGTGGAAGGCATACCTCGCACACCCCACGGAGCCCACCCCTGGTGCCAGCAGGAGCCCCATGGAGCCCCTCACTGTCCCACCAGTCCTGGAAGGGCACCAGTTAACCACAGCGGTGGGGGAGCCACAGGGCCGGAAGAGTGGAGAGCCAGAGCCCGGGGGGCCGCAGCGCCAGCAGGGGGCTCCTGTGGGGGGCTCCCTCGGGGCTGGCGGGCAGCGTGGACTTCCAGGCCTGCCCCCAATCCTGAGACTCGGGGAGTGGGGTGGGACCCCGCCTCCTCCACATGCTCCCCGAGTGGTCCCCAAGGAAGCCAGGGTGGGCAACCCCTGATTCCGTAAACACCTTCATTTCACACATGGGTAAACAGACCCAAAGAGGCCCAGTCCTTTGCCCGAGGCCTCTGGGTGGAGCTGCCTCACTCTCGGCCTGTGCTCCCTTCCTAGCCCACCTCAGCAGGTCATGAGGGCACCAGAGAGGGTGACAGCCCCAGTGGGAAGGGTGCTGGGGCGAGCCGGAGGGGCCGGGCAGGGCAAAGGGGCCACGCGCTCACTTGGCAATGGTGTCCACGCCCAGCTTCACCCGGTCCCGGTCTTTGTTGAACGTGTGGATCTTCATGATGGAGGCAGCCACTGGGTCGGTGGAGAAGTGCTGGGAGGAGGGAAACAGGGAAAGCTGCTCACTGAGAACCCCGGCCACACGGCCCTCCGCTGCCCAGGTAACAGGGACAGGAAGAGGAAGGCAGAGCGGCAGCGTGGAGCAGCCCTAGCTGTGCACTCATCACAGAAAGGAAAAGAGAGATCCTCGAAGACCGCGGCCCTGCCCACACGCCAGGGCAGAGGCGACACGGCCAAGACGGAGCAGAACTCAAGTCTGCCCTTCCGCCTTCTCAAGGCTAGACCCACGGGACTTGGGGGCCGGTGTGACATGACAGAACTTTGCCTCACACTCTGGCTTTAGAACCCGACCTCAGTGCTGAGATCCACCAAGGCCGCTGCCCCTTACAGAACCTCCCGCCACCATGGATACCGCATCCCTCCTGATCTCACAGCCCCATGATGGACGTTCCGGAATGACTCCCGGCTCTCATGTCAAGAAAGAGACCTAGAGGCCCCTTGTCACAGGGATGGCAGGTGGCAGAGAGGGCACAAATGAGTCTGCAACCCTCAATGTCTGAAACTCAATGGCTGGAAGACGGATACCCCCAGCCCCTGCCCCACCCCGAGGTCCCGCCTATGTTACTAGGGGAGGGGAGAAGTCACAGCCGGAATTCCTGGGGTTTCCCAGAGCCAGCCCTGCTGACTGCGATGTACAGCGTCCCAGCACGGAGAGGCTGAGAACAGGTACCCTAAGACTCGGACAAGACTGAGGCACAAATCCATTCACGCTCGGCACAGCTACCACACACGGCCACACCCAGAGAGCCACCCATGGCCTGGCAAGCAGGGCTGCCACCTGCACCTCCCTGGGCTGCCCAGATGAGGGCGGGTGAACAGCAGGGCCGCCCAGGGCCACGTGTCAGGATTCGGGCCACCTGCCCAGGCAGCCCAGAGCTCCACCCACCACCCCCCACCCTCAACTGCACAACAGGGTCCCTCAGCAGCCCCCTGCGTCACACAGACCCATGACCCACACATTGAGCCAGGGCTCATGCCAACAGAAAATTGGGACCCAGCCCAGTCTGCTGGTTTAGGTGCCGAGGTGATGTGGGGAGCGGGGCAGAGCACGTGGATGCAGAGAGAGGCAGAGCTGCGAGACGCCCCTGCCGTCCCCAGGACAACAGCTTCCTGGGGATCAGAGTGCCCGGGACAGCACACCTGCCAAGGAAAGGGCGTCAGCTCCAAAAGCGGCCCTTGGGTGTTTTGGGCAACTGGCTGCCAGGCTTAGGTCAGGAGCTGGGTACGTGCACAGACAAGGGACAAAGGAACAGTGGCCAGGAAGGCGTCCAAATCCATACAGGAATGTACTTTGTAAGAAAGGTGGGATTTCACAGCTGTGAGCAAAAGACAGGTGCTCTCCACAGGTGGGGCTGAGAAGAGAACTGAGCCAAGATCTAGAAAAAAATAACATCAGCTCCACCCTGCCGTGTTACATAATAACACGCTCCAGCTGGATCAAAGCTTCAACCATGGAAACAACAAGCCAGCAGTCAGTGAGAAGCCAGAAGAAAAGCACTGGAGGCCGGGCGCGGTGGCTCACGCCTGGAATCCCAGCACTTTGGGAGGCCGAGGCGGGTGGATCACGAGGTCAGGAGATCGAGACCATTCTAGCCAACATGGTGAAACCCCATCTCTACTAAAAATACAAAAGTCAGCCGGGCGTGGTGGCGGGCACCTGTAGTCCTAGTTACTTGGGAGGCTGAGGCAGGAGAATCCCTTGAACCCGGGAAGCGGAGGTTGCGGTGAGCCGAGATTGCACCACTGTACTCCAGCCTAGTGACAGAGCAAGACTCTGTCTCAAAAAATAAATAAATAAATAACACTGGAGAGGCCACAAAAGAATTCTCTCAGCATGGAAGTGGGTAAAGCATTTCTAAGAATGGCCCCAAACCCAAAAGCCATGAAATAAGACTGACATGGCCGGGCGCGGTGGCTCAAGCCTGTAATCCCAGCACTTTGGGAGGCCGAGACGGGCGGATCACGAGGTCAGGAGATCGAGACCATCCTGGCGAACACGGTGAAACCCCATCTCTACTAAAAAATACAAAAAACTAGCCGGACGAGGTGGCGGGCGCCTGTGGTCCCAGCTACTTGGGAGGCTGAGGCAGGAGAATGGCGAAAGCCCGGGAGGCGGAGCTTGCAGTGAGCCGAGATCGCGCCACTGCACTCCAGCCTGGGCGACAGAGCGAGACTCCGTCTCAAAAAAAAAAATAAAAATAAAAAAAATAAAAAAAAAAAAAAAGAAATAAGACTGACACATTTAATTATACAGAGATCAAAAAATCCTACACAGCAAAGAGAACATAAGCAGAGCCAGCATATGAGCAACTAGAGGGAAATATGTGCAACTCATATCATAGGCAAAAGCCTGAATTGCCTAATATATAAAGAGTGCCTACAAATCACTAAGAAAAAGACGAACTATCTAATAATGTACAAAGAATGCATTTTCATATGAAACATGGCCAACCCAACCCAAAATAAGGAAAGTGCAAATTAAATCTATCCTGGGATGTTATTTTCACTTGTCAATAGGGGTAAAGATCAAAGTTTGGTAATTTACAGTACAGTGAGAGGATGGGGACACGGGTGCTTTCACACACACTGCTGGAGTAGGTGTGAGTCTGGAGAGTCTCTATGGAACTGTTACTATTTTTTTTTTTTTAGATGAAGTTTTGCTCTTGTCGCCCAGTGCCCAGGCTGGAACTCAATGGCACGATCTCGGCTCACGGCAACCTCTGCCTCTGGGGTTCAAGTGATTATCCTGCCGCAGCCTCCCGAGTAGCTGGGATACAGGCGCCTGTCACCACGCCTGGCTAATTTTTGTATGTTTAGTAGATATGGGGTTTCACTATGTTGACCAGGCTGGTCTTGAACTTCTGACCTCAGGTGATCCACCTGCCTTGGCCTCCCAAAGTGCTGGGATTACAGGCGTGAGCCACCACGCCTGGCCACTGTTACTACTTTTTGAGAAAGGGTCTCACATATCACCCAGGCTGGTGTGCAGTGGCCTGATCACGGCTCACTGCAGCCTCCACCTCCCAGGCTCAAGCAATTCTCCTACCTTGGCTTTCTGAGTAGCAGGGACTACAGGTGCACGGCACCATGCCCAGCTAATTTGTTTCTGTTTTTGTTTTTGGTAGAGACAGGGTTTTGCCATGTTGCCCAGGCTAAAGCCGAAGTTTCTGAGAACCTATTGATGGTGTTAAGTGAGGACTTGCTGTATTAGGGGAAAAAAAATGCTGTGGAAGTTTTTTTGTTCTTTTTGTTTGTTTGTTTTTTGTTTTTTGAGACCGAGTTTCACTCTTGTTGCCCAGGCTGGAATGCAATGGCACGATCTCAGCTCACCACAACCTCCGCCTCCCAGATTCAAGCAATTCTTTTGCCTCAGCCTCCCGAGTAGCTGGGATTGCAGGCATATGCCACCACACCCGGCTAATTTTGTAGGAAGTTCTTTCTGTACTGAAGCAAATAATACATAACCTTTTATGAAAAACAAAACCAGGCCAGGCACAGTGGCTCACGCCTGTAATCCCAGCACTTTGGGAGGCTGAGGCGAGTGGGTCACTTGAGGCAAAAGTTCGAGACCAGCATGGTCAACATGGTAAAACCCCATCTCTACTAAAAATACAAAAATTAGCTGGGCGTGGTGGCGGGCACCTGTGATCCCAGCTACTTGGGAGGCTGAGGCAGGAGAATCGTTTGAATCCAGGAGGCAGAGGTTGTAGTGAGCCGAGAATGCACCACTGCCCTCCAGCCTGGGTGACAGTGAGACTCCATGTCAAAAAGAAAGACAAACCGAGCTGGGAGAGAGGAGATACGGATGCATACACAATGGTGTGCCTGGATTCGGGGTATCAGAAGAGGGACTTCACTACTAGCAGTGGGCTCTGGGGACTCTGGGAGGGACCTGTACCACCTGGGCTTCCGATGCGGGGTGGCTCAGGCACAGGAAGCTACAGGTTGGGGCAGGAGCACACGGGGCGCCACTCACCGAAAGAATGGCTTCCTTGATGCGGGCGTCCCGCTGGTCCTTCCTCAGGGTGGCCCCAGTGAGCGGACAGGTGAAGTACACACCAGGCACGGCCAGGTGGGCAGAGCCTTCCTCTCTGGGCTCAGATACCTGGGGCGGTGAAAGTGTCCGAGTCTGGACTGTGGACAGAAGCACCCCGAGCCTCGCCGAGCACCACAGTCCTGAGTGTGGCCCGCAAAACCAGACATCTCTAGCTCCCATGCTGTCCCTTCCACTTGGTGGCCATGAGAGACATCCTGGCCAAGTGACTGGATCCCTCAGTCTGTTCCCTGGTATGTCAAATGTCCCTGTGGGGCCTACTCAGAACTAAACAAGGTAAGGAACGGAAAACACGGAGCAGCTTCTGACACGCAGGAAGCACTCAGCAGACGGCAGCTGGGCTCCTGCTGGTCCTGTCCCCAACCTGGTGAGGAAGGAGCTCCGTGTGGGAGTCCGTGGGCACAGTGCCCTGGACAAGTCCTGACTTTTGGGCCTCCATTTCCAGGCCATCTCTAAGGTCCCTGCGTGCTAAAATTCACTGAATCCTCGAGGATCAAGCTGCTTAGAACTCCTTTCAGCAGAGCTCTCAAGGCCCACCTCCTACAGGAAGGCCTCCCTGATTCCACCCGTCTCCACAGAGCCCCTTGACCTCCAAGCCAGGCAGGAGCAGGCAGTGGTAGGGGACAGGCTCTGAAGCCACAGACTAGCCGGTCCTGTCTTTGCTGGTTCTGGGGTGTAGCAGAGAGGACAGCTGGTTTGACCTCTCTCAACCCCGGTTCTCTTTCTGAAAAGTGAGAACTGTAACTGCATCCACCTTAAGGGATTAAGGGGAGGGAGCGATGGGCTTATGTACCTGAGGCCCACTTCTCCAGGCCTGAGCCAGCATCCTCAGCTGCCGAGCCCCGAAGGTCCGGACAACACCATGTTCCACCACCACCCGCCTCTACCTTGCAGGGCAAGGTTTCCTAACCACCCTGGAGCCCCAAGGTCCAGGCCACATCTCCCCTCCACCACGATGAAGTCAAGCTGTCCCCACCCCTCAGCGTGGGACAGTGCCACCAGTGGCTGTTCTTACCACGTTGGTCCCTGGGGCCTCGGGGCTCCCGCTGATGGTGGCTTCGGCTTGAAGTTCCTTTCTCACTGGAAGGCAGCCCGAGAAGGAGAAGCAGAGACAGGATGGTGAGCACGCCTCTGTCCTGGCCCGAGCCCCCTCATTCCTGGGGTGGGCCCGTGAGCCACGCACAACGCCCCAGCCTGCTGCTGCTGGAGGTCAGGCTGGAGGTCCCCTGCAGGACTCGCTCTGCACCCACCCCTCAGCCTGAGCCAGCACCCCACTGCCTGCGCAGTCCCTGTTTCTGCTCCAAGTCTCTGCGCCCACCCCCTCCCCAGGAAGCTGCCCTTCCCCCAGCACCTGCCCTTGGTGAGTCGCTCCCAAGGGTGACCCTCACACCCCCACAGCTGCTCGTGTGACTTCTGCGTCCAGGGCCAAGCACTAGAGCTGGGAACCTCAAACAGCCCCAACCTGGGCCCGAGGCGGGCCATGCCTCACCCTGGTTTCGGATGCTGTCCTGCGACGTGGGGCCCCAGGCCCGGGACTGCTTCTGCTCCAGCCGGGCCAGGGCGGCAGCGGCCGCCATCTGTGCCTCATTGGTGGGTCCCTGGCGGGGCGGCCTCGGGGCCGGCTGGCTGGACTTCTGTTTGGGGGCCTTCTCCCTGGGGACAGACCGAGGGAGAGCGAGTGTATCCTCCTGAGGTGGCCGGCAAACCTGACGTGCGGTCACACAGGGGAGCTTCTGCTGCTCCCCAGCTCCTGCCACCAGCACCACCAGTCAGACGTGTCCCTGCCTATGCGGGCCAGGACGCCTGCTTCCCAGGGGCCACCCGCAGCCACCAGATGGTTCTTCTGCAAGCGGAAGAGCCCCTGGAGGAAGGAGATGCTGGTTCCGCTCAGTTCTGCACCACCGGGCAAGTCCTGCCCCACTGGGCCTCAGCATCCTCGTTTGTAAAATGGGGTGGCAGCACCCCTCCCGAGGCGAAGGCACCTTGATATCCTCAGGGCCTTTTTTTTTTTTTCTTTTTGAGACAGGGTCTTGCTCTGTCACCCGTGCTGGAGTACAGTGGCACGATCACGGCTCACTGCAACCCTGAGTTCCCAGGCTCAAGGAATCCTCCCACCTCAGCCTCCCGAGTAGCTGGGACTTGGAGGCAAGCATCATCACGCATGGCTAATTTTTCTATCGAGACAGGGTCTCGCTGTGTAGCTCAGGCTGGTCTCGAACTCTTGGCCTCAAATGATCCTCCCACCAGGGCCTCCCAAACTGCTGGGACTACAGGCATGAGCCACAGCACCCAGCCCACATCCTCAGGAATTGAGGAGACTCAAGGGATGCCACATCCTCCCCCACTCCCTGCTGTGAGAGTCTCCACCCTCAGGTCACAGCTTCGTTTGCTGAGCACCTACTGTGTGCTGGGCCCCCTGCTGGGAGCCAGTCGGCTCGGTTGGTTGACTCCTCCTAACAAGCTGCCAGGGAGGCCTCACCATCCCGTTCCCAAACCCAAGAGGGTCAGGAAGTCCGGGCAATGTGCCCCATGCCACACCACCCTTGTGGCAGGACCCTGGGGTCAGCGGACAGCAGAACCAGCCTCGCCCTGGCCACTCCATGCCAGGCCCGGGACTGTGCAAGTACCAAGAGCTCATGGACTCGCGGTTCTGCCCTGTTGAGCCCTACACCAAGGAGGGTTCCAAAATCCACTTGGCACAGTGGCCTGGCAGAGAAGCCCTTTCTGCCAGCCTACTCGGACGCGTCTGTCTCGCCTGTGTCCTCTCAGGCCCCTCCCGTGAATTCAGGGAATGTGTCACTTTCCATGTCGTAAGTCTATTAAAACTTCCTGGAGGCCAGGCTCTCAGTTCAAGCCCTGTACTCCTCTGGCTCTGCTTAGATACCCGGGCAGCCCTCCCTCCTCGTCTCGAGGCTTAGCTTCGTGCCCACCCCTGCCTATCTAGTCCTCCCACAGCGGAGCATCTTGGGTGGAAGAGGAGATGACTCAGGAAGACCCATCCCAGCCCCATCCGATATCTAGGTCTTTCCAACAAAATGGTACCTCACCCCAACCGGTCATGGACCCTGCCCCCCTGGGCAGCCACAGGGACCCTTCTGCAACCTCAGCCAGGGAGCGTCAGCATCACTCCACTGCAAGATGCCCTCCCACTGCAAAATCCTAAAGCCTCCCTCGGCCGGAGAGCCCTTCCCGGCCTGGCCCACTGCCCTCCCCTGGCCTGGCTCCCCTGGGCTCCCCGCGGTTCTTCCCATACCCCAGCTGCTTCCCGCCGCAAGCCCCTGCACTGTCTGCGCCTTCTGCCCACAGTGTTCTCTGGCAGGGAGGGAGGAGGACAGGGGATCTGGAAAGGGCTAGAGCTGCCACAGGGAGAGAAGGAGGGGGCTGATTTCCCCACGGCTGAGTCTCACTGTGTCCTGGGAGAGGCCTTCCCAAACCACCTGATGGCGTCTGCTCACCCTCCTTCAAGGCCCTGGGCACCGTCTGAGCCCTCATCTAAGGTCTGTTGGTTTATTTGTCCATCAGCTCCCTCTAGAAGGTGAGCCCTGGGACAGCAGAGGCCTTCTCCTGTCCACCACTGCAGCCTAAAACAGGACTTGGCGCCCACACGCCCCACACACCCTGGATATCCAGTGTCGCTCCAGAGGGGACCTCTGCACCCCTTCCCTTCCCGAGTCTCCCCTCTTACCTTCCCCTCTCCGCCAGGCTCTGGGCTGACCCAGCCATCACCCTGATGCCCTGCATCCTTCCTGTCACGCCCAGTCCTAACTCCACCTACTATTAGTTGAATCAATGAAGGGCTCCCCCCATTTGTCCACTTCTCTCCCTGACCCCTCTCCCTCTCTCACTCAGCCTTTGCTCTCCTGCTCTCCCCTAGGAACCCTGAATTCCTCGCTATGCCCCTACCTCCATCACCACCCCACCAACCCGTGATTCACTGACCCCCACTTCCTGCCACCTCCCTGCCTCTCCTCCTACCCCCTCCCAGCCCCCACCCCTTCACAATCCCCTCCATTATTGCTTACAGACCCCTGCCCTGGCTGCCTGGCTGACCTCCTTCCTCATTCACTCTCCATCAGTCCCCACCACCCCCTGGCCAGCCAGCTCCCTGCAGCAGCCCCAGCTCTTCCAGCTTCCCTTTTCTCAGCCCAGCAGCCCGCAGCCTCGCACCCTCTCCAGCGCCACTTCTTTCCCGGCCCTCCACCTGCCCTCCCAGCTGGCTCAGCCCCTACTCAGGCCCTTCTCTCCAAGTCCTCCCTAGACGATCCAGAAGCCTGCCCGGCACTTATCTCCTTTCCCCTCCCCTCTCACCTCCATAATCCACTTGACACGGTGACCTGGCAGAGAAGCCTTGCAGAGAAGGCCTTTCTCCCAACCTGCTCAGACGCGTCAATCTCGCCGGTCTTCTCCTCTCAGGCCCCTCCCGTGTCACAGTCCATCTGTCAGAGTCCCTCACCTCCAGTCTCCTCACACACCTTCCTCAGCCCCTCCCAGGTGACTGAAGACGCTACCCACCCCGGCCTCCTTGGCCTTCCAGACTCTTCCTGGTCTCCCATCAGCCTGCCACGTGCTCCAGATCCCAAGTCCAGAACCCCTCTTCCCATGGATGCCTCAGAAGAACTCTCCACCACCCCACCCCACAGCTGTGCGTCTTCCTCCAAGCTCAGCTCTCATCCATGGTCACCTAGATTCCCCCAAATCATCCCGGCCACTTAAGGACCAGCCAGGTCCCCAGATCTCTCCCTCACCAGCCGTCTCAGAACTCATCATTCCTTTTTTCCCCCAGGGTCGCTCCACTGACCGCCAACTTCCTGCAGCCCCGCCGCCCTAATCCCTCGCCACTGCCTCGGACCCTCCTGCGGCCCCGCCCCCGAGACCTCCCCTCCCACCCGGCCCCCTTGCCCCGCCCCCTGCGCATGTTCCCCTCCCCCCGCCTCCCCTGCCCCGCCCCCGGCTCAAACCCGCCCCCTCCTGCCCCGACCCCAGATCTCTCTCCCCTCCCCTTGACGCCCATCCTCGGCTCCACTTGCTCCGCCCCTGGAGCCTCTCCCCCTCCCCTGACTCTCGGCTGCCGCTCCCCAGCCCCTCGCCCTCTCCGATCTCCCGAGCCGTCCGAGGCCCCAGACCCCTCTCCCCGGCCGCCCCTGCGTTCCTCACGCACCCCACGGACTCTGTGAGCTTCTGACCGGGTCCCGCGCTCTTGAACTTGATGTCGGCCTTGAACTCCTGAAAGAATTTCTTCATGGTGGCGGCTGGCCCGGCGGCGAGGGGCCGCGGGGGCGGGGGGCACAGGGCCCAGTCGGGGAGGGGCCGCCCGGGACCAGCCACCGGAAAAAAAATACCGCGCCGCCGGAAGTCCCGCCTTCCCGAGGCCGGCCACGTGACAATAGGCTAGACGTGCCTCTCTAGCGCTCGGTGCCTCGCTGGCCCAGGGCGGCCGCTCTGTACGCTGGAGTCGCGTCTCTGTGGTTCTTCCGGACTCCGTTGCCAGGGCGACGAGTGCGCCTCTCGATTAGAGTCAGTGCCTTGCCTGGCACCTTCCGTGGCGCTCCCCAAACGGTGACAGACGGTGACAGGACGACTGAACCTCGCAGAGAAAGCACTGGGCCCTGTCCCTTTCGCTGCTCAACCTAAGCTGGGCGCGGTGGCTCACGCCTGCAATCACACCACTTTCGGAGGCTCAAGCGGGAGGATTGCTTGATTCCAGAAGTTGGAGACCAGTCTGGGCAACATGGCAAAACCTCGTCTCTATTTAAAAAAAAAAAAAAAGTAAAATAAAATAATAGCCGAGGGTGGTGGCGCGCACCTCTCAGCTACTTGGCAGGCGGAGGCGGGAGGACCACTTGAACCCAGGAGGTCGAGACTGTAGTGAGCTGTGATCAAGCCACCGCATTCCAGCCTGGGCGACAGAGAGAGACCCTGTCTCAAGCAAAACAAACAAAAATCCAACCTTCCCTGTCTCCCCAGAGCTTACGTGATAAAGTCCCAATTTAATGTGGGGTATTGGAGGCCCCCACCTTCTGGCCCTGTTTTGGTCCCTGAAGCCCCCCACCCCACCCCACCAACACCACCACCACCACCACCACCACTTACCCTAGGTAGAAGCTGTTTAAGAGGATGCATCCAATTGGGACCTGGGGATCCACTTTGGTGAACAAGACAGAGAAACCAGTTAATAGTGGCATACTTTGGGCTGTGCGATTCCCAAAGAAGATACACAAAGTGACAGTTAAAACAAGCCTCCAAAAAAGGGAGTTGGGGGTCAGACGTGGTGGCTCATGCCTATAATGCCAGCACTTTGAGAGGCCAAGGCCGGTGGATCATTTGAGGTCAGGAGTTTGAGACCAGCCTGGCCAACATTGTGAAACCCTGTCTCTATCGGCGCCAGTAATCCCAGCTACTCGGGAGGCTGAGGCAGGAGAATCGCTTGAACCCGGGAGGTGGTGGTTGCAGTGAGCCGAGATCTCACCACTGCACTTCAGCCTGGGCAACAGAGGGAGACTGTCCCTCAAAAAAACAAAAACAAAAAGAAAAACAAAACAAAACAAAACAAAAAAGGAGTTGGAATGAGATACACAGAGACTGAGGGAGGAGAGGCCTCCAGGTGAGGAAACAGCCCACTCTAAGACTGAAATTGAAATAACATGGGTTGGACGGGTGGCTCAGGCCTGTAGGCCCAACATTTTGGGAGGCCAAGGTGGGAAGATTGCTTTAGCCCAGGAGTTTGAGGCTGCAGTGAGCTATGATCACACCACTGCACCCCAGCCTGGGCAACAGAGCCAGACCCTGTCTTATTAAAAGAGGGAAAAAAATTGGGCTGGGCACAGTAGCTCACATCTGTAATCCCAGCACTTTGGGAGGCCAAGGCGGGTGGATTACTTGAGGTCAGAAGTTCAAGACTGACCCAGCCAACATAACAAAACCCCATCTCTACTAAAAATACAAAAAGTAGCCAGATGTGGTGGTGTTAGCCAGTAATCCCAGCTACTTGAGAGGCTGAGGTAGAGGTAGCAGAATCGCTTGAACTCAGGAGGTGGAGGTTGCAGTGAGTTGAGATTGCGCCATTGTACTCCCAAAAAAAAAAAAAAAAAAAAAAAAAAAAAAGAACATACTGAGTTGGTTGTACTACTCTTTTCTTTGTTGTTGTTGCTTTTTTTTTTTTTTTTTTTTTTTTTTGAGACAGAGTCTTACTCTGTCGCCCAGGGTGGAGTGCAGTGCAGTGGTGTGATATAGGCTCACTGCAACCTTCGCCTCCCAGGTTCAAGCGAGTTTCGTGCCTCAGCCTCCTGAGGACCTGGGATTACAGGTATCCAACACCATGCCCAGCTGATTTTTGTATTTTCAGTAGAGACGGGTTTTCACCATCTTGGCGAGGCTGGTCTCAAATTCCTGACCTCAAGTGACCCACCTGCCTCAGCCTCCCAAAGTGCTGGGATTACAGGCGTGAGCCACTGTGCCCAGACTCTTTTCATCATTTCTTAATATTTTATATGGAAAACGACAGTCTGGAATCAGTGACTCATGCCTATAATCCCAGCACTTTGGGAGGCTGAGGCAGGCAGATTGCTTAAGCTCATGAGTTGTTGTTGTTGCTGTTGTTTTTGAGACGGAGTCTTGCTCTGTTTCCCAGGCTAGAGTTCAGTGGTGCCTACAATCTTGGCTCACCACAACCAGTTTCACCTCCCAGTTTCAAGCAATTCTCCTGCCTCAGCCCCCCAGGTAGGTGGGATTACAGGTGTTCACCACCACACCCAGCTAATTTTTGTATTTTTAGTAGAGATAGGATTTCACCATGTTGGCCAGGCTGGTCTCCAACTCCTGACCTCAAGTAATCTGCCTGCCTTGGCCTCCCAAAGTGCTGGGATTACAGGTGCGATTGACCATGCCCAGCCAAACTCGTGAGTTTGAGGCCATAATCGGCAACACGGTGAGACCTCTTCTCTACAAAAAATACAAAATATTACGCCGGTGTGGTGGTGCACACCTGCAGCCCCAGCTACTAGGGAGTGGGCAGTGGGAGGATCACTTGAGCCTAGGAGGTTAATGTTGCAGGGAGCTGTGATCCTGCCACTGCACTACAGCCTGGGTGATAGAGTGAGATCTTATCTTAACAAATAAAAAATAAAAAAGGAAGAAAAAAGATAAAAAAGAAAGGCAAAGTCTATTTCTTCTCTCTTTGATTGTCAGCTAGACTTTGTGACTCATTTTTAACAATAGAATAAGGCAGAAGCAACAATGTGGGACTTCTGAAACTAGGACATAAAATTCACTGATGCTTCCTCTTTGCTCTTTCTCTGGGTTCACTCACCTGAGGAAAGCCATCCGCCATGATGGGGGGAAGCTCAAGCAGCTCCATGGAGAGGCCCACGTGGTGAGGAACTGAGGCCTCCCGCCAACAGCCGCATACAGCAGCCACCTCGGAAGGGGCTGGGTGACAGAGCAAGATCATGTCTTAAAAAAAAAAAAAAAAAAAAAAAAAAAAAAAGGCTGGACACAGTGGCTCACGCCTGTAATCCCAGGACTTTGGGAGGCCAAGGCGGGCAGATCATGAGGTCAAGAGATCGAGACCATCCTGGCCAATATGGTGAAACCCTGTCTCTACTAAAAATAAAAAACTAGCTGTGCATGGTGGCACGTGCCTGTAGTCCCAGCTCCTCAGGAGGCTGAGGCAGGAGAAATGCTTGAATCAGGGAAGTGAAGGTTGCAGTGAGCCAAGATTGCATCACTGCACTCCAGCCTGGGCGACAGAGTAAGACTCCGTCTCAGAAAAAAAAAGAAAAGAAAAGAAAATTACAGCTCATTGTTGTGAATAAGGAATTGTATACCCTATAACTGAAATAAAGGTACAACACTGGGCCAAAGTCACACAGCTAGAAAGTGGCAGAGACCTGGCCAAGTGCGGTGGCTCACACCTGTAATCCCAGGACTTTGGGAGGCCGAGACGGGCGGATCACAAGATCAGGAGATTGAGACCATCCTGGCTAACACAGTGAAACCCCGTTTCTACTAAAAATACAAAAAAAATTAGCCGGGCGCAGTGGTGGGTGTCTGTAGTGCCAGCTACTCGGGAGGCTGATGCAGGAGAATGGTGTGAACCTGGGAAGCAGAGCTTGCAGTGAGCGAGATCTTGCCACTGCACTCCAGCCTGGGCAACAGAGTGAGACTCCATCTCAAAAAAAAAAACAAGGCCGGGCGCGGTGGCTCAAGCCTGTAATCCCAGCACTTTGGGAGGCCGAGGCGGGTGGGAGGCGGAGCTTGCAGTGAGCCGAGATCTCGCCACTGCACTCCAGCCTGGGTGACACAGCGCGAGACTCCGTCTCAAAAAAAAAAAAAAAAAAAAAAACAAAAGAAAAAATAAGAAAGTGGCAGAGACCCACCCCACTTCTCCAAGAATAAAATCCTATGGTGCCCCTCAGCCTGGTCTAAGGAGGTCCTAACATTAACAGGCCCTAATAAATTTCTATTTCAGGTTCTAAGTATTCTGGGGGTTTCAGAAACCTCTTTTCTTGTTATTGCCCACGTTTCCACCTCTGCCTCAGTTACCTGGAATTATTTCCAGCTCACCTCTGCGCCTTTGCCTAGGCACTCTCCTTTACTAGAAGGGACTTCTCTTCATCTGTCTTAACTCAATCATCTTCCACCATGACACTCTCCTTGACTATCTTCCTCATGTTGGATAAAGTTATGAAATGGAATAATTCAACATTTCCGCCAGGAGCTGTCGGTGGCTCACGCCAGTAATCCCAGCACTTTGGGAGGATATTTCTTTTCCTTTTTTCTTATTTTATTGTATTTTATTTATTTATTTATTTATTTATTTAGACAGGGTCTCACTCTCCTCCCCAGGCTGGAGTGCAGTGGCACAATCATGGCTCACTGTAGCCTAGAACCCCTTCCGGGCTCAAGCAATCCTCCCCACTCAGCCTCCCAGAAGCTGGGACTGCAGGCATGTGCCACCACACCCAGCTAATTTTTTTTTTTTTTTTTTGGAGACGGAATTTCGCTCTTATTGCCCGGGCTGGAGTGCGATAGTGCGATCTCGGCTCACCACAACCTCCAGATTCTCCTGCCTTAGTCTCCCGAGTAGCTGAGATTACAGGCACCTGCCACCACGCCCGGCTACTTTTTTGTATTTTTAGTAGACACAGGGCTTCTCCATGTTGGTCAGGCTGGTCTTGAACTCCCGACCTCAGGTGATCCACCTGTTTCAGCCTCCCAAAGTGCTAGGATTACAGGTGTGAACCACCGCACCCAACCTCTGGGTAATTTTTAAAAACTTATTCAACCATGCACAGTGGCTCACGCCTGTAATCCCAGGACATTGGGGGGCCAAGGGAGGAGGATTGCTTGAGCCCTGATGTTCAAGACCAGGATGGGTAACATAGTGAGACCTTGTTTCTTTTCTTTCTTTTTTTTTTTTTTCGAGACAGAGTCTCGCTCTGTCGCCCAGGCTGGAGTGCAGTGGCATGATCTCAGCTCACTGCAAGCTCCGCCTCCTGACTTCATGCCATTCTTCTGCCTCAGCCTCCCAAGTAGCTGGGACTACAGGCGCCCACCACCACGCTCCGGCTAATTTTTTGTATTTTTAGTAGAAACAGGGTTTCATGTGTTAGCCAGGGTGGTCTCGATCTCCTGACCTCGTGATCCTCCCTCCTCGGCCTCCCAAAGTGCTAGGATTACAGGCGTGAGCCACCGCGCCCGGCCAGTGAGACCTTGTTTCTACTAAAAAATAAAAATAACAGGCCAGGCGCAGTGGCTCACGCCTGTAATCCTAGCACTTTAGGAGTCTGAGGCAGTTGGATCACGAGGTCAGGAGTTCAGGATCAGCCTGGCCAACATGATGAAAATTTGTCTCTACTAGAAATAAAATACAAAAATTAGCCTGGGGTGGTGGCAGGCACCTGTAGTCCCAGCTACTCGGGAGGCTGAGGCAGAGAATTGCTTGAACTTGGGAGGTGGAGGTTGTAGTGAGCCAAGATCGCACCATGGCACTCCAGCCTGGGCGACAGAGCGAGACTCCATCTCAAAAAATAATAATACTAAAAAACAAAATAAAAATAACACCCTGGCAACATGGTGAAGCCCTGTCTCTACAAAAAAAAAAAAAAAAAAAAAAAAAGAAGAAGAAAGAAAGAAAAAAAAAAAAAATTAGTGCTGGTGGTGCATCCCTGTAATCCCAGCTACTTGGGAGGCCAAGGCACAAGAATTGCTTGAACCTGGAAGGCAGAGGTTGCAGTGAGCCGAGATCACACCACTGCACTCTGATTTGTGAGACTCTGTCTCAAAAAACAAACAATAAATTAGTGAGGCATGGTGGCGCGCACCTGAAACTTCAGCTACTTGGGAGGCTGAGGCAGGAGGAGATTGAGACCAACCCTGCTAACACAGTGAAACCCTGTCTCTACTAGAGATACAAAAAATTAGCCAGGCGTGGTGGCAGGCACCTGTACTTCTAGCTACTCGGGAGGCTGAGGCAGGAGAATGGCGTAAACCTGGGAGGCGGTGCTTGCAGTGAGCACAGATCGTGCCACTGCACTCCAGCCTGGGTGACAGAGCGAGACTGTGTCTCAAAACAAAACAAAACAAAAACCAAAAAAAACTTTAAAAGGTAAACTCAAAGTAAATAAATAACTTTTAATTTTAAAAATAAAATTTTATTATACTGATGGGGTCTCGCTAGGTTGCCCAGGCTGGTATAGATCTCCTGGTCTCAAGCGATCCCCCTCAGCCTCCCAAATCACCAGGATTAGTGGTGTGAGCCAACTCGCCCAGCCTTTGATTGTAAAGCTGTTGGAACTTTAAATTTTTCTTCTTCTTCTTCTTACTATTATTATTATTATTTTTTTTTTTTTGAGATGGAGTCTCGCTTTGTCGCCCAGGCTGGAGTGCAGTGGCACGATCACGGCTCACTGCAAGCTCTGCCTCCCAGGTTCACGCCATTCTCCTGCCTCAGCCTCCTGAGTTGCTGGGATCACAGGCGCACGCCACCATGCCCAGCTAATTTTTGTATTTTTAGTAGAGACAGGGTCTCACCATGTTGGCCAGGCTGGTCTTGAACTCCTAACCTTGTGACCGACCCACCTTGGTCTCCCAAAGCAGTGAGATTACAGGAGTGAGCCACCACACCTGGCCCAAAAAATTTTTATACAGATGTGATCTTCCTATGTTGCCTATGCTGGAGCACAACTATAGTGGCCATTCACAGGCACAATCACGGGTCACTGCAGCCTGGAACTTCCAGGCTCCAGTGATCCTCCCAACTCAGCCTCCTAAGTAGCCGGGACTACAGGCATGAGTCACTACACCTGGCTTAACCATTGCAACCTCCGCCTCTCAGGTTCAAGTGATTCTCTTGCCTCAGCCTACCGAGTAGGTAGGATTACAGGCATGTGCCACCATGCCCAGCTAATATTTGTATTTTTAGTAGAGACGGGGTTTCACCATCTTGGCCAGGCTGGTCTAGAACTCCTGACCTCATGATCCACCTGACTCAGCCTCCCAAAGTTCTGGGATTACAGGTGTGAGCCACCGTGTCCCGCCTTTCTTTCTTTCTTTTTTTTTTTGAGAAGGAGACTTGCTGTGTTTATTTATTTATTTTTTTTTTTTTGAGACGGAGTCTCGCTCTGTCGCCCAGGCTGGAGTGCAGTGGCGCGATCTCGGCTCACTGCAAGCTCCACCTCCCGGGTTCACGCCATTCTCCCGCCTCAGCCTCCGAGTAGCTGGGACTACAGGCGCCCGCCACCACGCCCGGCTAGTTTTTTTTTTGTATTTTTAGTAGAGACGGGGTTTCACCATGTTAGCCAGGATGGTCTCGATCTCCTGACCTCGTGATCCACCCGCCTCGGCCTCCCAAAGTGCTGGGATTACAGGCTTGAGCCACCGCGCCCGGCCGACTTGCTGTGTTACCCAGGCTGGCTGGAGTGCAGTGGTGCGATCTCGGTTCACTGCAACCTCCGCCTCCCGGGTTTATGCCATCCTCCTGCCTCAGCCTCCTGAGTAGCTGGGACTACAGGCGCCTGCCACCACGGCCAGTTAATTTTTTGTATTTTTTTTAGTAGAGACGGGGTTTCACCGTGTTAGCCAGGATGGTCTCGATCTCTTGACCTCGTGATCCGCCCGTCTCGGCCTCCCAAAGTGCTGGGATTACAGGCTTGAGCCACCGCGCCCGGCCCATTAACCACTTTTAAGTGTACAGTTCGGTGGCCTCAAGAACATTCACATTGTTGTGCAACCTTTACAGCAATCATTACATTTCATCTTGTGAAACGTAAATTCCGCCTAATTAGGTAATAACTACCCCCAATGCCTGGTAACCTCTAGTCTCCTTTTCCTCTCTATGAATTTGACAACTCTAGGGACCTCCTACGAGTGGACACATAGAAGACAATACTTGTCTTTTTACGTCTGGCTGATTTCATTGAGGATAACGTCCTTAAGATTCGTCTACGTTGCAGCCTGTGTAACACATAGCTTTTAAAACATATTGCAGGCCGGGCACAGTGGCTCATGCCTGTAATCCCAGCAATTTGGGAGGCCGAGGCTGGTGGATCACTTGAGGTCGGGAATTTAAGATCAGGCCGGCCAACATGATGAAACTCCGTCTCTACTAAAAATACAAAAATTAGCCGGGCGTGGCGGCGGGCGCCTGTAGTCCCAGCTACTCGGGAGGCTGAGGCAGGAGAATGGCGTGAACCCGGGAGGTGGAGCTTGCAGTGAGCCGAGATCGCGCCACTGCGCTCCGCCTGGGCGATAGAGTAAGACTCTGTCTCAAAAAAAAAAAAAAGAAAGAAAAGAAAAATTGCACCAGCCTTGGCAACATTTGGCAACATGGTGAAATCCCATCTCTACAAAAAAAAAAAAAAAAAAAAAAAAATTAGCCTGCCATGGTGGTACACATCTTTAGTCCCAGCTACTTGTGGTGGCCGAGGCAGGAAGATTCCTTGAGCTCAGGAGGTCAAGCCTGTAGTGAGCCAAGATTACACCACTGAACTCCAGCCTGGGTGATATAGCGAGACCCCTTCTCAAAAAAAAAAAAAATTGCATAGGGCCGGGCAAGGTGGTTCATACCTGTAATCCCAGCACTTTGGGAGGTCGAGGCAGGAGGGCTGCTTGAGTTCAGGAGTTTGAGACCAGTCTGGGTAACAAAGTGGGACCCCGTCTTTATAAAAAATTAAAAATTAGCCAGGTGTGGTGGCACATATCTGTACCTACTCAAGACGCTGAGGCAGGAGGATCACTTGAGTCCAAAGGGTAGAGGCTGCAGTGAGCCGAGATCATTTCACTGCATTCCAGCCTGGTCAAGAGAGCAAGATCCTATCTCCAAAAAAAAAAAAAAAATAGTAATAATAATTGCTGGCCGGGGGCAGTGGCTCACGCCTGTAATCCCAGCACTTTGGGAGCCTGAGGCAGGCGGATCATGAGGTCAGGAGATCGAGACCATCCAGAGAGGCCAAGATGGTGAAACCCCATCTCTACAAAAAAATTAGCTGGGCGTGGTGGCACACACTGTAGTCCCAGCTACTCGGGAGGCTGAGGCAGGGGAATCACTTGAACCCAGGAGGTGGAGGTTGCAGTGAGCCAAAATCACGCCACTGTAGTCTAGCCTGGTGACAGAGCAAGACTCTATTTCAAAAAAATAAATAAATAAGCCGGGAGCGGTGGCTCATGCCTGTAATCCCAGCACTTTGGGAGACTGAGGCGGGTGGATCACGAGGTCAGGAGATCGAGACCATCCTCCCTAACATGGTAAAACCCTGTCTCTACTAAAAATACACAAAATTAGCCGGACGTGGTGGCGGGCACCTGTAGTCCCAGTTACTCGGGAGGCTGAGGCAGGAGAATGGCGTGAACCTGGGAGGTGGAACTTGCAGTGAGCCAAGATCACACTACTGCACTCCAGCCTGGGCGACAGAGCGAGACTCTTGTCTCAAAAATAAAATAAAATAAAATAAATACAATAAATAAATAAAAATTGTATGGGGAGATATTCATACTAATAAATCATTCAGCCAGATGTTGTGGCTCATGCGTGTAATCCCAGTACTTTGGGAGACAGAAATGTGAGGATCTCTTGAGATCAGGAGTTCTTGATCACGTTAGGCAACACAGTGAGATCCTGTCTCTAAAACAAAGAAAATCATGTGATGTGTATATCTGCTCTTCAGATGTAACTTGACATACTGAATTTTAACTGGAAATTCTAACTATAGCCCTTCTGAATGTAGCAGGCTAAAGGATCTTTTTTAAAAAAATGACTTTCGCTGAGCACAGTGGCACACGCCTGTAATCCCAGCACTTTGGGAGGCTGAGGCAGGCAGATCACAAGCTCAGGAGTTTGAGACCACCTGGCCAATATGGTGAAACCTCGTTTCTACTAAAAAGTACAAAAATGGCCGGGCGCGGTGGCTCAAGCCTGTAATCCCAGCACTTTGGGAGGCCGAGACGGGCGGATCACGAGGTCAGGAGATTGAGACCATCCTGGCTAACACGGTGAAACCCCGTCTCTATTAAGAAATACAAAAAAACGGCCGGGCGCGGTGGCTCAAGCCTGTAATCCCAGCACTTTGGGAGGCCGAGACGGGCGGATCACGAGGTCAGGAGATCGAGACCATCCTGGCTAACACGGTGAAAC
>NC_037687.1:4389404-4402156 GCF_003255815.1 Theropithecus gelada
AGGTCAGGAGTTCAAGACCAGCCTGGCCAACATGGTGAAACCCCGTCTCTACTAAAAATACAAAAATTAGCTGGGTGTGGTGGTGGGCATCTGTAGTGCCAGCTACTCAGGAGGCTGAGGTGGGAGAATCGCTTGAACCCGGGAGGCAGAGGTTGCAGGGAGCCGAGATCACAACATTGCACTCCAGCCTGGGCAAGAGAGCAAGACTCTGTCTCAGAAAAAAAAAAAACAAAAGGCTTTCTTTGTTTCTTTATGTTTTGAGATGGATTCTCACTCTGTTGCCCAGGCTGGAGTGCAGTGGCACGATCTTGGCTCACTGCAACTTCCGCCTCCCAGGTTCAAGCGATTCTCCTGCCTCAGCCTCCTGAGTAGCTGGCATTACAGGTGTGTGCCACCACACCCAGCTAATTGTTTTGTATTTTTAGTAGAGATGGGGTTTCACCATGTTGGTCAGGCTAGTCTCAAACTCCTGACCTTGTGATCTGCCGGCCTTGACCTCCCAAAGTGCTGGGATTACAGGTGTGAGCCACCACCCCCAGGCTGTGTGTATATGTATATAAAAAATATATAAATATATATAAAATATATAATATATATACAATATATGTAAATATATAAATACATCTTTACATATAAAAACATATACATATGGTTTTTTTTTTTCTTTTTTTTGAGACGGAGTCTTGCTCTGTCGCCCAGGCTGGAGTGCAGTGGCCGGATCTCAGCTCACTGCAGGCTCCGCCTCCTGGGTTCAAGCAATATTCCTGCCTCAGCCTTCTGGGTAGCTGGGATTACAGGCGCCTGCCACCAGCCTGGCTAATTTTTGTATTTTTAGTACAGATGGGGTTTCACCATCTTGGCCAGGCTGGTTTTGAACTCCTGACCTCGTGATCTACCTGCCTCAGGCTTCCAAAGTGCCAGGATTACAGGCGTGAGCCAGCGCGCCCAGTTCCTGTTTATTTATTTT
Organism: Theropithecus gelada; assembly: GCF_003255815.1. Classification (NCBI taxonomy): domain Eukaryota; kingdom Metazoa; phylum Chordata; class Mammalia; order Primates; family Cercopithecidae; genus Theropithecus; species Theropithecus gelada. The sequence goes on from NC_037687.1 coordinate 4,390,372, forward strand.
TAGTACGGACAGTCTTGCTATATTGGCCAGGGTGGTCTCAAACTCCTGCCTTCAAACAATCCTCCCACCTCAAGTGCTAGGATTACAGGCGTCAGGTACCATGGTCACCCAGCTTTATTGATATGTAATTAACATACCATCAATTTCACTTCTTTTAGTATATAATTCAATGAAGTTTATAACGTATTACAGAATTGTACAACCATCATCATAATCTAAATTTGGAAAGTTTGCATCATCCTAAAAAGACACCTTGGCCCGGCGCGGTGGTTCAAGCCTGTAATCCCAGCACTTTGGGAGGCCGAGACGGGTGGATCACGAGATCAGGAGATCGAGACCATCCTGGCTAACACGGTGAAACCCCATCTCTACTAAAAAATACAAAAAACTAGCGGGCGAGTTGGCGGGCGCCGGTAGTCCCAGCTACTCAGGAGGCTCAGGCAGGAGAATGGCGTAAACCCGGGAGGCGGGGCTTGCAGTGAGCTGAGATCTGGCCACTGCACCGCAGCCTGGGCAACAGAGCAACACTCCGTCTCAAAAAAAAAAAAAAAAAAAAAGACACCTCAGGCCGGGCTTGGTGGCTCACGCCTGTGGTTCACTTTGGGAGGCCAAGGTGGGCGGATCACCTGAGGTCAAGAGTTCGAGACCAGCCTGGCCAAAATGGTGGCATGCACCATCACTCCAGGTTAATTTTTGTATTTTTAGTAGAGACAGGGTTTTACCATGTTGGCCAGGCTAGCTTCAAGCTCCTAACCTCAGGTAATCCACCTGCCTTGGCCTCCAAAAATGCTGGGATTACAGGTATCAGTGACTGTGCCTGGTCAGCCTCCTTAAAGGCCATATCTCCAATATGGTTCCATGGGAGGTCTGTGCTTCCACATATGCATTTGGGAGGACGATACAAAATTCAGTCCGTAGCAGCTAGGAATGGAATTGCTGCGTCATATAGTAAGTCTATGTTTTTTCTTTTTGTTCTTGTTTTGAGACAGAGTCTTGCTCTGTCGCCCAGGCTGGAGTGCATTAGCACAATCTCGGCCTACTGCAACCTCTCCCTCTCGGGTTCAAGCAATCCTCCTGCCTCAGCTTCCCAAGTAGTTGGGATTGCAGGCATGCGCCATCACACCTGGCCAATTTTTTTGGTATTTTTAGTAGAGACAAAGTTTCACCATGTTGGCCACGCTGGTCTCAAACTCCTGACCTCAAGGGATCCGCCTGCCTCAGCCCCCTGAAGTTCTGGGATTACACGTGTAAGCCGCGGCGCCTGGCCTATGTTTAATTTTTATTTTATTTATTTATTTAGTTTTTTTGTTTTTTTTTTTTTTTTTTTTTGAGACTGAGTCTGGCTCTGTCGCCCAGGCTGGAGTGCGGTGGCCGGATCTCAGCTCACTGCAAGCTCCGCCTCTCGGGTTCACGCCATTCTCCTGCCTCAGCCTCCCGAGTAGCTGGGACCACAGGCGCCCGCCACTTCGCCCGGCTAGTTTTTTGTATTTTTTAGTAGAGACGGGGTTTCACCGTGTTAGCCAGGATGGTCTCGATCTCCTGACCTCGTGATCCGCCCGTCTCGGCCTCCCAAAGTGCTGGGATTACAGGCTTGAGCCACCGCGCCCGGCCTTATTTAGTTTTTTGAGACGAAGTCCCATCTCTCTCTGTCGCCCAAGTTGGAATGCAGTGGCGCGATCTCATCTCACTGCAACCGCTGCCTCTGGGTTCAAGCAATTCTCCTGCCTCAGTCTCCTGGGTAGCTGAAATTACAGGTGCCCGCCACCACGCCCAGCTAATTTTTTGCATTTTTAGTAGAGATGGGGTTTTACCATGTTGGCCAGGGTGGTCTCGAACTCCTGACCTCAAGTGATCCACCCGCCTCGGCCTCCGAAAGTGTTGGGATTACAGGCGTGAATCACCGCGTCTGGTCTTGTTTTTTGAAATGAAGTCTCGCTCTGTCACCCAGGTTGCAGTGCAGTGGCTCGGTCTCGGCTCACTGCAACCTCTGCCTCCCAGGTTCAAGTGATTCTCCTGCCTCAGCCTCCCAAGTAGCTAGGACTATAGGCGCCCACCACCACGCCTGGCTAAGTTTTGTATTTTTTCTAGAGATGGGCTTTCACCAAATTGGCCAGGCTGGTCTAGTACTCCTGACCTTAAGTAAGGATCAGATGCTTGTTTTTGCTCTTCCCTGTGCTCCTCATGCCCTCCCAGGGCTCGCCTCACTATAGCGTCCAACTTCTGTTCATCCTCCCAGTGTCTGGTTAAACTGACTTCATCCAGTAACCCTCTGTGATCCCCCAGGAGAGAAGTCGTCTCCATTATTCAGCTTTTTTTCCTCAAGCACCCTGGTTCTTTTTAGTTCTTACCATGGATCCTAATTACAAAAAAAAAAAAAAAAAAGCAAAACAAAACATAACAACATCAACGAATTTAAAAAGTTAACATTTCGGCCGGGCGCGGTGGCTCAAGCCTGTAATCCCAGCACTTTGGGAGGCCGAGACGGGCGGATCACGAGGTCAGGAGATCGAGACCATCCTGGCTAACACGGTGAAACCCTGTCTCTACTAAAAATACAAAAAAAAAAAAACTAGCCGGGCGAGGTGGCGGGCGCCTGTAGTCCCAGCTGCTCGGGAGGCTGAGGCAGGAGAATTGCGCGAACCCGGGAGGCGGAGCTTGCAGTGAGCGGAGATCTGGCCACTGCACTCCAGCCTGGGCGACAGAGCGAGACTCCCTCTCAAAAAAAAAAAAAAAAAAAAAAAAAAAGTTAACATTTCTTGGCCCTGGTATACTTGATTCCTGGAAGGTAGAGTTATAGCTGCTTCTTTTTTTTTCCCGCTCTGTCGCCCAGGCTGGAGTGCAGTGGCGCGATCTCGGCTTACTGTAACCCCCACCTTCTGGGTTCAAGTGATTCTCCTGCCTCAGCCTTCTGAGTAGCTGGTATAGGTGAGCGGCCACCACGCCCGGCTAATTTTCGTATTTTTAGTAGAGACGGGGTTTCACCATATTGGCCAGGCTGGTCTGGAACTCCTGACCTCGTGATCCGCCCGCTTCGTCCTCCCAAAGTGCTGGGATTACAGGCGTGAGACACCGCACCCGGCCGAGTTATAGCTTCTAATACTTCCTGTATTTCCTGTTGCCCGGCACAGTCTAGAGCAGGGTCCTCACAATCCTATAAGATCTTGTAAGATCGGTACCATCATGGGCCCCATTTTCCAAGCAGAGACAGAAAGCCCAGGACAATCAAGCGCCTCGGCCCCACGGTATTCAGTATATTTTTCTTGAATGAATATGTCTGTGGGGCGTTTGGCGGCCCTGGCATATAGTAGGTACTCAGTAAGTTTTTAACTAAGTGAAGAAATAACTATTCTGTGCATTTTGCTACTGTTTATTCTAAGAGCTCCCCGAGAGCCTGCCCCTTCCTCTAAGCCCCGCCCCCTCGAGCTGGCAATCTCCCGTCCCTGTTTTATGTTGTATCGCTCTTCTTTCGACAGCCAATGGCCGACGTTCCCGCTGAAGCCCCGCCTCTTGCAATGGCCAATGCCTGCTCCCTACCTTGAGGCGCTTCTCTTGTGGTATCCAGTGTCTTCCATCTCTACTTTAAGCCCCTCCTCCTGAGCGGGAGAGGCTGTCAATGACCCGCCCCTTGCGTTGACTGATTGGCCTTCTTTTCTGCGGTATCCAATGTTTGCCCTACTTATATCCCCTTCTCTTGTAGCGGTCTATGTCCCGCCTCTTTCCCTTAAGCTCCACCCCTTCACTCTCTTAGCGCCTCTGTTCGTCTCCTCCCACCTTTCCCTTTCACCTCCCATAACCTCCCATTAGAGTATCTGGGTTACGCCCCTTGGTTCTGTCCGTTATCCAATCCCGTTAACTACTGTGCTCCAACCTCTGTTCTCATTGGTCGCCTAGCTTCTCTGTCCTCTGCACGTGGTCCTGAACGACGGCTTTGCAGGCCCGTGACGGCCGGAGGGCTGAACTTCCGTTGGCGCAACGCCCAATAAGCGCGCGCCGGCAGGCTGCCCAGGCAGCCGCCCCCGCCCCCTCGGCGTCCCGCTCCCGCCCCCGGCTTCGCCTCCCGCTGCCGCCGCTGCTGCTGCCGCCGCCGCAGCCGCTTTCCGCGGCCTGGGCCTCCCGCCGTCAGCATGCCACACGCCTTCAAGCCTGGGGACTTGGTGTTCGCTAAGATGAAGGGCTACCCTCACTGGCCGGCCCGGGTGAGGCCGCGCGGGTGATGGGGCCGCTGGGGGGGGGTGGGGCAGCAGGGGCCCCGGGCCGGAGGCAGGCGCGCACCGGAGGGCAGGGGGTGTCCTGGGCCTGAAGGAACTGCGCCCCTGGGGTCTGGGGTTCCTGGGATCTGGGGGTGTCCGGGGCCCGCAGCGGCCGCGCCCTGGGGGTCTGAGGGTCCTGGGCTGCAGGGAGCTGCGCCCTAGGGGTCTGGGGGTGTCCGGGGCCTTCCGGAGCCGCGTCCTGGGGGTCTGGGGGTGTCCGGGGCCTGCAGGAGCCGCGCCCCGGGGTCTAGGGGTCCTGGGCCTCAGGGAGCCCCGCCCTTAGGGTCTGGGGGTCCTGGGCTGCAGGGAGCCGTGTTCTTGGAGTCTGGGGGTGTTCGCATCCTGCCGGACCCACGGTCTGGACCTGCAGGAGCCCCTCCCGGGGTCTGGGGGTCCTTGGCCTCAGGGAGCTGAGTCCTGGGGTTCTGGGGGTGTCCGAGCCCTGCAGAAGCCGCGCCCCGGGTTCTGGGGGTCCTGGGCCTCAGGGGGCCACGCCTAGGTGTTCTGGGGCTGTCTGAGCCCTGCAGGAGCTGCGCCCTGGGGTCTGGGGGTCCTGGGCCTCAGGGGGCCGCTCCCAGGGGTTCTGAGGGTGTCTGGGGCCTGAGAGACTCTCGCCCTTGTGGTGTGGGGGTCCTGGGGCTCAGGGAGTCGCACCCTGGGAGTCTGGGGGTGTTCTGGGCCCGAGGGAGCCGCACCTTGGGAGTTTGGGGGTGTTTGGGGCCTGAAGGAGTCGCTTGCGGACGTTCTAGGGGTCCTGGGCCGGAGGAAGCCGTGCCCTGGGGCTCTGGGGCCTGAGAAATTCTCGCCCTGGGGGAATGGGGGTCCTGGACCTGAGGGAGCCATGCTGTGGCGGTCTAGGGGGTGTCCTGGGCCCAAGGGAGCCGCGTCTTGGAGGTTTGGGGGTGTCCAGGGCCTGAAGGAGCTGCGCGCCAATGGTCTGGGGGTCCTGGGCCTGAGAAAGCTGTGCCCTGGGGTTCTAGGGGTATGTAGGGCCTTAGAAACTCGCCCTGGGGGTCTGGGGGTCCTAGGCCTGAGGGAGCCGCGCCTTGTGTATCTGGGGGTGTCCGAGGTGCCTCGAGGAGCCAGGTGCAGGGTGTCTGGGAGGGTCTGGGACCTGAGGGACCCTCGCCTGAGGGTCTGGGGGTCCCAGGCCTGAGGGCTCAAGGTTCAAGTTTGAGCAAAACTGGGTAACTTGAGATTTGAGGCCAGGGGTCAGATGTGATGGGAGGCTGAAGCACTCCGTTGCAGGTCCTGGAGAAGCCCAATTTTGAGGGGCTGGGAGGCCGAGGGCCATGTGTTAGGGGTCCACGGTTGGAGGAGGCAGTCATGGGGGGAACGTTGAGGATCAAGGCTAAGGGAAGCTGGGACTTCTGAGTGAGGTGCTGGGGTTGGGGTAATGGGGCTGGAGGCTCTGTTCACAGGGTCGCTGGGACTCAGGGAACTAGACCTTAGAATGAAGTCAGCATCAGGGCTGTTGGGGGACCCTGGGAACTGGCGCCCTGTGGGGAGGAGGATGTAGAAGCTGGTTTTGGAGGGACTTGAAGGTGGGGTGGTCCAACCCTAATGCTTGAAATGGAGACAGGCCCAGGCCCAGGGAGTGGGAGCGCATCTGAGGGAAGGGGGCTGGCCGAGGGGACCTTGGATGCCCCTTTCTGAAAACTGGGGTCCCGAGGACCTGGATAGTCCCAGGTGTCCTGGCTTGAAGGATGTTCTGCACCTTGGAGTCCCAGGTGTGGAGGGGGTGAGTTCCAGGCCCTGAGCGGGACAGGCCAGCGGGGAGCAGGGACCCCAGGCTTTTGTCATCCCCAGGTCTTAGGGCTGAGTCTCCCAGGGCTGAGGTTGGTAGAGTTGGCCGGGCAGGACTGAGGAAGTTGGCATTGGGGGTGGAAGCCTGGGGCAGCAGGGAGGGGCCGTGGAAGGGGAGGCCAAACGGTGCCCTGGTCCAGAACTAGCCCAGGGCCGAAGCTGGCATTGCCGCTGGGATGGGTGGGCCTTGGAGTACCGTGGGCTGGTCCTGGGTGAGGCAGGAGGAAAAGGGGCCTGTGAAGCATGCCAGGCTGGTCCTCGGGTGGACTGAGTTTGGGATGCTTCTGGTGCGAGAGGGATGCTGGGCCTGGCTGCCCATGGCCAAGCCCAGGGGCCAGGACTCTGAGAGTAGCTCCGAGGAGACCCGAGCAAGAAGGAAGCTGGGTGAGTGGGGCAGGGAAGATCAGGAGCCCCCAGAACTGGAGAGGTGGATGGGGAAGGAATGCGTTGGGAGCAGAGAAGCCGCTCTAGCCTGCTGTGCTCGCGCTGACTTTCTTGGGGGAGACCAGAGCAATGCAACTTTCCAGGCACTTCCCTCCTTTTCCCAGCTCTCTTCTTCCCAGAGCACTCGCTTTTCTCTACCCCGTCCCCCCTTCTCCAGCCTGCTCTCCTAGCCCCAGACGTTTCCAAGCACCTGATTGGAAGTGAAGGGGCTGTTAGCCTCCAGTGGGGAGGTGACTGACAGCTGCTGGAGCCCATGGGCCTGCAGGGAGAGGGTGGGACTTCCTGGATGCTCAGGACCGTTTCTTGTAGCCCACCCCCCACTCTCTGCATCCTTGGAGCTGCCAGCTGCATCCTCTGGGGGACCACCCGTGAGCCCCTCTTTGCGGGAGGGGTCCCCAGGGAAGGTCCTGGGAGTCCATAGACGCTGAGCTTGGCCCCACCCCCTGGTTGCTTCAGAGGGCGGGATCTGGCTTTGCTCAGGTAGAGCACCTGCCCTGGGTGGGCCAGCTCTCTCCCTGTGGTCAGGGGCGATCTCTCTGGATGAGGTACAGCTTTGCAGTGGAGGGGACACAGAAGAATGCAGCTTCCCATTGGGAAGGGGCTGCTGCTTCCCGGGTTGAAAGCTCCCCTCCTCCCAGGGTGATTTGCCCCAAGTAACTTGGCTGATTTCTTGGTGATGTCCTGGGTCCGTGGGTAAAGCTGCCCCTGACTGGCCTCTCACTGCAGATCGATGACATTGCTGATGGCGCCGTGAAGCCCCCACCCAACAAGTACCCCATCTTTTTCTTTGGCACGCACGAAACGTAAGTGTCCCCTGCTGGGGCTTGGTTTTCTCCTCTGGTGCCTCCTGGGGTAGCCACACTCACCTGAGACTGGCCCCCATTTCCCTTCTCCAGAGCCTTCCTGGGACCCAAGGACCTGTTCCCCTATGACAAATGTAAAGACAAGTACGGGAAACCCAACAAGAGGAAAGGCTTCAATGAAGGGCTGTGGGAGATCCAGAACAACCCCCACGCCAGCTACAGCGCCCCTCCGGTGAGTACCCGCGGTGGAGAGCGAGCGCGAAGGGTGCTTCTGAGGCGAGAAGAGGCCTCCAGACAGGGTCTCTCGCCTGGGCACTGTGGACACATGGGGCGCGATCATTCCCTGTGGTGGGGCGTTCGGGGCCCTGCAGGTGCTGAGCAGTGTCCCTGGCCACCACCTACTCCATGCCAAGGCCACCCCCACCCCATTCATGGTGATGATAGATGTCCCCAGACATTGCCCAGTGTCCCCTGGGTGGAGGGGAATGGGACAGAATCAGCCCTGGCAAGAACCCCTGCTCTAGAATCAGCCCAAGTTTCTTTCTTTTTTTTTTTTTTTTTTGGGACAGTCTCGTTTTGTCGCCCAGGCTGGAGTGCAGTGGCGCGATCTCGGCTCACTGCAAGCTCCGCCTCCCGGGTTCCCACCATTCTCCTGCCTCAGCCTCCCGAGTAGCTGGGACTACAGGCGATCGCCACCACCATTTTTTTGTATTTTTAGTAGAGACAGGGTTTCACCATGTTAGCCAGGATGGTCTCAATCTCCTGACCTGTGATCTGCCCGCCTCGGCGTCCCAAAGTGCTGAGATTACAGGCGTGAACCACTGCGCCCAGCCTTTTTTTTTTTTTTTGAGACAGAGTCTTGCTCTGTTGCCCAGGCTGGAGTGCAGTGGCGTGATCTCAGCTCACTGCAATCTCTGTCTCTGGGTCCAACTGATTCTCCTGCCTCAGACTCCCGAGTAGCTGGGATTACAGGTGCCCTCTACCATGCCCAGCAAATTTTTGTATTTTTGGTAGAGACAGGGTTTCACCATGTTGGGCAGGTTGGTCTCGAACTCCTGAACTCAGGTGATCCCCCCGTCTCAGCCTCCCAAAGTGTTGGGATTACAGGGGTGAGCCACTGTGCCCAGCCAGCCTGAGTTTCTAACAGAGTGTTGTCATAGCTCTCTTAAAACTTTGTTTTCTTAGGAAAACACATTTTTTTCTTTTGAGAACAGTCCCCTCTTCCACTGTTACTGCCAGATTTTAGAGGAGTGAAAAGGCCATAGTGTGTAGACGTGAGCGTTCTCAGGTGGAAAAAAACATCAAGAATCAGATGACATCTCATTGGCAAATGGGTTTCTGGAAAGAGGGAAAGAAAGGAATATAGAAAAGTGGAAGGCAAATGGCTAAAAGGCCGTGGAAGGATGGGAGAAAGTTGCCTTACTCTTCAGTATTTTGGAGTGAGATGGGGAGTGGGGAAACTGGGTTGGTGTTCTTTCCGCCGCTGTAACCACACGTTTTTGAGGTTTCTGTGAGAGGCTGGGGGCCAGGGGTAGCCCAGGCTTAGCAGGGGCAGGCATGAAGTTGGCAGGGAGGCCCAGGGAACTGACCACAAGCTAGGGAAAGCTTGGCCATTAGGGAAGTAAAGGACACCCGAGGTGGTCTGAGCGGAGGAAGGCAGGAGGGGCCCAGCCTTTGGCTTTTGTGAGTGGAGGATGGAGTCTCTTTGTGGTGCCTGGTCCTGCTTGAGAACCCGGGGTCTTGAGGCGGCCTGTCTGTGCCTCTCCTTCGTCTCGGCCTGGGCTGGGTGGTGCCTGTGAGCATTTGCTCCAGGATCCGCAGATGTTTCGATGGTGACACCTGCCATGCACATGTGTCATGGGCACCAGGAACAGTCAGGCACAGTCCTTTGTCTTCTGGGAGCTCATGGTCCAGAACTGAGGATTCACTCAACAGTTGTACTTTGAGCGCCGAGGATCTGGCAGCCTCTTCTCAGGGGTCCGGGGCCCACTGATGTTGCATGCTGAGGGTAGTTTACTTTAACTTTAACACCTGTGGTGTGTCTAGGAAACTGAGGTTTCCCTGGTTTCATACTTGCCATCTTTCCCCAGGCTGTGCCTGTCCCCAGCCTGGATGGATAGGTCGGAAATCCTTCAAGGTAGCTGTTGCGTGAGATCTTTTTCTGGCCCCAGGTCAATTTCTCTTTGGTTCCATCCTGAGCTCATTACCTCCTGGTGAATCATCACACCATTTAATATTTATTGGACACCTACAGCTTGCTAAGCCCTGTACGGAGGCCTGTCTTCGAGGAAAGGAAATTAAATAAGCCCTGTACAGATCCGCCAAGATGAGAAGTAGCTTTAGTTGAGGCCACTGCTGCTCTTAGCTTCTCTAGCCCATCTATGCTTCCAGATGGAACGTGTGTTTGAGATGCAGATTCCTGGCCGGGCACGGTGGCTCACGCCTGTAATCCCAGCACTTTGGGAGGCTGTGGCTGGTGGATCATGAGGTCAGGAGTTCAAGACCAGCCTGTCCAAGATGGTGAAACCCAGTCTCTACTAAAAATACAAAAATTAGCCCGGGGTGGTGGCAGGTGCCTGTAATCCCAGCTACTTGGGAGGCTGAGGCAGGAGAATTGGTTGAACCCAGGAAGGAGAAGTTGTAGTGAGTCAAGATCGTGCCACTGCACTTCAGCCTGAGTGACAGAGAGAGACTCCATCTAAAAAAAATGCAGATTCCTGGGCCATTTTCCTAGAGGCATAGATTTAATCGTGTAGGACAGGAGCTCTGAAGTTTTTCTTGCCAAGTTTTGTCTTTTTTTTTTTTTTTGAGATGGAGTCTTGCTCTGTCACCCAGGCTGGAGTGCAATGATGTAATCTCGGCTCATTGCAACCTCCACCTCCCGGGTTCAAGCGATTCTCCTGCCTCAGCCTCCTGAGTAGCTGGAATTACAGGCACCCACCACCATGCCTGGCTAATTTTTATAGAGATGGAGTTTTACCATATTGGCCAGGCTGGTCTCGACCTCCTGACCTCAGGTGATCCGCCTGCTTCAGCCTTCCAAAATTCTGGGATTACAGGCGTGAGCCACCGTGCCTGTCCTGTCCTGGATGCTTCTGATGTAGCCAATACATATCCGGTGTTTGGAAGCACAGCTTTGTGGAAATCCGAGCAGTCTCTTTTTTTCTTTTTTTTTTTTTTGAGGCAGGGTCTCATTCTTTCGCCCAGGCTGGGATACTATGGTACAGTCATGGCTCACTGCGGCCTCAACCCTCCAGACTCAAGTGATCCTTCCTCCTCAGCTTCCCGAGTAGCTGGGACTTAAAAAAAAAAGGAAAGATGCAGATTCGTCGGCCATTTTCCTAGAGGCGTAGATTTAATTGTGTAACCCAGGTAATTTCTGTATTTTTTGTAGACATGAGGTTTCACTGTGTTGCCCAGGTTGGTCTCAAACTCCTCAAGTAATCTTCTCACTTTGGCCTCCTAAAGTACTAGGATTACAGGCATGAGCCATTATTCCCAGCCCTGTCTCTTTTTTCTATCTTTGAAGTTATTTATTTATTTATTTATTTATTTATTTAGAGATGGAGTCTTGCTCTGTTGCCGAGGCTGGAGGGCCGTGGTGCAATCTTGACTCCCTGCAACCTCCACCTCCCGGGTTCAAAGAATTCTTGTGCCTCAGCCTCCCAAGTAGCTGGAATTACCAGCATGAGCCACCACACCCGGCTAATCTTTGTATTGTTGGTGGAGATGGGGTTTCACCGTGTTGGACAGGCTGGTCTTGAACTCCCGACCTCAGGTGATCCGCACCCCCGTTGGCCTTCCAAAGTGCTGGGATCACAGGCATCAGCCATCGTGCCCCGCCTATTAGTTTATTTTTATGTTTTGAGTAGGAATACAGACGTTAAAAATTCAAAAGGAACAAACGGGGCTACAGTGAGAAGCCAGTCTCACTCCCGTTCCTGCCTGCTGGTCACTCTGTTTTGTTTTCCTCTCAAGATAGCTGCAGCTCCCAGTCCCATAACATCCTTCCCAGATTCTTAATTACTAGAAAACCATCCCCAGTTTTCTGTTTTTAAGCATGTAACTCTGAACTGTGTTTTTTTTTTTTTTTTTTTTTTTTTTTGAGACGGAGTCTCGCTCTGCCGCCCAGGCTGGAGTGCAGTGGCCAGATCTCGGCTCACTGCAAGCTCTGCCTCCCGGGTTTACGCCATTCTCCTGCCTCAGCCTCCCGAGTAGCGGGGACTACAGGCGCCCGCCACCTCGCCCGGCTAGTTTTTTGTATTTTTTAGTAGAGACGGGGTTTCACCGTGTCAGCCAGGATGGTCTCGATCTCCTGACCTTGTGATCCGCCCGTCTCGGCCTCCCAAAGTGCTGGGATTACAGGCTTGAGCCACCGCGCCCGGCCTGAACTGTGTTTTATTCACCCAACTTTGTATCTTGAAACTTGGTCTACACCACCTTGCAGAGAACAGGCTCTTTTTTTTTTTTTTTTTTTTTTTT
>NC_037687.1:4402256-4407783 GCF_003255815.1 Theropithecus gelada
TTTTTTTTTTTGAGATGGATTCTTGCTCTGTCGCCCAGGCTGGAGTGCAGTGGCCGGATCTCAGCTCACTGCAAGCTCCGCCTCCCGGGTTTACACCATTCTCCTGCGTCAGCCTCCTGAGTAGCTGGGACTACAGGCGCCCGCCACCTCGCCCGGCTAGTTTTTTTGTATTTTTTAGTAGAGATGGGGTTTCACTGTGTTAGCCAGGCTGGTCTCCATCTCCTGACCTCGTGATCCGCCCGTCTCGGCCTCCCAAAGTGCTGGGATTACAGGCTTGAGCCACCGCGCCCGGCCTGAGATAGAGTTTCGCTCTTGTTGCCCAGGCTGGAGTGCAATGGTACGATCTCAGCTCACTGCAACCTCTGCCTCCTGGGTTCAAGCTATTCTCCTGTCTCAGCCTCCTGAGTAGCTGGTATTATAGGCGCCCACTACTATGCCTGGCTAATTTTGTATTTTTAGTAGAGACAATGTTTCACCATGTTGATCAGGCTGGTCTTGAACTCCTGACCTCAGGTGATCCGCCCACCTTGGCCTCCCAAAGGGCTGGGATTACAGGTGTGAGCCACCACATTCCAGCCCAGGCTCATTTTTTTTAACAGCCTTAGCGCAACTAGTAATGCCACCAAGAGCGGACAGGAAGGCCTGGGTCCCATCCCCTTGCCAAGCCAGTAGGTGAAACATGGCAGCTTGGCCTGGTTCCAGTTGCATCGCCTTTTGGTCCTCATAGTAATTCTCAGAGTGGCCCAGACGGGAGGGTTTTTTTTGGTTTTTTTTTTTTGAGAATGTGTCTTGCTCTGTCACCCAGGCTAGAGTGCAGTGGTGTGATCTCTGCTCACTGCAACCTCCACCTTCCAGGTTCAAGTGATTCTCTTGCCTCAGCCTCCCAAGTGGCTGGGATTATAGGCACCCACCACCACGCCCGGCTAATTTTTTGTATTTTTAGTAGAGATGGGTTTCACCATATTGACCAGGATGGTCTCGAACTCCTGACCTCGTGATCTGCCCACCTCGGCCTCCCAAAGTGCTGGGATTACAGGCATGACCCGGCACACCCAACAGCAGAAAGTATTTTTTCCATTGAGTAGATGAGCAGAATGAGACTCAAGGGGTTGCTCAGATGTGCCAGGCGTGATGGCTCACGCTTGTAACCTCAGCACTGTGGGAGGCCAAGGGGGGCAAATCGCTTCAGGTCAGGAGTTCCAGACCAGCTTGGTCAACATGGCAAAACCCCATTCTACTAACACTACAAAAATTAGCCAGGCTCACGCCTGAAGTTCCAGCACTTTGGGAGGCCGAGGAGGGGTCACCTGAGGTCAGGACGTCACGACCAGACTGGCCAACAAAATGAAACCCCATCTCTACAAAAATACAAAAATTAGACCAAGTGCAGTGGCTCATGCCTGTAATCCCAGCACTTTGGGAGGTCGAGGCGGGCAGATCACGAGGTCAGGCGATCGAGACCATCCTGGCTAACATGGTGTAACCCCATCTCTACTAAAAAAAAATATAAAAAATTAGCCAGGTGTGGTAGCAGGCACCTGTAGTCCCAGCTACTCTGGAGGCTGAGGCAGGAGAATGGTGTGAACCCGGGAGGGGCAGCTTACAGTGAGCCGAGATCCAGCCACTGCACTCCAGCCTGGGCGACACAGTGAGATTCCATCTAAAAAAAAGAAAAGAAACCCCGCCTCTACCCAACTACAAAAATTAGCCGGGCTCACATCTGTAATCCCAGCACTTTGGGAGGCCAAGGAGGGTGGGTCACCTGAGGTCAGGAGGTCAGAGCAGACTGGCCAACACAGTGCAACCCCGCCTCTACAAAAATATAAAAATTAGCCAGGTGTGGCGGTGGGCACCTGTAATCCCAGCTACTCGGGAGGTTGAGGCCAGAGAATCTCTTGAACCCAGGAGGCGGAGGTGCGGTGAGCCGAGATTGTGCCAGTGCACTCCAGCCTGGGTGACAGAATGAGACTCTGTCCCCCCAAAAAGAAAAAAAAGTTCGCTTAGATGCCCAGAGGAACCCAGCTGGTGTCTGAGGCCTTGTAGACATAGGCCACGGTTTCTCAGCATCAGTACCTTACAACAGAGTATAGCAGTGATAGTTGGGGCCAGGTCATTCGGCCATTCTGCAGCATACGGTCTGTCCTGGGCACTGCAGGGTGTTGGGCAGCATTCCTGGCCCCTACTCCATGCCAGGAGCGCCCACCACTAACCTTGATGACCAGAATGTCTCTAGACATTTGGCCTAGAAGGATCCCACCTGATACATCCCTGTTGCTTGGTAGATGAAGAGGTAGAGAGACCTGTCCAAGGTTCTCAAGCTTGTGAGCAACAGAGCTGAGCTGGGGTCAGAAACCAGGGCCCCCAGCTCGCAGTCCCCCCGACTCCCAGATCCTCTGACTCCCTGGCCCCCCAGCTCCCAGGCTGGCATTCTTTTCCTTCTGGCTGGTGCAAGCCGGGGGCAGGCCCTGGAGGACGGGGGCCCCTGGGAATAACCTCTCAGAAGTGGGAGCTGGGAAGCGCAGTGGCTCACGCCTGTAATCCCAGCACTCTGGGAGGCCGAGGCAGGTGGATCACTTGAGGTCAGGAGTTTGAGATCAGCCTGGCCAACGTGGTGAAACCCCATTTCTACTAAAAATACAAAAATTAGCTGGGTGTGGTGGCTGGTGCCTGTGATCCCAGCTACTTGGGAGGCTGAGGCAGGACCATCACTTGAACCTGGGAGGTGGAGGCTGCAGTGAACTGAGATCCTGCCGTTGCGCTCCCGCCTGGGGTACAGGGTGAGACTCCGTCTCAAAAAAAAAAAAGAAGTAGGAACTGGGGCCAAGAGCCTGTTGTATGAGCAGGTGGGCCTGGGAGCCAGGCCTGGCTCTGCCCTGTGCTCACTGCGAATCTTGACCATTGACATCCCCTCTGACCATTGACATCCCCTGTGTGCGCCTCAGTTCCCTTTTCTTTCTTTTTTTTTTTTTTGAGGCCGAGTCTCACTCTGTTGCCAGGCTGGAATTCAGTGGCATGATCTTGGCTCACTGCAACCTCCGCCTCCCAGGTTCAAGCTGTTCTTCTGCCTCGGCCTCTCTAGTAGCTGGGATTACAGGTATGCACCACCACACCCAGCTAATTTTTGTATTATTATTTTTTTTTTTTTTTGAGACGGAGTCTCACTCTGTCTCCCAGGCTGGAGTGCAGTGGCGCGATCTTGGCTCACTGCAAGCTCCGCCTCCCGAGTTCACGCCATTCTCCTGCCTCAGCCAGCCGAGTAGCTGCGACTACAGGCGCCCGCCACCACACCTGGCTGATTTTTTTTTTGTATTTTTAGTAGAGACGAGGTTTCACCGAGTTAGCCAGGATGGTGTCGATCTCCTGACCTCGTGATCCGCCCGTCTCGGCCTCCCAAAGTGCTGGGATTACAGGCGTGAGCCACCGCGCCCAGCCAAGTTTTGTATTATTTAGTAGAGATTTCACTATGTTGGCCAGGCTGGTCTCGATCTCTTGACCTCAGGCGATCCTCCTTCCTCGGCCTCCCAAAGTGCTGGGATTACAGGCATGAGCCACCGTGCCCAGCCCTCAGTTTCCTCATCTAAAACAGAGGATTTGGTAGTGCTGGCCTCTCAGCGGGCTCCTGGGGAGAGTCCAGTGAGAAACTACACATCGACACTCAGGAAGCGCTCGGTGGATGGCAGAGGGGATATTTGGGAACAGGGAGGCAAAGCTGGATTTGACCTTCCCTTTTCCAATTTAGTCACACCCCCCACCTTGATCCTCCAGGACAGCTAGAGAAATGAGCTGTTTCCCTCACTCTCAGCTGGGGGGACTGGAAGTTGGCTAGCTTTGGCCATTTTCTTTTGTTGTTGTTGTTGTTTGTTTTGTTTTGTTTGAGATGGAGTCTCACTCTGTCACCCAGGCTGGAGTGCAACGGCACGATCTCGGCTCACTGCAAGCTCCTTGTCCCGGGTTCACACCATTCTCCTGCCTCAGCCTCCCGAGTAGCTAGGACTACAGGCAGGCGCCTGCCACCACGCCCGGCTAATTTTTTTGTATTTTTTTAGTAGAGACGGGGTTTCACCGTGTTAGCCAGGATGGTCTCAATCTCCCGACCTCATGATCTGCCCGCCTCAGCCTCCCAAAGTGCTGGGATTACAGGCGTGAGCCACCGCACCTGGCCTGGCTTTGGCCTTTTATTGCTGGGTTCTTCTCTGTACCTACAGCATTCATGTCCTCCAAACCTCTTGGTGTGGGTTAGATTTCCTAAAACCTTTGCTGTTCGACCCCAGGACACCCAGGGGTCCCGGCTTTATCCACATGCACAGTGTAGGGGAAGTCACTTCCCTCCCAGAGACTCAGTTTCCCCACTTGTGGGACATGCGCAGTCTTCCCAGTTGCCTGACGGGGCTGCGGAGGCACAGAGTAGGTCACAGGTGGTCAAGAGGAAGGAGGGTTTTTTGGTCTGTTTGTTTGTTTGAGGTGGAGTCTTGCTCTGTCGCCCAGGCTGGAGTGAAGTGGCACCATTTCAGTTCACTGCAACCTCTGCCTCCCAAGTTCAAGCAATTCTCCTGCCTTAGCCTCCCGAGTAGCTGGTACTACAGGTGCCGACCACCATGCCTGGTTAATTTTTGTATTTTTAGTACAGACATGGTCCTGACCTCAGGTGATCCACCCGCCTCAGCCTCTCAAAGGGCTGGAATTACAGGCGTGGCTCACCGCCCCCCACCCCTGGCCTTGTTATTTTTTTCTTTTTCTTTTTTTTTTTTTTTTTGAGATGGAGTCTTGCTCTGTCGCCCAAGGCTGGAGTGCAGTGGCATCATCTCGGCTCTCCGCAGCCTCCACCTCCCAGGTTCACGTGATTCTCCTGTCTCAGCCTCACGAGTAGCTGGGACTACAGGTGCGCGCCACTGCGCCCAGCTAATTTTTATATTTTTAGTAGAGATGGGGTTTCAACCTATTGTCCAGGCTGGTCTCGAATTCCTGACCTTATGATCCGCCCGTATCAGCCTCCCCAAGTGCTGGGATTATAGGCATGAGCCATCGTGCCCGGCCATTATTTTTTTCATAGGGACAGGCAACACTTTGTTGCCCAGGCTGGTCTGGAACTTCTGGGCTCAAGTGATCCTCCTGCCTCAGCCTTCCAGCGTGCTGGGATTACAGGAGTAAACCATGGCACGGGACTAAAGGAAGGATTTTTATTTTTTATTTTTATTTTATTTTTTTTTGAGACGGAATCTGGCCCTGTCACTCAGGCTGGAGTGCAGTGGCGCGATCTCGGCTCACTGCAAGCTCCGCCTCCCGGGTTCACGCCATTCTCCTGCCTCAGCCTCCACAGTAGCTGGGACTACAGGCGCCCGCCACCTCGCCTGGCTACTTTTTTGCATTTTTTTTTTAGTAGAGACGGGGTTTCACCGTGTTAGCCAGGATGGTCTCGATCTCCTGACCTCGTGATCCGCCCATCTCGGCCTCCCAAAGTGCTGGGATTACAGGCTTGAGCCACCGCGCCCGGCCAAGGAAGGATTTTTTTTTTTTTTTTTTTTTTTTG
>NC_037687.1:4407882-4415438 GCF_003255815.1 Theropithecus gelada
TTTTTTTTTTTTTTTGAGACGGAGTCTCGCTCTGTCACCCAGGCTGGGAGTGCAGTGGCCGGATCTCAGCTCACTGCAAGCTCCGCCTCCCGGGTTTAGGCCATTCTCCGGCCTCAGCCTCCCGAGTAGCTGGGACTACAGGCGCCCGCCACCTCGCGCGGCTAGTTTTTTGTATTTCTTAATAGAGACGGGGTTTCACCGTGTTAGCCAGGATGGTCTCAATCTCCCAACCTCGTGATCCGCCCGTCTCGGCCTCCCAAAGTGCTGGGATTACAGGCTTGAGCCACCGCGCCCGGCCCCAAGGAAGGATTTTTAATGAGGAGTGGCTGTGACCCAGGCTTTGAGGCCAAGACTAGCTCATGCTTTCATCTCAGGTCTGTAGTTACTCGCTGTGATATCCTGAGCTGTTACTTGACCTCTCTCTGCCTTTTTTCCTCATCTGCAGAATCAGGCTCGTCATGCCCACCGGTTAGATGGGGGCATTGATAAGTCCTGTAACTGATGGTGGCTCCTAGGTTCGTGGCACTCACCAGCTCCTCCTGTGGAAGATCCTGGGGCATCAGGGCTGGGTCAGGGGCGGGGCTGGGTGGAGGGAGCAACCTGGAAGGAGCCTGGGGCTCCTCATCTCTGAGCTGCTACTCCCCACCCCCAGCCCTTGTCTCCTTACCAGGGATGCTCCAAAGAGAAACCCCAGGTGTGCGAGCCCTCCCCCGAAGGCTCTGTGGAGAGGCGTGATCGAGATTGGCCATGAGAGTGTTATTGAGAGCGTTATTACTCTCAGCGTTCTCCGTTTGGGGCCTGACCTACTTAGTATTACCCTTTTTAATCTTGTCAAAAATTACACAGACGGGGCCCTGTCGCTTGGGCCATGAAGACGCAAGGGGGACAAAACGTGCTCAGGGCCGAGCAGCGAGGGCGTTGCCAAACCCGGTTCTCATTTTCCTTGTGTGCTGATTGGGGACGGCTAGCCTGCGTCTGTGCACACGGAGGCTGGTGTGCACCTGCTGTGGGCTCCCAGCCTCTCTTCACAGCGCGGGAGCAACAGGCTAAGCCTGGAGGGAGCCGGGAAAGTGAGGAAGGGCCAAGGTTCCCTCCTGTGGTTCCCTCCTCCTGGCCCCCTCTCCTGACCAGCGCTGACGCTTACATTCCTCAACCCCCACTTCCATTCTGTCCGGGCATTGCTACTCAGATGCTGGCCTCACCTGCAGCATCCGCCCAGCCCTGCACCGTGTCCTCCCTGCTCCCTCTGGCCCAGTCGCAACACCCAGTCACAAACGTGGTCCTCACTCTGCCTGTCCTTCCTGGCCTCATCACCCGCGAACCCCGTGACGTGCCTCTAACCCGTTCTCACACCCTTATCTCCTCCACCTTACTGTCTCCTGGACATCATGCGTGCCCCACTCCAGCCTGTCACATGCCATCTTGGTCATCACAGCAGGAGAATGGGGCGTTTGTGTTTCATTTTTTTTTTTTTTGGATAGTCTCGCTCTGTTGCCCAAGCTGGAGTGCAGTGGCACTATCTCGGCTCACTGCAACCTCTGCCTCTTGGGTTCAAGCGATTTTCCTGCCTCAGCCTCCTAAGTAGCTGGGACTACAGGCACATACCACCATGCCTGGCTAATTTTTTGTATTTTTTTTTTTTTTTTTGAGGCGGAGTCTCGCTCTGTCGCCCAGGCTGGAGTGCAGTGGCCAGATCTCAGCTCACTGCAAGCTCCGCCTCCTGGGTTTACGCCATTCTCCTGCCTCAGCCTCCCGAGTAGCTGGGACTACAAGCGCCCGCCACCTCGCCCGGCTAGTTTTTTGTATTTTTAGTAGAGACGGGGTTTCACCGTGTTAGCCAGGATGGTCTTGATCTCCTGACCTCGTGATCCGCCCGTCTCGGCCTCCCAAAGTGCTGGGATTACAGGCTTGAGCCACCGCGCCCGGCAATTTTTTGTATTTTTAGTAGAGATGGAGTTTTACCATGTTAGCCAGGATGGTCTTGATCTCCTGACCTCGTGATCCGCCTGTCTTGGCCTCCCAAAGTGTTGGGATTACAGGTGTGAGCCACTGTGCCTGGCTTTTTTTTTGAGACAGAGTCTCTGTCACCCAGGCTGGAGTGCAGTGGTGTGATTTCAGTTCTCTGAGAGGCAGAACCTCTGCCTCCCAGGTTCAAGTGATTCTCGTGCCTCAGCCTCCCGAGTAGCTGGGACTACAGGCGCCTACCACCAGACCCAGCTAATTTTTGTATTTTTAGTAGAGACAGGGTTTCTCCATGTTGGCCAGGCTGGTCTCAAAATCCTGACCTCAGGTGATCCACCTGCCTCGGTCTCCCAAAGTGCTGGGAGTGCAGGTATGAGCCACCACACCCGACCTGTTTTATGATTTTTTTTTTTCATCGAGATATCTTCACCATTTTAATATCATTTAACAGTATACCTTGCAGTAGCTTTTAGTACCTTCTCAGTGTACCATTCCTGCTAATTCCAAGATAGTTTCTTTTTTTCTTTTTTCATTTTTTTTTTTTTTTTGAGATGGAGTCTTTGCTTTGTCGCCCAGGCTGGAGTGCAGTGGTATGATCTCAGCTCACTGCAAGCTCCGCCTCCCGGGTTCACGCCATTCTCCTGCCTCAGCCTCCCCAGTAGCTGGGACTACAGGTGCCCGCCATCACAGCCGACTAATTTTTTGTATTTTTTAGTAGAGACGGGGTTTCACCATGTTAGCCAGGATGGTCTCGATCTGCTGACCTCCTCATCCGGCCGCCTCGGCCTCCCAAAGTGCTGGGATTACAGGCGTGAGCCACCGCGCCCAGCCCAGGATATTTTCAGCGCTCCACAAAGGAATGCTCTACCTGCTAGGTATCCCCACAGTTCTCTTCCCTGCGCCAAGCCTCAGGCAACCATGGATCCACCTTCTGTCTCCGGATAGGCCTATCCTGGACATTTCATAGAAATGGAATCACACACCGTGTGGCCTTTTGTGTCTCACTTCTGTCACCTGAGCGTGACATCCTCAAGGTTCATCCATGCTGTGGCCTGGGTCAGAGCCTGGTTTCTTTCCATGGCCAAGTCATATTCTATTGTTATACCACATTTGTTTATCAGTTAATGGACATTTGGATTGTTTTCAGAGAATGTGGCTTTTAAAAATCTCAATTTTGGCTGGGCGCGGTGGCTCACACCTGTAATCCCAGCACTTTGGGAGGCCAAGGTGGGCGGATCACGAAGTCAAGAGATCAAGACCAACCTGGCTAACATGGTGAAACCCCGTCTCTACTAAAAATACAAAAAAAAATTAGCCAGGCATGGTGGCGGGCACCTGTAGTCTCAGCTACTCGGGAGGCTGAGGCAGGAGAATGGCATGAACCCGGGAGGCAGAACTTACAGTGAGTCGAGATCGTGCCTGCACTCCAGCCTGGGCGACAGAGCGAGACTTTGTCTCAAAAAAAAAAAAAAAAAAAAAAAAAAAAAATCTCAATCTTGCAGGGTGCGGTAGCTCACACCTGTAATCCCAGTGCTTTGGGAGGTCAAGATGGGAGGATTGCTTAAGCCCAGGAGTTTGAGACCAGCCCGGGCAACATGGTGAAACCCCATCTCTACACAAAAAGAAAAAAAAAGACAAAAAAATTAGCCAGGTGTGGTGGGTGTGGTGGCGCAAACCTGTAGTTTCAGCTACTCAGGAGGCTGGGGCAGGAGGATCGCCTGAGCCCAGGAAGTTGAGGCTGCAGTGAACCGTGATCACGCCACTGCACTCCAGCTTGGGTGACAGTGTAGGACTCTGTCTCAAAAACAAACAAACAAACAAAACCTCAGTCTCTCTCTCTCCTCTCAAAAAAAGCAGTTATTGAGAAAAAAAGTGACCTGAAATCACTCGGTCAGGTGTTCCATGCTGGCGAGGCTGGCCTGCGTGCTGCTTGGTGCCTTTGCTGGGAGCTATAGCAGCACAGCTTGAGTTTGTTGTAACCGCATGGACTTGTCTGTCTCCCTGGTAGACCATGAGCTCCCCAACAGCAGGGACTGCATTTTAGTTGTCTTAGCAGGTGTCCCATGACGTTTGTTGGAGGATCTAGCAGGTCCCATGATGGTCCCTGAATGAATGAGTAATGAGGCTGAGGCAGGAGAATTGCTTGAACCCGGGAGGTGGAGGTTGCGGTGGGCCGAGATCGCGCCATTGCACTCCAGCCTGGGCAACAAGAGTGAAATTCCATCTCAAAAAGAAAAAGAAAAAAAAAATCGCCATCTCTGCCAAGTACGGTGGCTCACATCTGTAATCCCAGCACTTTGGGAGGCCAAGGCGGGCAGATCACGAGGTCAAGAGATCGAGATCATCCTGGTCAACATGGTGAAACCCCATCTGTACTAAAAATACAAAAAATACACCTGGCGCTCATACATTTTCCTCCCGCAAACATGAGCCACCCACGGCCTAACTCTTCATCCTCCTCTTCACCACCTCCACCCCCTTCTCTGTGCCCCGTATGGGTTTATGTCTGCTTCTTCCAGTTCCCAGGGGGACCTTCATTGGTGCCATTCCTGTTCTCTGGAACGCGGCTAGCTCCAACCCCTTCCCATGCTTCTGACAACTCCTCTGTGAAAATGTCACATCCGGCCGGGCGCGGTGGCTCACACCTGTAATCCTAGCACTTTGGGAGGCCGAGGCAGGTGGATCACGAGGTCAGGAGGTCAAGACCAGCCTGGCCAAGATGGTGAAACCCCGTCTCTACTAAAAATACAAAAAAAATTAGCTGGGCGTGGTGGCACGCGCCTGTAATCCCAGCTACTCCCAAGGCTGAGGCAGAGAATTGCTTAAACCTGGAGGGGCGGAGGTTGCAGTGAGCCGAGATTGCGCCACTGCACTCCAGCCTGGGCAACAGAGCGAGGCTCCGTCTCAAAAAAAAAAAAAGAAAATGTCACATCCTCCGAGGGGCTTCCCTGACCACCCAGTGCTAAATGCTCTCCTCTCTTTCTCTCTCTCTTTTTTTTTTTTTTTTTTTTTTTTTTGAGATGGAGTCTCACTCTATCACCCAGGCAGGAGTGTAGTGGTGTGATCTCGGCTCACTGCAACCTCCGCTTCCTGGGTTCAAGCAATTCTCTGCCTCAACCTCCCGAGTAGCTGGGATTACAGGTGCCCACCACCACACCTGGCTAATGTTTTTTGTATTTTTAGTAGAGACAGGGTTTCACCATCTTGGCCAGGCAGGTCTTAAACTCCTGACCTCATGATCCACCCACCTCAGCCTCCCAAAGTGCTAGGATTATAGGCGTGAACCACTGCGCCCGGCTTCTCTCTCTTTTAGAAACAGGGTCTTGCTCTGTCACTCAATCTAGAGTGCCGTGGTGTGATCACAGCTCACTGCAACCTCTGCCTCCTGGGCTCAAGCGATCCTCCCATCTCAACCACCTAAGTAGCTGGGACCTCAGGCCCCCGCCACCACACCTCACTAATATGTGCATCTTTTGTAGAGAGGGGGTTTCACCATGTTGCCCAGGCTGGTCTTGAACTCCTGGGCTCAAATGATCTTTCTGCCTTGGCTCCCAAAGTGCTGGGATTACAGCCGTGAGCCACCAGCCCTCCTCCTCCTCTCTCAATCCTCACAACCATACGCCCATGTTTTCTTCCTGCCTGTCACCATGATTTGGAATTGTCTGTGTTTAAATGACAATGTTCAGGGCCTCCCACTAGAAAAATCAGCTCCCAGGGGCAGGGGAGCATGCCATGGTCACTTCTGTATTCTTGATGCCCCCGGCCCAGTGCCCAACACTCATGACTGCTCAGCAGACTTTGGCTGAGTGTGTGACCCGGTCATGTGCCTGGCACACAGGAAGCATCAGATAGGTGTTTGTGATTTCTGTGGCTGTCACTGCCTGAGCGGGCATTTTGAGTGTAAGAGAAATAGCAGTGCCTGGACGGTAGAAGCCCAGAGGTCTTGTCCTAGTTTGGCTTCCTCCTCGTGATAATTGAATGACTTAAAAAAAAAAAAAAAAGCAACCATTTCTTTTATTTTTTTGAGACAGAGTCTCTCTCTGTCGTCCAGGCTGGAGTGCAGTGGTGTGATGTCGGCTCACTGCAGGCTCCGCCTCCCGGGTTCATGCCGTTCTCCTGCCTTAGCCTCCCGAGTAGCTGGGACTACAGGTGCCCGCCACCACGCCTGGCTAATTTTTTGTATTTTGTAATAGAGACGGAGTTTCACCGTGTTAGCCAGGATGGTCTCAATCTCCTGACCTCGTGATCGGCTCGCCTCGGCCTCCCAAAGTGCTGAGATTACAGGTGTGAGCCACTGCGCCCGGCCCATTTCTTTTCTTTCTTTATTTTTCTGAGACAGAGTCTCACTGTTGCCCAGGCTGGAACGCAATGGCGCGATCTCGGCTCACTGCAACCTCCACCTCGCCGGTTCAAGTGATTCTCCTGCCTCAGCCTCCTGATAGCTGGGATTATAAGCACCTGCCACCACACCGAGCTAATTTTTGTATTTTTAGTAGAGATGGGGTTTTGCCACGTTGGCCAGGCTGGTCTTGAATACCTGACCTCAGGTGATCTGCCTGCTGCAGCCTCCCAAAGTGCTGGGATTACAGGCGTGAGCCTCCGCGCCTGGCCAAGGCAACCATTTCTGAACCTCTTGACATGGTCTGGTCACTGCCCTAGGTGTTCCAACTCCCACTTCCATGCTTTCCTGGTCATAGGCCTCTGAGGTCAAAACTGAGTCATCCCCATTGCCCAGATGTGGTCACTAAGGCACAGAGAGGTTGAAGTTACTTGCCCTAGGTTTAACCCTGAAGCCCATGGCCCAACCCCAGTGCCCACCATACACGAATCCACTTCACTCTCCTGCCTTCGTTCTCCGGCCCTTCTGGGCCTCGGTTTCCCCGTTTGTAAAGCCAGAAGATAACACCCCTGACATTCAGGATCCCGCGTGCGGTTGCCGTCCTCTGGGTCACAGTCTTGATGGGGAAATCCGCCCGAGACTGGCGGTGACGCGCAGTCTCTGCCCCGACTCCCACAGCCGGTGAGCTCTTCCGACAGCGAGGCCCCCGAGGCCAACCCCGCCGGCGGCAGTGAGGCTGACGAGGACGACGACGACCGGGGAGTCATGGCCGTCACAGCGGTGACTGCCACAGCTGCCAGCGACAGGATGGAGAGCGACTCGGACTCAGACAAGAGTAGCGACAACAGTGGCCTGAAGAGGAAGACGCCTGCGCTAAAGGTAGGAGAGGACCAAGGCGGGCTGGCCCTTCATCCCCTCGCCCTGATGTCTCTCCTGGCAGCTTGCTGTCCCTCCTCTGCCTTTTTTTTTTTTTTGAGACAGAGTCTTGTTCTGTCGCCCAGGCTGGAGTGCAGTGGCCGGATCTCAGCTCACTGCAAGCTCCGCCTCCCGGGTTCCCGCCATTCTCCTGCCTCAGCCTCCCGAGCAGCTGGGACTACAGGCGCCCGCCACCTCGCCCGGCTAGTTTTTTCTATTTTTTAGTAGAGACGGGGTTTCACCGTGTTAGCCAGGATGGTCTCGATCTCCTGACCTCGAGATCCGCCCGTCTCGGCCTCCCAAAGTGCTGGGATTACAGGCTTGAGCCACCGCGCCCGGC
>NC_037687.1:4415462-4460950 GCF_003255815.1 Theropithecus gelada
GAGACAAGGTCTGACTGTTGCCCAGGCTGGAGTGCAGTGGCGTGATCTTGGCTCACTGCAACCTCCGCCTCCCAGGTTCAAGCAATTCTTCTGCCTCAGCCTCCCTAGTCGCTGGGATTACAGGCACCCGCCACTGGGCCGGGCTAAGTTTTGTATTTTTAGTAAAGATGGGGTTTCACCAGGTTGCCCAAGTTGGTCTTGAACTCCTGACCTCAGGTGATCTGCCCACCTTACTCTCTCAAAGTGCTGGGATTACAGTCTTGAGCCGCTGCACTTGGCCGCCTTCCTTTTTTTTTTTTTTTTTTTTTTTGAGACACAGTTGCCTCTGTCACCCAGGCGGGATTGCAGTGGCACACAATCTTGGCTCTCACGGCAACCTCCGCCACCTGGGTTCCAGCAGTTACCCTGTGTGAGCCTCCCCAGTAGCTGGGAATATGGGCACCCACCATCATACCACACCTGGCTAATTTTTTTTTTTTTTTTTTTGAGACAGAGTCTCGTTCTCTTCCCAGGCTGGAGTGCAGTGGCGTGATCTCAGCTCACTACAACCTCCACCTCCTGGGTTCAAGAGATTCCTCTGCCTCAGCCTCCCAAGTAGCTGAGATTAGGCGTCCACCAGCACGCCTGGCTAATTTTTGTATTTTAATAGAGACAGAGTTTCACCATGTTGGCGAGGCTGGTCTTGATCTCCTGACCTCGTGATCCACCCGCTTCGGCCTTCCAAAGTGCTGGGATTACAGGCTTGAGCCACCGCGCCCGGCCCCCTTTCTTTAATATAACTGTTTTTCAGTATGCATTAAACAAAAATTGAGTTATAGTCCATACACCATGAGATTCATCCTTCCTGAGTATACACCTCAGTGGTTTTTAGTGTGTTCACGGAATTGTGCAACCATTACTATTATTCCAGGAGATTTCCATCACCCCAGAAAGAAAACTGGTCTTCCATCAGCTGTCACTGCGCAGCCCCTCCTCTGGCCCCAGGCACCCACGCATCCCCTTCCTGCCTCTGTGGAGGGGCCTGTCCTAGACATTTCATAGAAATGGGATGACACACTGCACGGCCTTTGTGTCTGCCTTCCTTCGCCAAGTTTGACGTCCTCAGGGTGCATCCGTGCTGCGGCCTGGGTCAGCTCCATTCATTTTATTTATTTATATATTTTGAGACGGAGTCTAGTTCTGTCACCCAGGCTGGAGTGCAGTGGCACGATCTCTGCTCACTGCATCCTCCACCTCCCGGGTTCAAGCAGTTCTTTTGCCTCAGCCTCCCGAGTAGCTGGGATTACAGGGGCCCGCTACCATGCCCGGCTAATTTTGTATTTTTAGTAGAGATGGGGTTTCTCCATGTTGGCCAGGCTGGTCTCGAACTCCTGACCTCCTAATCAGCCCGCCTCGGCCTCCCAGAGTGCTGGAGTTATAGGCGTGAACCAGCACGCCCGGCCACCTCCCTTCCTTTTCCTGGCTGGGTCAGATTCCAGTGTGTGGAGGGAACACGGTGTGTTGATCCACCTGTCACTGGCCATTTGGGTGGTTTCCACTTTTGGGCCGTTCCAGATCAGGCTGCCGTGAACGTTTCTTGACAGGGTTTTGTGCAGATGTGTGTTTTCCATTCTCCTGGGTATAGTCTCTGTCCTGCCTTTTGGCCACTTCTTCTTCTTTGGGTGTAGAAAGATTCTAGCAGCAAATTCTTTTGATAGAGTAACGTGTATTTTGTATTATTTTTTGATTCTAGAGTGATAAGCCATATTTATAGTAGATAACTTGGAAAATGCAAAAAACATAGAGAAGCTTGAAAAAAATACCTGTAGTATATGAGGGGTTTCTGAGCCAAGCAAGGATTATTTCTTTCTTTTCTTTCTTTTTTTTTTTGAGACGGAGTCTTACTCTGTGGCCCAGGCTGGAGTGCAGTGGCCGGATCTCAGCTCACTGCAAGTTCCGCCTCCCGGATTTACGCCATTCTCCTGCCTCAGCCTCCCGAGTAGCTGGGACTATAGGCGCCCGCCACCTCGCCTGGCTAGTTTTTTGTACTTTTTAGTAGAGACGGGGTTTCACGGGGTTAGCCAGGATGGTCTCGATCTCCTGACCTCGTGATCCGCCCATCTTGGCCTCCCAAAGTGCTGGGATTACAGGCTTGAGCCACCGCGCCCGGCCCTTTTCTTTCTTTTTTAGGGGGGGGTGGGGGGCAGGGATGGAGTTTCACTCTTGTTGCCCAGGCTGGACTGCAATGGTGCGATCTCGGCTCACCGCAACCTCCACCTCCCAGGTTCAAGCAATTCTCCTGCCTCGGCCTCCTGAGTAGCTGGGATTACAGGCATGCGCCACCATGCCTGGCTAATTTTGTATTTTCTTTTTCTTTTTCTTTTTTTTTTTTTTTTGAGACGGAGTCTCGCTCTGTCGCCCAGGCTGGAGTGCAGTGGCGCGATCCCGGCTCACTGCAAGCTCTGCCTCCTGGGTTCATGCCATTCTCCTGCCTCAGCCTCTTGAGTAGCTGGGACTACAGGCGCCCACCAGCACGCCCAGCTAATTTTTTGTATTTTTAGCAGAGACGGGGTTTCACTGTGTGAGCCGGGATGGTCTCGATCTCCTGACCTCATGATCTGCCTGCCTCGGCCTCCCAAAGTGCTGGGATTACAGGCGTGAGCCACCGCGCCCGGCCCTAATTTTGTATTTTCAGTAGAGATGGGGTTTCTCCATGTTGGTCAGGCTGTTCTCAAACTCCCGACCTCAGGTGATCTGCCCGCCTCGGCCTCCCAAATTGCTAGAATTACAGGCATGAGGCACCGTGCCCAGCCAAAATTAGCCATTTTTAAGTGCACTGTTCGGCAGTGGTAAGCACATTCACATGGTTGTGCAACCATCACCACCATCATCTCCAGAACTTTCTCGTCTTCCCAAGCTGAAATGCTGTCCCATGAAACACTCACTCCCACCCCGCTCCACAGCCCTGGTGTCCCCCACCCTGCTTTCTGTCTCTGTGAATCTGATGGCCCTAGGGACCTCCTATAAGAGTTTATCTTTTTGTGACTGGCTCCTTTCACCAGGCATAATGTCCTTGAGGTTCAAGATCCCTGGCTTTGATAGGTTCTCACAGGGTTGCTGGCCCTCCATAGAGATTCCACAGCTCAGCTCTCGTGGGCGGTGGGCAGTCAGCAGGAGGCTTCCTGCCAGGAGCCCGGCCTGCCCGTCGCTGAGCATTCAGGCGGTTCCCTTTCCAGATGTCGGTCTCGAAACGAGCCCGAAAGGCCTCCAGCGACCTGGATCAGGCCAGCGTGTCCCCATCCGAAGAGGAGAACTCGGAAAGCTCTTCTGAGTCGGAGAAGACCAGCGACCAGGTGGGCTGGTGGCTCCTTGGGAGGGCAGGGAAGCGCGGTGGCTGCCAGTGGGCCCCAGTTCAGCTCACTTCTGTCCCGCAGGACTTCACACCTGAGAAGAAAGCAGTGGTCCGGGCGCCGCGGAGGGGCCCCCTGGGGGGACGGAAAAAAAAGGTAGCGTGCATTTGACTTTGTTTCCCATGCCCACTCCTGGGGCACCTCTGCGGTCTCTGGCACTGTCCCCAGGGCAGGAGTGGGCCATTTCTGGAGGGGGTGGGACCCAGGCCGCAGGGAACCCCAGGGGACCGCGTCTGCCCTGAGCATGGCACCTCGCTATGGCCAGGCTGCCTCCAGGAGCCCACTGTCTGGTTTGGAAAGGGGCATTCTGGGATGCTGGCATCAGAAGGGAGGGAAGCAGTCCTGAGGCGCCTGTGTGAGAGTGAGACAGCGAGAGAACGAGAGAGTGAGAGGGAGGGAGAAGAGGGGAGACAGAGCGAGAGGGAGAGAAGAAAGAGAGGTGTGTGCCGGTGCATGTGTGAGCATATTGTGTGTCTCTGTGCACGCGTGTCCATGTGCGTGTGTGTGTGTACTTGTGTGCATGCATGTTTGTGACCATGTACGTGTGTGTGCAGTGTGTGTGGAGACTGTGCATGTGTGATGTGTGTGTTGTGTGCGCACCTGTCGTGCCTTTTCTGGTACCTGTGTCCCTGTGCCTGTGTGTGTGTGTGCTGTGCCTCTCCTCTGTGTGTTGTGCCTGTGTTCCAATGTGAGTATATGTGATGCCTGTGTGTGTGCGTGTGTGTCCCTGTGTGCATAGTGTGTTCGTGTGTCTGTATGTCTGTGTCCATGTGTATGTCCTTGTGTGTGTCTGTGTTGCAGTATGTTTTGCTGTATGTGTATGGTGTGTGTTTGTATCTGTGTGTTGTGTCTGGTGTGTCCGTGTGTGTGGTGTGTGTGTGGTACATGTGTTGTGTGTATGTTTTTTTGTGTGTGTTGTCTATGTGGTGTATCTGGTGTATATGTCTGTGTTGTGTGTGTGATGTGGTGTGTTGTCTGTGTGGTGTGTGTGTGGTCTGTGTGTTGTGTGTTAGGTGTGTGTGTGTGTCTGGTGTGTCTGGTGTGTTATGTGTTATCTGTGTGGTGTGTGTGGGGTATGTGTGTCTTTCTGTGTGGTGTGTGTGATGTGTGTGTGCTGTTATCCGTGTGTGTGGTGTGTGGTATGTGTTGTCTGTGTTGTCTGTGGTCTATGTGTGGTGTATGTGTATGGTGTGTGTGTGTGCTGTGTGTGTGGTGTGTGTATAGTATGTGTGTTATGCGTGTGTGGTCTGTGTGTGTGGTGTCTGTGTTGTGTGTGGTGTGTGTATGGTATGTGTGTTATCTGTGTGTGGCGTATGTGTCTGTGTGGTGTATGTTGTGTGTTATCTGTGTGTGGTGTGTATGTTGTCTGTGTTGTGTGTGGTGTGCGTGGTGTCTCGTGTGTGGTGTCTGTGGTGTGTGTGTTGTCTGTGTGGTATGTGTATCTGTGGGTGTGTGATGTGTGTGTGGTGTGTGGATGTGTGTCTGTGGGTGTGTGGTGTGTGTGTGATGTGTGTGTTGTCTGTGTGGTGTGTGTGATCTGTGTGTGTGATCTGTGTGGTGTGTGTGTTGTCTGTGTGGTGTGTGTGTTGTCTGTGAGTGTGTGGTGTGTGTGGTCTGTGTGGTATGTGTGTGGTGTGTGTGTTGTCTGTGGGGTGTGTGTTGTGTGTGGTTTATGTGTGTGTCTGTGGGTGTGTGGTGTGTCTGGTGTGTCTGGTGTGTGGTATATCTGTGTGGTGTGTGTGGTATGTTGTCTGTGTGTGGTGTATGCGTGTGGTGTGTGTGTTATCTGTGTGGTGTGTGTGGTGTCTGTGTGTGTGTGGTGTGTGTGTTATCTGTGTGGTGTCTTTGTGTGGTGTGTGTGTTATCTGTGTGGTGTGTATGGTGTCTGTGTGGTGTGTGTGTTATCTGTGTGGTGTGTGTGGTGTCTGTGTGGTGTTGTGGTGTCTGTGTGTGTGGTGTGTGTGTTATCTGTGTGGTATCTGGTGTGTGTGGTGTCTGTGTGTGTGGTGTGTTGTGTGTTATCTGTGTGGTGTGTGTGGTGTCTGGTGTGTGTATCTGTGTGGTGTGTGTGGTGTCTGTGTGTGTGTGGTGTGTGTGGTGTCTGGTGTGTGTGGTATCTGTGTGTGTGTAGTGTGTGTGTTGTGTGTTGTGTGTTTTCTGTGTGGTATGTGTGGTGTCTGTGTGGTGTGGTGTCTGTGTGTGTGGTGTGTGTGGTATCTGTGTGGTGTGGGGTCTGTGTGTGTGGTGTGTGTGGTATCTGTGTGGTGTGTGTGGTATCTGTGGGGTGTGTGGTATCTGTGTAGTGTGGTGGTGTGTGTGTGGTGTTGTGGTGTCTGTATGTGGCATGCGTGTTTGGCAGGGTACTCGGGGGTGGAGGCGGTAGAGCAGAGCAGCTTGTGTGGCGTGGCCTCCACGCAGGATTTTGCACAGAGAAGTTCCCCCTGGGAACCCGGGGTTCTCATCCACCCCGGTTCACTGAGGAAGAGGAGGTGAAAGGCCAGCAGCTGCCTGCGTGCCCAGGGCCGCCTGGGATCCCGGTTTCCACTTGGGGCGGAGGTGGGTTTTGTGGGTCAGAGGGGTTCGGAGCCGGGGCCTGCAGAGCCTGGCGGCTGCGGGGGTGCAGGAGCCTCCTCTGGCCTGGGGCGCCCCGCTTCTCACGGGGGGGCTCCTGATGCTCACGCCTGTCCCTGTTCTCCCCAGAAGGCGCCGTCAGCCTCCGACTCCGACTCCAAGGCAGACTCGGACGGGGCCAAGCCTGAGCCGGTGGCCGTGGCGCGGTCGGCGACCTCCTCCTCGGCTTCCTCCTCCTCCTCCGACTCCGACGTGTCTGTGAAGAAGCCTCCGAGGGGCAGGAAGCCAGGTAGGGTCCTGGTGCTCGCAGCCTCTTGGCTGGCCCGTGCCGGGGCGCTCCCGGGCAGTCCCCTGGTCACGTTGGAGCCCTGGAAGGGAAGGTCACCGCCTCCTCCTCTTCCTGTAGCCGAGAAGCCTCCCCCGAAGCCGCGAGGGCGGAAACCGAAGCCTGAACGGCCTCCGTCCAGCTCCAGCAGTGACAGGTGGGTGCTGGGGCTGGGGTCCCCCTGGCGGCGCCTCCATCGGCTGAGGGGCAGGGCGGGCTCCCGAGGGAGGAACGGAGGTCCCCAACCGCCCCCTCCGCCGCCAGTGACAGCGACGAGGTGGACCGCATCAGTGAGTGGAAGCGGCGGGACGAGGCGCGGAGGCGCGAGCTGGAGGCCCGGCGGCGGCGCGAGCAGGAGGAGGAGTTGCGGCGCCTGCGGGAGCAGGAGAAGGAGGAGAAGGAGCGGAGGCGCGAGCGGGCCGAGCGCGGGGAGGCTGAGCGGGGCAGCGGCGGCAGCAGCGGGGACGAGCTCAGGGAGGACGATGAGCCCGTCAAGAAGCGAGGACGGAAGGGCCGGGGCCGGGGTCCCCCGTCCTCCTCTGACTCTGAGCCCGAGGCCGAGCTGGAGAGAGAGGTGAGCCGGGAGGGCGCCCGGAGTCCCTGCATTCACACGTTCATCGAGCACCTACTAGGTACGAGGCAGCGTCCCCGGTTCCGGGACGCAGCAGGAAAGCAGTGTGTGGGCCCAGAAACCCCTGCCTTGAGGGGTTCACGGGAGTGAGGGGGCTGGGCATGGTGGCTCAGGCCTGTTATCTCAGCACTTTGGGCAGCTGAGGTGGGACGATTACTTGAGCCCAGTTCAAGACCAGCCTGGGCAAGATAACGAGACCCCGTCTATATAAAATCCTTTAAAAATTAGCTGGGCCGGGCGCGGTGGCTCAGGCCTGTAATCCCAGCACTTTGGAAGGCCGAAACGGGTGGATCATGAGGTCAGGAGATTGAGACCATCCTGGCTGACATGGTGAAACCCCGTCTCTACTAAAAAATATAAAAAACTAGCCAGGCGAGGTGGTGGGCGCCTGTAGTCCCAGCTGCTCGGGAGGCTGAGGCAGGAGAATGGCGTAAACCCGGGAGGCGGAGCTTGTAGTGAGCTGAGATCCGGCCACTGCACTCCAGCCTGGGTGACAGAGCCAGACTCCGGCTCAAAAAAAAAAAAAAAATTAGCTGGGCATGGTGGTGTGCGCCTGCTGCTCAGGAGGCTGAGGTGGGAGGATTGCTTGAGCCCAGGAGTTGGAGGCTACAGTGAGCTGTCATCAATCCACTGCACTCCAGCCTGGGTGACAGAGCAAGACCCTGTCTCAAAACGAGGGAGGAGCTGTACAGATGATGACATCAGGGTAGTGCGTGCTGTCTGGAGTATTTGCTGTTAAGGAGAAGGGTAAAGTGGGGTAGGGGGTTTCTCTTTTAAGTAGGGTGGACCCCGAAGGTGTGAGTAGACTCCAAAGGCTTGTGTTTGAGTTTAAGGCTCCGAATGGGCCGGGCACAGTGGCTCACGCCTGTAATCCTAGCACTTTGGGAGGCCAAGGTGGGCAGATCACGAGGTCAGGAGATCAACCAGCCTGGCTAACATGGTGAAACCCCATGTCTACTGAAAATACAAAAAAAATAGCCAGGCGTGGTGGCGGGCACCTGTAGTCCCAGCTACTTGGGAGGCTAAGGCAGGAGAATGGCGTGAACCCGGGAGGCAGAGGTTGCAGTGAGTCAAGATTGTGCCACTGCACTGCAGCCTGGGTGACAGAGTGAGACTCCGTCTCAAAAAAAATAAAAAGTAAAAATAAAAAAGACTCCGAATGAAGGGAGGGGATCTATGAAGACTCCTGGGAGGGGACACATTCTAGGCAGGAGAAGCAGCTCATACAGAGGCCCAGAGGGCTGCTCCTGGTGTGCTGGAGGAACAGCGAGGTGGCCTCTGTGGCTGCAGCAGAGGGAGGAGGGGAGAGAGGGAAAAGGGGAGGGTGGGGAGGGGACAGGGCAGGCTGGACAGGGCCTCGTGGGCTGCAGGGAGGATTTGGGCTTTGACCCTGAGGGAGGTGGGAGCCATGGAGGGCACTGGACAGGGGAGGGACAGGCCCGCTCTCGGGTGCCCTCTGGCTGCCACTGGGTGCAGCTTGCAGGTGAGCGTGGGAGCAGGTAGGCGGCCTCCTAGAGTGGTGACTGTTGGGCCTCTCCTGTATCACGTGTGGGGCTGCGGGCCCTATCATGCCCTCTACCCTCGTGGAGATTCAGGCAGTGTGGCCTGAATCCAGAGAGTCTGACCTAGACTGAGCCCTGGACCCCAAGTGCTGGTGTCCCTCAGCCGCCTAGGCCTGCCTTCTTTGGGGAAAGCAGGAACAACGCCGTGTTCTCTCTGTCACTCCCTTTGTCACAGAAAGGGCACGGAACTCCTGGTGCAGGAGGCGCTCCAGCCACAGCCCAGGACTGCTGGGCAGAAAGAGTGCAGGGGGCTGCTCCTCTGCTGGGTGGGCCTGGGCTCCAAGAACTCCACGATCCACTCAGGACCGGACACTGGGTCCTCCCTCCCCTCCCATCCTGCCCCAGCACCTTCAAACAGTGTGGAGGGCAGCAGAAAGGGTCCAGCTGCGTCCCCTAGTAGTGGGATGGGCTAGGGGTCTGGGTAATCCCCTTTCCACTGCTCCAACGCGCCCTTTCTGACTGCTGTAGGCCAAGAAATCAGCGAAGAAGCTGCAGTCCCCAAGCACAGAGCCCGCCAGGAAACCTGGTCAGAAGGAGAAGAGAGCACGGCCCGAGGAGAAGCCACAAGCCAAGTGAGCCCTGCTGCGCCCCTCCACACCCCGGGGACCCTGCACGCTGCAGCACCCCGCAACCCTCACCCCTTCCAGGGGCAGCCCCAGCTCTGAGCTCAGCCTTGGAGCCAGACCCAGTAGAAGTTCCTGGTCCTTGGGTTGTATGGGCTGCGTAGGAATCGCTGCTGCGGGAGCGGGATCTTTTCCCAGCCCAGGGGCCTCCCCCGAGGTGATCCCACCCCCAGAGACACTGGGCCACGTCCAAGGACATCTCTGGTTGTCATGACTGGGGGGTGCTTCGGGAATGGAGCGGGTGGAGGCCGGGGACACTGCTGAGCGCCCTGTAGGGCCCAGAACGACCCATCCCAGAGAACAGTCCATCCCCAGTGTCTACAGAGCAGAGGAGGAGGGAGAAACTGCACCCCGGCCTAGGGGCTTGCATCTTGGTTCCCCTATGGTGGGGAGAGAGCCCATCTCCCAGCTCAGTTTCTTTTTTCTTTTTTTTGAGATGGAGTCTCGCTCTTTCTCATAGGCTAGAGTGCAGTGGCGCGACCTCGGCTCACTGCAACCTCTGCCTCCTGGGTTCAAGCGATTCTCCGGCCTCAGCCTCCCGAGTAACTGGGATTACAGGCACCTGCCACCATTCCCAGCTAATTTTTGTATTTTTAGTGGACACGAGGTTTCACCATGTTGGCCAGGCTGGTCTCAACTTCTTAACCTTGTGATCCGCCCTTCTCAGCCTTCCAAAGTGCTGGGATTGCAAGCATGAATCACCGCACCCAGCCCCAGCCCACTTTCTTTTCTTTTTGTCTTTGAGATGGAGTCTCGCTCTGCCAGGCTGGAGTGCAGTGGCGCGATCTCGGCTCACTGCAACCTCCGCCTCCTGGGTTCAAGCGATTCTCCTGCCTCAGCCCCCCAAGTAGCTGGGACTACAGGCGCGTGCCGCCATGCCTGGTTAATTTTTTGTATTTGTAGTCGAGACGGGGTTTCACCGTGTTAGCCAGGATGGTCTCCAGATCCTGACCTCGTGATCCACCTACCTCGGCCTCCCAAAGTGCTGGGATTCCAGGCGTGAGCCACCGTGCCCGGTTCCCCAGCCCACTTTCTAAATGGCATCTGGCCTCGGGTGGGCAAACCTGCCCATGAGGACTTGGCATGAGGGTATGGCAGTGACAGGGTGCAGAGCAGCACGCAGCACCAAGCCTCAGCAATGGGCCTCCCCTCCTGCATGCATGTCACCCTTGAGGGCCTTTTCCTAGCTCACTGACTCGGGTAGAAAAAGCCAGCCCTTGGCTACGTGAACGAGGAAAAGAATCCCGGGATTTCTTAAGAACCCAGGGAAAGGCTTGTATCTTTGGTCAGCTCGAGCCATTGGCCGCCCTGGTCTGCCCTAGGCCTAGGCCATGGCAGGGCCTCCCCGTCTCCCATTTCCTGGCTTAGCTCTCAGGGCCTCCCAAAGGCCTCCTTTGCAGCGGATTTGGGTCCACCCCTCGGGCGCTAGCCCCTCAGTGGCAGAGCGCTGGTGGCGGGGCCTGACTAAGGGGAGCACTTCTCCACAGGCCCGTGAAGGTGGAGCGGACCCGGAAGCGGTCCGAGGGCTTCTCGATGGACAGGAAGGTAGAGAAGAAGAAAGGTGAGGCCTGGCTGCCCAGCACTGCCCACACTGAGTTCGCTGAGGGGAACGGGGACAGCCATGGCGTGGCTGGCCTGTCTTGCCTATCCCTAGAGAGGGTGCTCAGCACATCGGGGGTGCCTGCATGGTTGGGGGCTGAGCCTGCAGACCTGGGGCCCCCATTTCAACTCCTCCAGAGGCTCTCAGTCTCCTGTCCCCGAGCAGCTGGCTCCCCGTGACCCTGCCTGGGCCCACGCGGTGCTCTCTCCCCCGCCCAGAGCCCTCCGTGGAGGAGAAGCTGCAGAAGCTGCACAGTGAGATCAAGTTCGCCCTCAAGGTCGACAGCCCGGTAAGACCCTCGGGGCCCCTGAGCCAAGCAGTTCCCACTGCCACCTCCCCGCGGGGCTCCCTTAGAAGTCTGGGGAAACTGAGACAGCCGGGGTCCTGCGGGTGGGTGGGCCGGGAGTCTGTTCCAGTTGGTAGTGAGCGTATGGGGTCTCCTGGCCCAGGGCCCTGGGGGAGCCGGTCCTGACATGCAGCACCCAGTGTTCCCGGCAGGTGGTGCGTGGAGGCCCCCAGGACCAACGCCCACGCACCTGGGACCCCAAGTATCTGCCTGTCCCTGGAGTTCCGCGTCAGCCAGACAGGGGCTTGGGGGTGGGGCTGTTCTGCGGATTCTGCCCCCCTCAGGGAGAGCCCAGGATGTCCTCCTCTGCCCGTTGGGGCCCTGGGACCCCTGGGGACCCCTCGGCCAGGCCGTCCCCCTCACTCCCACCCCACCCTGCAGGACGTGAAGAGGTGCCTGAATGCCCTAGAGGAGCTGGGCACCCTGCAGGTGACCTCTCAGATCCTCCAGAAGAACACAGACGTGGTGGCCACCTTGAAGAAGGTATGGCGGGAACCAGGGGCGCAGGGTGCGGGCGGGGGAGCTGGGAGCAGGTGTCTGCCCGGGAGCCCAGGCCCCCAGCAGGTTCCTGTCGGGGCAGCCCTGGGTCGGTGAGGAGGACGTGGGCTGCCGGGTAGAAATGCCCGTTGCTGGCTGGGCGCGGTGGCTCACACCTGTAATCCCAGCTATTCAGGAGGCTGAGGCAGGAGAATCACTTGAACTGGGAGGTGGAGGTAGCAGTGAGCTGAGATTGTGCCACTGCACTCCAGCCTGGGTGACAGAGCGAGACTCTGTCTCAAAAAAAAAAAAGAGAAACGCCCGGCGCACAGAGCTGTGCTCCCAGGAGGCGCTGCGGGAGGGTGCATTGCCGGGGCAGGGGGCCCAGGGCCCGGGCTAGGGCTGTTGCACTTGGGTGAGCCAGGCCTCTTCTCTTGGTGGCCAGATTCGCCGTTACAAAGCGAACAAGGACGTGATGGAGAAGGCGGCAGAAGTCTACACCCGGCTGAAGTCACGGGTCCTCGGCCCAAAGATCGAGGCGGTGCAGAAAGCGAACAAGGCTGGGACGGAGAAGGAGAAGGCCGAGGAGAAGCTGGCCGGGGAGGAGCTGGCTGGGGAGGAGGCCCCCCAGGAGAAGGCGGAAGACAAGCCCAGCACCGGTGAGGGGCAGGTGGGGTGGGCCCTGAATCTCTGTCTCCTCAGCTGAAGAAGCAGATGCTTTGCAGAACATTCCAGAAGGGGAGCACAGCTCTGCTTTCTGCCCCAAACCCGCCAGAGTGTTGTGTCCTGTTGGGGTCTCCGCGCAAACCCGGCTTTCATCCCTGGGGCAGCCAGTGAGGGGCATTCAGCCCCACTGTATGCCAGGCAGCCAGGGTGCAGGCAACCTGGAGCTCACGCCAGAGGGGTGACAGGAACAGTGCATGACACCACACGCCTGCACCGCCTCCAGCCCCGGGGCGCCCAGAGCGGGGCTGGCTCTGTGCAGCAGGGGCAGAGTGGGACGTTGTTCAGAGATGCAGTCGGTGGAGGCTTGGGGGCGAAGGCCTCAGGTGCCTTTGTTTGCCTGGTGGTCCAACAGGAGACGGGGGTGTGACCCTCGGGGCTGCTGGGCTGACATGGCCCCATCACAGGTGTGCAGAGCAGCCCTTTGGAGATGGGA
Source organism: Theropithecus gelada (assembly GCF_003255815.1). Lineage (NCBI taxonomy): Eukaryota > Metazoa > Chordata > Mammalia > Primates > Cercopithecidae > Theropithecus > Theropithecus gelada. Next base: position 4,428,146 of record NC_037687.1, read on the forward strand.
TGGGCAAACTTGGGACAGGGCTCTGCGGCCCAGGGGGGCAGCCGGAGGCTGGTGTCTTTTTTTCTTTTCTTTTTTTTTTTTTTTTTCTGAGATGGAGTCTCACTCTGTCCCCCAGGCTGGAGTGCAGTGGTACAATCACAGCTCACTGCAACCTTGACCTCCTGGGGGCAAGCCATCCTCCCACCTCAGCCTCCAGAGGAGCTGGGATTGTAGGCCTACACCACTACGCCCTGCTAATTTTTTTTTTTTTTTGATACAGAGTCTCGCGCTGTCCCCCAGGCTGGAGTGCAGTGGTGAGATCTGAGCTCACTGCAAGCTCCGCCTCCTGGGTTCACGCCATTCTCCTGCCTTAGCCTCCCGAGTAGCTGGGACTATAGGCGCCCGCCACCTCGCCCGGCTAGTTTTTTGTGTTTTTTAGTAGAGACGGGGTTTCACTGTGTTGGCCAAGATCTCCTGACCTCATGACCCGCATGCTTTGGCCTCCCAAAGTGCTAGGATTATAGGCGTGAGCCACTGTGCCTGGCCAGGCCTCGCTAATTTTTGTATTTTTTGTAGAGACAGGGTTGCTGGCATGTTGCTCAGGCTGGTCTTGAACTCCTAGGCTCAAGTGAGCCTCACATCTCGGCCTCCCATGTGCTGGGATTGTGAGCCCCCGTGCCCGACCTCATCTTCCTTTGTCTTTCCCAGGCTGTTGTGGGCTTTTCTCAGGGCTGCCGACGTTCCCTTATTTCCTGGGCCCCCAGTTCTCCAGGCCAGTGTGGCTGGGGCTGGGGCCGGCTGCAGGATGGGACCATGCAGAGCCCGGCCTCCATGTCGGGAGCTTGCAGACCAGGCAGCAGGTGCCGGGGTCCAGGTGGATGGGCATGCATCACCTACGGTGCTCAGCTCAAACCCTGGTCCAGTCCTCGAGGGGGAAGGGTTCTGGGGTTCCCAGCTGGAGCCCAGCAGTGACCTGTGACCCCTCTGTCCCACTCAGATCTCTCAGCCCCGGTGAATGGCGAGGCCACGTCGCAGAAAGGGGAGAGCGTGGAGGACAAGGAGCACGAGGAGGGTCGGGACTCGGAGGAGGGGCCGAGGTGTGGTTCCTCTGAAGACCTGCACGAGTAAGTGTCCCGGGCCGTGGGGTGTGGCCTCCTGAGCGGCAGTGGCGTGATGCACACCGTGTCTGAGCCGCTCCTCCTGTGCCAGTCCCTCTGGGAAGCGTCCCAGGGATGTCACCCCCCATGCAGGGGCCTCCCATCCTCACAGCTGACCCCAGGGCCCCGCTGACTGGCACTTCCTTCCAGTGGCCCCCACTGAGGCAGTTCCAGGGCTTTGAGCTGCCTGCCCCTGGCCTCCCGGGAAGGCGGCTTCTTGCCGAGCCTCCAGGGTGGCTCAGGCAGGCCCTGAGCATGGGCACCCGGCACCCATCACCATGGGCTGCTGTCTGGTACAAGGTTCAGTGGAGTCACTCGCTTACACAGCAGCTGCCTTGTACTAGGCCTGGCTGGCGCCAGCGTGGGGACCCTGGAAATGTTTGTGGTCTCTAGTGGCAGAAGATAGGCAGATAGGAGGGTGGCACTCCAGCCTCAGGTGCCACAAAGGGGCACCCACTCCTCAGTGCCCGTCCCATTGACCGCCCCACAGGCAGGGCAGGGGCGGGAGGGCATCCTCACACTGCCTTTGCTGTTCCCACCAGCAGCCTACGGGAGGGCCCCGACCTGGACAGGCCTGGGAGCGACCGGCAGGAGCGTGAGAGGGCACGGGGGGACTCGGAGGCCCTGGACGAGGAGAGCTGAGCCGTGGGCAGCCAGGCCCCGCCCTCGCCCGAGCTCAGGCTGCCCCTCGCCTTCCCCGGCTCACGGGAGAGCAGAGCGGAGAACTGTGGGGAACGCTGTGCTGTTTGTATTGGTTCCCTTGGGGTTTTTTTTCTGCCTAATTTCTGTGATTTCCAACCACCATGAAATGACTATAAAGGGTTTTTTAATGAAAAAAGAAATCACTTTTATTGGCTTGGTTTTCTAGCATTGCTGGTGCAGTGGGGGCCTGAGCTGGGGAGCAGTTGGCAGCGTCACTGGGCCTGTTTGGGACTGGGTTGAGCCATCGAGCCACCGTGAGAAGCAACTAAAAGGCACTCTGGGCCCAGCCCAACCCTGAAAGGCCGGTGGCGGGAGAGCTGGGCGGGAGCAAGCCCTTCCCAGGAGACAAGAGGGAGAAACCGGGGCTGCTAAGCTTTGATGCCTGCTCCCCGCCCCGCACCCAGGAGGCTGGGGTTTGATGCTTCCTGTGTCTGGCAGCCCAGCATCCAGGCAGGTGAGCAGGTCAGATGTGGGGAGGGCGAGGGCCCCCGAGGCTGGGCTGGGAGGGTTGAGACCGGGCCTTCCCTGAGGACCACTGCTAGCTGACAGTGGTCTCCAGTGTTCAAGGGGCGTGGGCCTCAGGGGCCAGCCCGGACTCACCCGCACACTGTGTGACTTTGGGCAAGTTGCCCTCCCACTCTGGGCTTCTCTTTCCTTCTCTGCATAAGGGACTGTCACGTGGGCACGGCCCCTAGCAAGTCACACCGTGCACCGAAGTTGCTTATTCCACAGTGGCATCTCGGGTTTGTCCTCCTGCCCAGCATGGCCGAGTTGCCTCCGTCCCAGTAAGAATTAGGCTGTGGTATGGCGGGAAGGGACTTCCTGAGCCCCGGCTCCATGCTTGGTTGGCTGGACGTAAGCTGCAGTCACTGTGCCGGATTTCTGCAAATGGCTGTGTCTGGCGTCCTAGCCTCCGCTGGCCATGGGTGTCAGGCTGAGAAGGCTCAGGAAGGCTCCTGACCCGTCCCCTCTCACCTGAGGCTGCCCCTGCTGTGCTGGCTTCCCTGGTTCAGAGCTGAGCTGAATGCCCCGGCCCCTCATGGTCCCTGGTGCGCACCGTGACCCCTGGGGACCAGCAGTCCCTCCACCCTTCCTCCCCCCCGGGTCTGGGGTTCCTGGGCTCGTGTCCTAGGAGAGTGTGGGAAGGTGATAAAAAGGTTCTCTTACCGGGTGAGTGGGGATATGGCTTCCTGGGGAGGCCGGGCTGAACGGCTCTTCCCCCTGCACTGAGCACAGCCGCAGCGCACTTCTCACACCTGACCTGAGCCTGCCGGCCTCCACGGCCTGGGCCAGCCTGAGAGCACCGGGTCGGGCGACCTTGCCAGGTGGGTGGGTCCGCTGCCACCAGTGTCTCTGATGCCCACAGCCTCCCCAGCCCCACTTCCTCTGCAGCCCAGCGCTTGGGTGGGTAGTCCTGAGAACCCAGGGGAGCGTGCAGGGGAGAAGGTGCCGTGTCACACGCACGCAGCCTCTGTGGCTGTTCCCAGCCCTGTCCGATCCCTCCATGAGGCACAGTTCCCTGTGAGGAAGCCCTTTGCCTGTGTTCTCCAGGGGCAGCCGCTGGGCCCAGCCTCCCCGGGGGCCTCAGAGCCCCAGGTGCCCGGCCAGGCCTCTGGTGGGCAGCTGGAGGCAAGAGAAGCCTGTTTGCTTGTTTTTGCACCCCACCTCCACCCTCTGCAAATTGCGCAGTCTCAAGCCAGGCTGGTGCAAAGCCCCAGCTGTGGCTGCCGTGGCTCCTGGTAGCTTTGTCCCCACTGTGAGGCCACCCCAGGGGTCAGCAAAGGCAGTAGCAGCCTGCTTTGGGATGATGGCAGTTTGACATTTTTTTTTTGAGATGGAGTCTTGCTGTGTCACCCAGGCCGGAGTGCAGTGGCACGATCTCAGCTCACTGCAAGCTCTACCTCCCAGGTTCACGCCATTCTCCTGCCTCAGCCTCCCGAGTAGCTGGGACTACAGGCACCCGCCACCACGCCCGGCTAATTTTTTGTATTTTTAGTAGAGGCGGCGTTTCACCGTGTTAGCCAGGATGGTCTCGATCTCCTGACCTCGTGATCCGCCCACCTCGGCCTCCCAAAGTGCTGGGATTACAGGCGTGAGCCACCACGCCCTGCCAAGTTTCACATTTTCTAGTACCTTCTAGTATGAGAGAATGTGGTTCTTAAGACCCTCAAGGTGTGCTAAGGCCAGAGACCCGCTTTCAGCACAAGGACGGAGCTGCCTGGAGCCTGGGATGCCACAGCACTGCCTGCACCGCTGGTAGCTGGGGGCCCGTGTTGCAGGACTGGAAGAGCCCTGCTAGATACAAAAGGGTTGCTATCAAGGCAAATGGATGCCCTTCCAGACTGGGCATGCTGCTTTTTCTCTTTCCTAATTGCAGTACTCGCTCAGGGTCTTCAAGGGAAGGCTCCTGGCTGGCGGTCTGAGTGACCCCAGGCTCCGAGAGGGGCAAGCAGTGCTGGGGAGGAGGTGGGAGGTGCAGGCAGGCCCGGAGCAGGGCGTGGGGTGGCTCCGCTCAGAAGGTCACTGCCTCCGCAGCCCCTCAGTGCTCCGCCAGCTGCAACCCCAAAGGTCTAGGGCTTTAGGAAACCGATCCAGGTTTGGGGCTGGAGAGAAGGTTCTGAGGCAGCTCCTCCCTGGGCAGAGCAGGGCGACCCTGCCCCGGGCCTGCAGGCTCCTACAGCTGCTGCCCGCCGGGGGGCAAGGCGAAGGGCCCTACCAGCCAGCTGAGCGGGGGGTTGTGCTGTAGGCCCTCTAGCAGCTGCTCTAGCCCCTGCCACGCCTGGTGCACACCCTCGTGGCACTGCACCAGCTGCTCTGCGGGCAGCGCCTCTACAGAGCCGGCCGAGGCCATGACGCCATAGAGCTCACAGAGGCTGCGCCGCGCCCGCTTCACCGGCTGCTGGAGCTCGGCGGGCAGGCCCTGGAGGCTGGAGGCCAGGCCACTGTAGGCCGTGTGCAGCTGCTGGAGAAGGCCGCAGACCCTGGACAGAGCCCCGGCGTCCCGCTCCTGTGGGAGGAAGGTGCGAGGTGAGTGGAGACCCACGGGCGGGGTGGGGGGACCCCAGCCCTGTGCCAGACCCACCTCCTGGACAGCAGCATCCTCTACACAGGCACCTGAGCCCTGGTCCAGACACGGCTGCCCTTCTGGAGCCTGCTGGGCCTCTTCAATCTGGAGAGAGAGTACAGTGGGGAGATGACGGCTTCTCGGCAAATGACCTTTCACAGCCCCCACCTCCCCCGCCCCGGGACCTGGGCACATTCAGAGTCCTGGGACAAAGGCCGCAAACTCCACGTCAGTTGTACCACAAGTGGACGTGTTGTTTTTCAGAAAGAAGCAGTAGTTCACACTTCCCCACGAGGTCATCAGGGAGCACACGTAACACAGCATTCGTGGTGTCATGTCACTCCTCACCCCTAAACCCTCCTGTGGCTGCCCAGTGCCCTTAAGATAAAACCCAGCTCCTCAGCATGGCCTTGGTGGGCTGGCCCTGGGACACCTCTGGCCTCATCTCCCATCGCACCCCACTGCTGTCTCCACTGCAGCCACACTGGCTCCATTCCGCCCTGCGGCCACTCCAGCAGCCTCCTGCCCCAGGGCCTTTGCACACACTGCCCACTCAGCCCAGAGCCTGCTTCCTGGGCCCTTCACAAGGCCCGCGTTCAGCCTCAGCTGCAGGTGACTCTTGGTGAAACCTTCCCAGCCCGTGGTGTGGCAGCCCCAGTCCTTCCCGTCACATCTGCTCCTCGGGGGCACAGCGTGCGGCTTTGGTGTTCATTGACTTGATGTTTATCCGCCCCTTGCAGGGGAACACTTAGGACTCTGTCCTCATTGCTGTGTCCCCAGCACGTGGCACCCACGCCCTGCCATCCTGTCCACAGGACCCCATCTTCCTCCTCATCTCAATGGCTGGTGGGGATGTGGCACACAGTCAAAATGTCAACTCCAGACTGCTGTCGCCCTCCCAGCCCTCGCCGCACCAGTGCTGGACACCTGAAGCCAGCTGCGTAGACAGACGCGTCCCCTTGGTGCCCCCCCAGGCATCTCCCCTCACCCTGTCCAAGGCCAGGCTCCTAATACCCACTCTGCAACCCACCCGGCCTCCCCTCAGCCCCCTGCTCTCCTTGTCTGCTCAGATTACAAGCCTCAGGAGTCTCTTGGGGTCCCCTCTCTCTCACCACCTACATCGGACCCAGGCAGCTCTGATTTCAAAACACCCAGAGCCTAGCTGCTTCTCACCACCACAGCGTGACTCCTGAGGTCCGGCAACACTGGTCTGGGTTTACGTCCCACTGTCTCCACCTCCGGCCCTTGGCCCAGTGGCCTGACCTCCTCATCAGAGCGATCCTTTTAAGTGAGACCCGCCTTGGATCAGGTCACTCCTCTGCCCAGAGCCCTCCCGGGCTCCCCCCTCCCTTGAGGTGGAAGCCCAGGTCCAGCCCGACCTGCCCCGTCCCCTCCTCACTCGGCTCCAGCCACCCAGACCTCCTTGCTGTTCCTCCAACACGCCAGGGATAGTCCCCCAGGGCATTTGCACGGCCTGTGTCCGCTGCTCAGATCACACTCCTACCCCTTCTGACACACTCCCTCTCCGTCATTTAGACCTGACTTCAAGAGTCCCTTCTTCAGGGTGACCAGCCCCAGCACAGCCACTTCCTTATCCGGGTACATGTTCCACGTTTCCAAGCATCATCCGACACCCTAAACATTCATGTGTGAATTGTCTTCCCCAACAATGGCGTCCCCTCATCGAGAGCAGGCCTGGGTTCTTGGGATATCCAAGGCCTTCAGTAACACTTAAAGGAACAAGTAAGGCATGATGAGTCACACACCACATCCCATTTCCCAGCCCCGCATCCTGCACGTGTGGCCCTGAGCACAGCTCTTCTCTTTCTGTGGCCTCCGTCTCCCCTTCTGAAAAATGGCTGGGCTGAGCTCTGGCCCAGGCTACTTTGCTGTGAGGATTCAAAGGTGGGAAAAGGCTTTGTGATCAGCCGCTCGCACCGCGCCACGAGGGTGGGCCTATTCCTTCATTCCTCCACGGCGTTTACGGAATACCTTCCAAGTGTGCCATTGGCCCACGTGCCAGAGGTGCAGCAGCAACTGTCCACCTTGGGGTGGCCACAGTGATGTGAGGTATCCCAAGGGTCCCCAGGACAGACTGGCCCCCAGCACTGTGGACACAGGGGCCGGATGGTTCTCTGAGGTGGGGCTGCCCTGGGCACTACAGGGTGCTGAGCAGCGTCCCTGGCCTCCACTCTCTCCACCAGGGGCTTGCCCCAGTTGTGACAACCACAGATGTCCCCAGACATGGACTCGTGTCCCCTGGGGGCAGGTCATCCGCACTGAGAACCCTGGGTTAGACCCTCAAACTGTGGCTTGTCGGCCGGGCGCGGTGGCTCACGCCTGTAATCCCAGCACTTTGGGAGGCCAAGGCGGGCAGATCACGAGGTCAGGCAATCGAGACCATCCTGGCTAACACAGTGAAACCCCGTCTCTACTAAAAATACAAAAAATTAGCCGGGTGTGGTGGCGGGCACCTGTAGTCCCAGCTACGTGGGAGGCTGAGGCAGGAGAACGGAGTGAACCCGGGAGGCAGAGCTTGCAGTGAGCCGAGATCCAGTCACTGCACTCCAGCCTGGGCAACAGAGCGAGACTCTGTCTCAAACAAAACAAAACAAAACAAAAAAAACTGCAGCTTGTCACAGACCCCTGGATGTTAACTGAAAACACAGTGGCCTGGGCTGCATGCCAGGAATCCTGACCGAGGGCAGCATCTCGAGGTCTCTCACGGCCCGCCTGGGTGGGGTTGCTGTCCACCAACACGTAAAAGGTGTGACTGCTGGGCACGGTGGCTCATGCCTGTCACCCCAGCACTTTGGGAGGCCAAGGCAAGAGGATCGCTGGAGCCCAGAAGCTCAAGACCAGCCTGGGCTACATAGGGAGGCCCCATCTCTACAAAAAATTTAAATTAACCAGGTGTGGTAATATGCACCCAGAGGCTGAGGCAGGAGGATCACTTGAACCCAGGAGTTTAAGACTAACCTGGGCAACATAGCAAAATCTAATCTCTACTAAAAATACAAATAAATACTAGCTGGGCATGGTGGTCATGCCAGTTGCCCAGTCACCTGGGAGGCTTAGCGGGGAGGATCTCTTGAGCCCAGTAGTTCGAAGCTGCAGTGGGCCATGATCGAGCCCCTGTAGTCCAGCCTGGGTGGCAGAGCAAGACCCTGTCTCACCGTCTCAAAAAAACAAAACCCGGCCAGGCGCAGTGGCTCACGCCTGTAGTCCCAGCACTTTGGGAGGCCGAGGCAGGCGGATCATGAGGTCAAGAGATCAAGACCATCCTGGCTAACATGGTGAAACCCCATCTCTACTAAAAAACACACAAAAAAATTTAACCCGGCGTGATGGCGGGCGCCTGTAGTCCTAGCTACTCAGGAGGCTGAGGCAGGAGAATGGCGTGAACCTGGGAGTCAGAACTTGCATTGAGCCAAGTTCACGCCACTGCACTCCAGCCAGAGCAAGACTCCGTCTCAAAAAACAAACCAAAAAAAAAAAACTCTAGAGCAGTCCTGTGAGATTCTGCCTCCAGGGATGCACAACAGCATCTAGAGCAAATGTTGACCCTCAGGACTGGGGAGGGGGAGACTGGAGGCCAGGGACACTGCTCAGCTCCCTGCAGGGACCAGGATGACCCCACCCCAAAGAATGATCCGACCCCAATGTCCACACTGCCAAAGGGGAGACCCTAGGCCACAGGAAGAGAGCGGGGCAGGTGGGAGGAGAGGACCACTCTGGCCAGGGCACGCGACCCCTGGGTGCATCTGAGTCACCTTGAGTTGGGTCCTTTCCTGCGTGCACTGCTGCCCCGGGCCCTGTGGGCTCCCTGGATCCCATCCCGGCTTCACTTTCCCCAGCCACAGTGCCGCCTTTCCACCCCCCGAACACACCCAGCTTGCTCCCCGGTAGCTTGCTATCCTGTCCCTGCTTTTGGGGGGCTTTGTATAGCTGTCTCCCCATCAGTCAGGACGGGACCCAGAGGGACGGCCTTCCTGCTCAGCCCACATCCCCCTCTGCAGACAGATTGTTTTGCTATCTTTGTGTCCCCGCTGTCTTTATTTTTTTTCTTGAGACAGAGTCTTGCTCTGTCACCCAGGCTGGAGTGCAGTGGCATGATCTTGGCTTACTGCAACCTCCATCTCCTGGGTTCAAGTGATTCTCCTGCCTCAGCCCCCCAAGTAGCTGGGATTACTGGCATGCGCCACCACGCCTGGCTAATTTTTGTATTTTTAGTAGAGACAGGGTTTCTCCGTGTTGGTCAGGCTGATTTCGAACTCCTGACCTCAAGTGATCCGCATGCCTCAGCCTCCCAAAGTGCTGGGATTAGAGGTGTGAGCCACGGCGCCCGGCTACCCGCTGTCTTTAAAGATCTGATCTAGCTCTGTCACCCTTGCCGGGAGGCAAGCCCCATGAGTGCAGACCCATGGCTGTTGGTGGTGCTGATGGCATCGTCTCCTAGACGCTCAGTCAGTATCTGCAGCTAAGTGAGTCCTGGGCAGGGGTTCTAAGTGCCCTGGGGAAGGGACAGCCGTAGGGGAAGCTCTTACCAGCTTTAAGCAATCCTGGAGCTGGGCCAGAGTGTCTCTGGCTTGGAACTGGCCGTGCTGCAGGTGGCTCACTGCGTGTTCAAATGCCCGCTGACGGAAGCTGGGACCCAGGTCACCTAAACGAACGAAGTAGCTCCCCTGCTCCGCCGACAGCACCTTCGGCCCGGGCTGGGAGGCAGCCAGCTGAGCTGAAAAGGAAGGTGCATGCTCGGTCCCAGAAGCCCCTCAGAGCCTTGGGGCTTGGGCTTTATAAAAGTTAAGTGAGGCCGGGCACAGTGGTTCACGCCCATAATCTCAGCGCTTTGGGAGGCCAAGGCGGGTGGATCACCTGGGGTCAGGAGTTCGAGACCAGCCTGGCCAACGTGGTGAACCCTTAACTTTACTAAAAATACAAAATAATAATAGTAATTAGCCAGGTATGATGGTAGGCGCCTATAATCCCAGCTACTCAGGAGGCTGAGGCAGGAGAATCCCTTGAACCCGGGAAGCATGGAGGTTGCAGTGAGCCGACACTGCCACAGCACTCCAGCCTGGGCAGCAAGAGCAAGACTCTGCCTCAAAAATAAGTAAAAATAAAAAAATGAAGCTGGGTATAGTGGCTTATGCCTATAATCCCAGTACTTTGGGAGGCTGAGGCTGGAGGATCACTTGAACCCAGGAGTTTGAGGCCAGCATGGGCAACATAGGGAGACCTGTCTCTACAAAAAAATACATAGCCGGGCATGGTGGTCCTAGCTCCTTGAGAGGCTGGAGCAGGAGGATCACTTGAACCCAAGAGGTTGAGGCTGTAGTGAGCTATGAACACACCACTGCACTCCAGTGTGGGTGACAGAGCAAGACCTTGTCTCTAAAAAAACGAAAAAGGGCCAGGCGCTCTCATGTGTAATCCCAACACTTTGGGAGGCTGAGGCAGGAGGATCATTTGAGCCCAAACCAAATAAATAAGTCTTTTTAAAAAAAGTCAAGGGCCCAGCTAAGGACAGTCTCTCACACCTGTAATCCCGGCACTTTGGGAGGCCAAGACAGGCGGATCACGAGGTCAGGCGATCAAGACCATCCTGGCTAACATGGTAAAACTCCGTCTTTGCTAAAAATACAAAAAATTAGCTGGGCATGGTAGCGGGTGCTTGTAGTCCCAGCTACTAGGGAGGCTGAGGCAGGAGAATGGCGTGAACCCAGGAGGCGGAGATTGCAGTGAGCCGAGATTGTGCCACTGCACTCCAGCCTGGGTGACAGAGCAAGACTCCATCTCAAAAAAAAAAAAGTCAAGGGCCCGCTAGCAGCTGTGCCTGAACCCGGGCATCCCCTCACCTTGCTCCTCTGCATTCATGGGGTGGAAGATGTCCCCCAGTCCCTCCAACTCATTCTGCAGCATCGCCCAGCGTGGGGCTTCTTCGGGGTTGTGTGTGGTGGCCAAAGGCCTTGTGTCCTCCCTGCCCAGGGCGGCCCCTTGGGTGAACGTGGCCACGTCAGTCGCAAGGCTCTTGGTTGTGGCTGCAGCTTCCCAGACAGGCTCCGGGCCTACGCTGAGCATCTCTGGGGGCCTGGAGACACCAGCGAACGGGGCCTCTCGGGAGCTCAGGGCAGTCTGCTCCCCACCATTGTCTGTGGTCCTGGAACTGGTACGTCCACCCCAGGAGGTGGCCTGGGTACTAGGTAACCAATTCTGGAAGGTGCTGAGGCCAGTGTGGATGGCCCCTGTTGCCACGTTCCCTGACCCCATGAGCCCAGCAGACGCTGCATCTTTGGTTCCAGTCAGCACTGCCTTGGTGGTGTCCAGGCCCCCCTGGACAGCCCCTTTGGCCATGCTCATGGCACCGGTCACCCCACTGCAGACGGTGTCCTTGGTACCCGTTAGCACAGCCTTGGAGGTGTCCATGCCAGTCTGCATGGTTCCTTTGGCGATATTCACTGCCCCCATGACTCCAGTAGTCACTGTGTCCTTAGTGCCACTCAGCACTGTCTTGGCTGTGTCCACACCTGTGTGAACGGTCCCTTTGGCCACATTCACAGCACCAGTGACTCCACTGCAGACGGTGTCCTTGGTACTGGTTAGGACAGTCTTGGTGGTGTCCACGCCGGTCTGGACAGTCCCCTTGGCCAAGTTCACAGCGCCTGTGAGCCCAGTGGACACAGCGTCCTTAGTGCCAGTCAGGACAGACTTGGTGGTGTCCAGGCCCCCCTGGACGGCCCCTTTGGCCACATTCGCGGCACCAGTCACCCCACTGCAGACTGTATTCTTAGTGCCGGTCAGCACGGTCTTGGTGGTGTCCACCCCGGTCTGGACGGTCCCTTTGGCGACATTCACTGCCCCCATGAACCCGGTGGACACTGTGTCTTTCGTACCCATGACCACAGACTTAGTGGTGTCCAGGCCCCCCTGGACGGCCCCTTTGGCCACATTCACGGCACCGGTCACCCCACTGCAGACGGTGTCCTTGGTACCAGTTAGGACAGTCTTGGTGGTGTCCACACCGGTCTGGACAGTCCCTTTGGCCAAGTTTACAGCCCCTGTGAGCCCAGTGGACACAGCGTCTTTAGTGCCAGTCAGGACAGACTTGGTGGTGTCCAGGCCCCCCTGGACGGCCACTTTGGCCACATTCGCGGCACTGGTCACCCCACCGCAGACGGTGTCCTTGGTGCCGGTTAGGACAGTCTTGGTGGTGTCCATGCCACTCTGGACGGTCCCTTTGGCGACATTCACTGCCCCCATGAGCCCGGTAGTCACTGTGTCCTTAGTGCCGGTCAGCACGGTCTTGGCTGTGTCTACACCTGTCTGGACAGCCCCTTTCGCCACATTCACGGCACCGGTCACCCCACTGCCAAGGGTGTTCTTTGTACCTGTAGCGATATTTTGGGTCGTTTTCAGTCCAGTTTGCACAGCCCCCTTGGCCACGTTCACGGCACCAGTGACCCCACTGCAGACAGTGTCCTTGGTACCGGTCAGGACAGACTTGGTGGTGTCCACGCCAGTCTGGACGGCCCCTTTGGCCACATTCACGGCACCGGTCACCCCACCGCAGACGGTGTCCTTGGTGCCGGTTAGGACAGTCTTGGTGGTGTCCATGCCAGTCTGGACGGTCCCTTTGGCGACATTCACTGCTCCCATGAGCCCGGTAGTCACTGTGTCCTTGGTGCCAGTCAGCACGGTCTTGGCTGTGTCTACACCCGTCTGGACAGCCCCCTTGGCCACGTTCGCTGCCCCCGTGAGCCCGGTGGACACTGTGTCTTTCGTACCCATGACCACAGACTTGGTGGTGTCCAGGCCCCCCTGGACGGCCCCTTTGGCCACGTTCACGGCACCAGTGACCCCACTGCAGACGGTGTCCTTGGTACCGGTTAACACAGTCTTGGTGGTGTCCACGCCGGTCTGGACAGTCCCTTTGGCCAAGTTTACAGCCCCTGTGAGCCCAGTAGACACAGCGTCCTTAGTGCCAGTCAGGACAGACTTGGTGGTGTCCAGGCCCCCCTGGACGGCCCCTTTGGCCACATTCGCGGCACCGGTGACCCCACTGCAGACTGTATTCTTGGTGCCGGTCAGCACGGTCTTAGTGGTGTCCACGCCGGTCTGGACGGTCCCTTTGGCGACATTCACTGCACCCATGAGCCCGGTAGTCACTGTGTCCTTGGTGCCGGTCAGCACGGTCTTGGCTGTGTCTACACCCGTCTGGACGGCTCCCTTGGCCACATTCGCTGTCCCCATGAGCCCGGTGGACACAGCGTCTTTAGTGCCAGTCAGGACAGACTTGGTGGTGTCCAGGCCCCCCTGGACGGCTCCTTTGGCCACATTCATGGCACCGGTCACCCCACCACAGACGGTGTCCTTAGTACCTGTTAGGACCATCTTGGTGGTGTCCATGCCTGTCTGGATGGTTCCTTTGGCCAAGTTCATGGCACCAGTTACCCCACTACAGACGGTGTCCTTTGTACCTGCTGCGATATTTTGGGTTGTGTTCAGCCCAGTTTGCACGGCCCCCTTGGCCACGTTCGCTGCCCCCATGAACCCAGTGGACACTGTGTCTTTTGTACCTATGACCACAGACTTGGTGGTGTCCAGGCCCCCCTGGACGGCCCCTTTGGCCAAGTTCATGGCACCGGTCACCCCACTGCAGACGGTGTCCTTGGTACCAGTTAGGACAGTCTTGGTGGTGTCCACGCCGGTCTGGATGGTTCCTTTGGCCACGTTCACGGCACCAGTCACCCCACTACAGACGGTGTCCTTGGTACCTGTTAGGACAGCCTTACTAGTGTCCACACCGGTCTGAATGGTTCCTCTGGCCACATTCACTGCCCCTGTGAGCCCAGTGGACACAGCATCTTTGGTGCCAGTCAGCACAGCCTTGGAGGTGTCCACGCCGGTCTGGACAGTCCCTTTGGCCAAGTTCACTGCCCCCATGACCCCAGTAGTCACTGTGTCTTTGGTGCCGGTCAGCACAGTCTTGGTGGTGTCCACGCCGGCCTGTACGGTCCCTTTGGCCACATTCACTGCCCCCGTGAGCCCAGCGGACACCGTGTCCTTGGTGCCGGTGAGGACAGCCTTCGAGGTGTCCAGACCCCCTTGGACGGCCCCCTTAGCCATGTCCACAGCCCCCGTGACCCCGCTGGACACCACCTCCTTGGTGCCCGTGAGTGCAGACCGAGTGGTATCCAGGCCTCCCTGGACCACTCCCTTAGCCGCATCCACCACGCTGGCCATCCCGGAGGAGACGGCATCCTTGGCCCTGGACATCTTGGAACACACCAGGTCTTTGGCCCCGGACACCATTTGCTGAGAAAGGACACAGGTGATCAAGAGAAGGACTGAGAGGCATACTCCACCCCGATGTCCGCCAGCCCAGCCCCCTAGTGTGCCTTGGGGCAAGGAACTGCAGCCACCCAGAGGCCCCCACCTTCTCAAAAAGCAAGCTGCTTCCTCACCCCAACCCGGGTCAACCACTCATCAGGCTGTAGGGTGGCACCCTGGCTCTCCAGGACAAAGTCCTCATGAGCTCACAGCACCAGCCTCTTTCATTCTCACGCGCCCCCTTCCCCTGCTGTAGGCAGGCCTCGTCAATGACAGCACGTCCCAGGCCTGGACTCGGCGCAGGTCCTACAGTTACATCTCTGTTCCTCTTGCTTATTCTCCATTCATGGCAAATGTTGAGCCTGGTGCCCTAGTGACACCAGGGAGACCAAAATTGCTTATTAAAAATCATTATATCCGGGCTGGGTGTGATGGCTGATGCCTGTAATCCTAGCACGTTGGGAGTCCAAGGTGGGAGGATCACTTGAGCCCAGGAATTCAAGATCAGCCTGGGTAACCAAACAAGACCCAGTCTCTACAAAATTTTAACAATTGGCTGGGTGGTGGTGCACACATGTAGTCCCAGCTACTTGGGAGGCTGAGGCGGGAGGATTGCTTGAGTCCAGGAGGTTGAGGCTGTAGTGAAATATGATCATACCACTGTACTCCAGCCTGGGCAACAGAATAATATTCTGTCTCAAAAATAATAATATGTTCAGGCTGGGCGCAGTGGCTCACGCCTGTAATCCCAGCACTGTGGGTGGCTAAGGTGGGAGGATTGCTTGAGCCCAGGAGTTTAAGAGCGGCCTGGGCAACAGTGAGACCCCATGTAATTACAGGGAGTAATTGGGGCTCGTGCCTGTAATCCCAGCACTTTGGGGGGCCAAGGCAGGTGGATCACCTGAGGTCAAGAGTTCGAGACCAGCCTGACCAACATGGTGAAACTCCATCTCTACTAAAAATACAAAAATTAGCTGGGCCTGGTAGTGGGCACTTGTAATCCCAGCTACTCTGGAGGCTGAGGCAGGAGAATCGCTTGAACCCAGGAGGCGGAAGTTGCAGTGAGCTGAGATCGCGCCATTGCACTCCAGCCTGGGTGACAGAGCAAGACTCTGTCTCAAAAAAATAATAAAAGTAGGCCAGGCGCGGTGGCTCACACCTGTAACCCCAGCACTTTGGGAGGCCGAGACGGGCGGATCACGAGGTCAGGAGATTGAGACCATCCTGGATAACACGGTGAAACCCCGTCTCTACTAAAAATACAAACTATTAGCCAGGCATGGTGGCGGGCGCCTGTAGTCCCAGCTACTTGGGAGGCTGAGGCGGGAGAATGGCGTGAGCCAGGGAGGCGGAGCCTGCAGTGAGCTGAGATCGCGCCACTGCACTCCAGCCTGGGCAACATAGTGAGACTCGGTCTCAAAAAAATATATATGTATTAATAGTAATAAAAGTAAAAAAATAAAAGCAAAAATGAATGACAGTGATAGCCTAGGAGTTCTAACACTCAGGTGTACCTATGAGGTACTGTTTTGTTTGTTTTTTGAGACAGAGTCTCACCCTGTCACCCAGGCTGGAGTGCAGTGGCACAATCTCAGCTCACTGCAGTCTCTGCCTCCTGGGTTCAAGCAATTTTCCTGCCTCAGCCTCCTGAGTAGCTGGGATTACAGGTGCCTGCCACCACGCTCGGCTACTTTTTGTATTTTTATTTTTTTATCTTTTATTATTTATTTATTTATTTATTTTTTACTTTTTGTATTTTTATAGTAGAGATGGGGTTTCACCATGTTGGCCAGGCTGGTCTCAAACTCCTGAGCTCAATTGATCTGCCCGCCTCAGCCTCCCCAAAGTGTTGGGATTACAGGCATGAGCCACTGCGCCCAGCCAAGGTGCTGTTTTAATTCAGTAAGTTCTCAACTGGGTGATTCTGCCTCCAGGGGGCACTGGGTGATGTCTGGAGATATCTGTAGTTGTCACAACTTGGGGAGACTCCTGGCATGGAGTAGGTGGAGGCCAGGGATGCTGCTCGGCACCCTGCAGTGCCCAGGATGGCCCCACCCCAGAGAACGATCCAACCCCAAATATCCGCAGGACTGAGATTGAGAAGCCCTGAAATTATATTCTCAGAACCCGTCTCCCCACTAACTTTGGCTCAGGTGAGCACCTTGGGCTCTGTAGTTGGAGAGACCCAGATTCAAGTCCCAGCTTTTTACCCTCTCCTGCCCCTGACACTCACTGTGTGGCCTTAGGCAAGTCACATGCCCTCTCTGAGCTCATATCCTTGTCTGGAAAATGCTGATTAAAACAGCTCCTCTTGCCGGGCGCGGTGGCTCACGCCTTTAATCCCAGCACTTTGGGAGGCTGAGGTGGGTGGATCACGAGGTCAGGAGTTTGAGACCAACCCGACCAACATGGTGAAACTCCATCTCTACTAAAAATACAAAAATTAAGGCCGGGCGCAGTGGCTCACACCTGTAATCCCAGCACTTTGGGAGGCTGAGGTGGGTAGATCACGAGGTCAGAAGATCGCCACCATCCTGGCTAACACAGTGAAACCCCATTTCTACTAAAAAATACAAAAAATTAGGCGGGCGTGGTGGCGGGTGCCTGTAGTCCCAGCTACTCGGGAGGCTGAGGCAGGAGAATGGTGTGAACCTGGGAGGCGGAGCTTACAGTGAGCCGAGATCATCCCACTGCACTCCAGCCTGGGCGACACAGCAAGACTCCGTCTCAAAAAAAAAAAAAAAAAAATTAGCCGGGCATGGTGGTGGGCACTTGTCCCAGCTACTCGGGAGGCTGAGGCAGGAGAATCGCTTGAACCTGGGAGGTAGAGGTTGCAGTGAGCTGAGATCGTGCCACCATTGCACTCCAGCCTGGGTGAAAGAGCGAAACTGCATCTCAAAAAAATAAAACTAGAAGAAATAAAAGTGGTTACGCTGCTGTTGCTTTGGTTGCATCGTGCCCTGCGTAGACTGGAGCCTTACGTGATTAGAGTGAGGTAGCACCGCACCCATTTCACAGATGTGGAAATAGAGGCTCAGAGGGGAAGCTCTGCCTGGGATCCCCAGGCTGTCTACCTTCCCTCAGGCCCACAGCAGCCCCCCAGATGGCAGGAGCTGAAATGTCCCAGGAGGGGGCACCCCCAGGGCTCCTGCCACATCAGACCCTGCCCTGCACGTGCCTCTCACCTTTTCCGAAGGTTGCAACTCCTTCTCCGTCCATGGGGCCATCTGCTCTGGGTGGGCGGCCACTGTGGGGACAGGGGCTGGTCAGGGAGGGCGAGGGGATGCAGGTTAGAACCAGCTACCCGGCTGCCCATTGTGCAATAGCCAGGCACGGCCTGAAAGGTCAGGAATGTCTCAGCTACCCCGCCAGGGACAGCAGGAGGTGACATCCACGGCTACCCGCCAGAACTGGTCTCCCCCCAGCCGTGCTGGGGGCTCCCACCAAGCCTAGGGCCGCTGTTCCCCGAAGCAGGGTTCCATGGTACTTCCTCTGCTGGGTGCTGGACACCCACCCTGAGTCCTGGGATTCACAGAGCCTGGGGTAGGGGAGCAGCCCCTTGCCCAACCCCCCCCGCCCCCGCTGCAGCTGCCTGCTGCCTGTCGCCAGGCCAAGGTATGTGGAGCAGAAGTCAGCTGCCTGGGGCTCTGGGCCCAGAGGGAGGCCCAGCTCAGGCGGCCGCCCCATCCCTGGGTTCCCTGTCATTGTCCCTGATTGCTCAAGCTGAGCCACAGGAGGCTGGGGAGCTCCCGGGCTGTGTGACCCCAGGGGAGCTGCTGCTTCTGCCTGGGAGTCCAGATCTCACTCTGATGAGCTCAGAGGGGCAGTGCACCCAGCCTGGTCCATGGTGCATCAGAAACGGGGTGCAGGGTGGGGGAACGGCCGAGGGACTGAGTGGGGGGCATTGCAGGGAGACAGGCTGGGTTGAAAGCCACCTTCGGCCACTCACCCCCCATATTTATGCCTCAGTTTCCCCATCCGCCACAAGATGTCCCCCACACAGGCAAATATGGAGGGCTCGCCAAATGGCCAGAAGTCCCTGCCGGGGGAGCTCCTCCTCCCAGGTCCATGTGTAGAGTCCCCCACACCCCCAGCTGGGCCGGCCACTCACCCTGAGCCTGTGGTCGGGCAGCCTCGGCGGCAGGCGCTCCTGCGGGGTCAGTGGCTGGCCGGGCTCTCGCCGAGCTATGTGCATTGGCCACCAGGTTCCGGGCAGAGCTGAAGCCAGGCAGGGACCCAAAGAAGCTGCCCAGGGTCTGCATTGGGGAGGGGGAGGTGTGCAGGATGAGCGGGCCAAGCCTCGGCAGGGACAGGGGTCGCAGGAAGCATTGATCAGCACAATGCCGCCCCAGCCCCTTGCTCCCAGGTGACCTCGGGAAAGTGTTTCAGCCACTCATCCTCAGTTTCCACACCTGGGCAATGGGCAGACTCAGCCTGCCTCCTGTCCGCAGAGGAAAAGATCATCTACCTCATCTCCAAAGACCTTTTCCTTCCAGGACCTCCACTGCACAGATGGGGAAACTGAGGCTCAGAGAGGTGCAGAGCTGAGGCCGGCCCAAGGTCACCCGCTGGGGAAGGTGCCAAGGTCTGCGTGGGTCCCCCACCTCCAGCTTGGGTCAGGAAGAAAGGGGTTGGCATCATGGCTCCCAGAGCTGCCCTGCCAGCCCACCAAGGAAGCACCTCTCCAGACGCGAGACCCCAGGACTGTGGAGGTCACCTTCCCTGACTCTGGGGCATCTCCAGGCCCCAGCAAGAATCTGCCCCCCGTTTCCTTTCTTTACCTTGCCCTTGGATTTGGGGGGATCCCGTCTCCCTTCGTCCGGAGCAGACATAGTGAGAATGTGAGAAGCTGGAAGGGGGCAGAGAAGGTGCGTGAATAGGGGTTCCCCAGCCTCCCATCCCACACCCACTGCTCCCGAGAGCCTCAGCAGCCCCCGACACCCACCTGCAGGCCTGGCCTTGCCCTGGTGTCACTGAAGCAGACGCGGCCCCGTTCACCTGGACTGCGCGGGGGTCCCCCTGAGGACGGACTGGCCTGGCTGGCAGCTGGCTCTGCCCTCGGCTCCCTGGCCTTATAGGGTCCAGGGCAGGCGCAGGCCCAGCCGGCAGGGGCAAGCGGCCAATGGGCCCAGGGGAGGCGGCCTGGACGGTCACGTGACCACCTGCCCAACCCAGTGTGGGCCCGGGCCCAGCACCTTTCCCCTGTTCCCTGCCCACAGCTTGCACCAGGCTGAGTGGCTCACAGGCCAGCTGGGCTCCCCTCCTGGACCCCCCGAGGGACTGCCTGTGTGCCCATCCTGCCTCCAGTTCCATCCACAAGATGGGTATAGTTCAAATCCTCACTGTGCCAGGACGCCTTGACTCGTTACCATCTTTGTGCCTCAGTTTCCTCTCTTGTACTCTGCACCACGTCCCGCAGCGTCCAGCTTCCGCCTTCACTTGCTTCACCCCAGTCACACAGGCCTCCTCGCTATGCCTCTAGCACACCTGGCACGGTCGTGCCTTAGGGCCTCTGCACGGGCCGTGCCCTCTGCCTGGAACACCTCCCCACAGGTTCCCACAGAACAGTGCCTGGCATATATTTGGTGCTTAATACACGTTTGGCTCAGTAGAACAACACAGAGAGAGATTGTGAGCCTCTGTGAGATGAGGTCATGCACTGAACAAATGCTACCTTTGCGTCACCCAGGCAGAAGCAGGGTCTCAGGGTCTCTGCGAGGAGCAGAGAGTGTCCTCAGTGTGGAGGGGAGCCCGTCACTCTCCAGAAGGGACTTAGACCAAGATGGAGCACCAGCCAAGCTGGGGGCACCCTAGGAGTGAAAACCCAACCTGGGGGGCTTGGGCCAACCCAGGGAGGCTCCCTGGAGGAGGCGTCCTGTTCCAAAAAAAACTGGTGAGGACGGGATTCAAACCCAGACCCAGAACCTTCGTGCTGAGCCCAGCCTATGTGCTGGGCTGGCTGTGGGTGGGTGGGCAGAGGAATGGCTGTGACGCCCACCATGGGCTGTGTCCCCCTCCTACCTGCCTCCGAGACAGGGTTCCTAGCCCTGTGTTATTGGGGGTGAGAGGGCAGACCCCATGGGTGGCTCTGGGCACTGGGCTGGGAGGAGGGAGGGTCCAGCCACAGGATCTGATGATTCCCAGGCCGTCTGTCTCCTTGGAGCCGACAGTGTGTTTGCTAAACAGTGGGGGAACAAAAGGGGGGGTGTCCCCCAACCTCTCCTACCAGCCAGTGCTTCCCAAGGGTGGCTGGGAGAGCTCTGGGTGCCCCTCCCCTTCCCAAAGGGCGACCACAGCCCAGTGTGTGGGGAGAAAAAATAAATAAGGGATCATAAACATCCCAGCCAGGATCTGCCCCTCCTCTGCCCAGCACCCTCCATGGCTCCCACCTTCCCCGGGGTGGGAGCCAGGGGTCAAAGCCCAAGTCCCCCCTCCCTACAGCCCACTAGACCCTGCATAACCTGCCTCGTCCTGTCCCCACCTTCCCCTCCTCCTCCTCCTCACTCTGCTCCAGTAACACGGGCCTTTTCACTGTACCCATAACACACCAGGACAGTGGAGTCCCTCAGAGACACACGTGACTGTGCCTGCTTAGCCCCCGACACCCTGCCTCAGGGCCTTCATGCAGGTTGTTGCTTTTGCCTCCAGCACCCTTTCTCACATCCCTCACCTCCTTCCAGATCTTTCCTCAAATATCACTTCCTCAAAGAGGCCTTCCTGGATCCCCTCTCCCTTTAAAAAATATATACCTCAGGCCAGGTGCCATGGCTCAGTCTGTAATCCTAGCATTTAGGGAGACCCAGGCAGGAGGATTGGCTTGAGACCAGGAGTTTGAGACCAGCCTGGGTGACAGAGCGAGATTCATGTCTCAAACGAAAAATAAATAAATAAAATAAATTTACATATATTTATGTATATTTAAATATATATATTTTTTCTTTTGAGACAGAGTCCCGCTCTGTCGCCCAGGCTGGAGTGCAATGGTGCCATCTCGGCTCACTGCAAGCTCCACCTCCTGGATTCATGCCGTTCTCCTGCCTCAGCCTCCCGAGTAGCTGGGACTACAGGCTCCCGCCACCACACCTGGCTAATTTTTTGTATTTTTAGTAGAGACGGGGTTTCACTGTGCTAGGCAGGATGGTCTCGATCTCCTGACCTCGTGGATCCACCCACCTTGGCCTCCCAAAGTGCTGGAATTATAGGTGTGAGCCACCATACCCGGCCGCCCAAAAAATATTTTTAAATAAAAATTAAACAAATTAATGGGCCAGGCACGGTGGTTCACGCCTGTAATCCCAGCACTTTGGGAGGCCAAGGCCGGTGGATCACCTGAGGTCAGGAGTTTGAGACCAGCCTGACCAACATGGCGAAGCCCCATCTCCACTAAAAATACAAAAGTCAGCTGTGTGTGGTGGCACACGCCTGTAGTCCCAGCTACTCAGGAGGCTGAGGCAGGAGAATCACTTGAACCCGGGAGGTGGAGGTTGCAGTGAGCTGAGATCGCGCCACTGCACTCCAGCCTGGGTGACAGAGACAGACTCTGTCTCAATAAATAAATAAATAAATAAATAAATCCCAGAGCTTAGCTCAACCCATTCTCTTTTCCTCACCTCTGCTCCAGTGAAACTGATTTCCCTACTGCTGTGCCTTTCCCTAAGCTGTTCCCTCTGCCAAAATGCTTATCCCTGTGTGTTGTTCTGATCATCCTCAACAGGCCTGGCCCTGCCAGGAGCCCCCAGCCTCATGTGGGAAAAGACGACAAGGCTGCCTGTCGTTATAAGTCAAGGTGGAAAGGGCAAGAAACCTTGAGAAGGTGACCTGTGGAGGACCGGAGGAGGGAGGTATCCAGCTGGGATAGAGCCCAGGAAGCCTTCCTGGAGGAGGCGGCATTGAGGCTGGGCCTTCAGGATGTATGAGATGTGTCCGAGGGACGGATAGGGGGTGGGAAGGGCATTCCAGGTGGCCACACAGCCTCAGCAAAGGCCCGGAGGTGGGAATGTGCCCACTTCCATGGGAGTAGAGCAAAGTATCCAGGTCAGGCTGGAGGAGGAAGCTGGAAGGTGAAGAGTTTGGTCTGTGGGCAGCGGGGACTTGTGGGAAGTTCCAGAACAGGAGCAGGGAGGTGGATTTGGCTGGTGGAAGTGGTCGCAGATCCCAGAGCCGCCCTCTGGACCACGTCCCAGGGAAGTCAGGGGCCACCCTGACCTCACCATACCACGCTATGGTTTCCTAACACCCCGCCCAGTCCCAGGGGAGTTGACAGAGCAGCCAGAAATGCGGTCAGAGGACAGGAGGGAACCCCCGAGACCAGCCCATGGCCCTTGCCCTGCCTCTGTCTTCCCATCCTGACCAGCGCAGCTGGAGAGACCACAGCAAGACCAGCTCCTGCAGGACCAGGAGGTGGGAAGACAGCTGCCCCATCTGACTCCTTCCCCTTCTGTTCTGCTCCCTGCAATTTCCACGAAATTCACCTGGACCAAGATGCGAACAGCTTCCATGCGACCGAAGGGGCGATGCTCTTGTTTATTTTTAGAGACAGGGTCTCGCTCTGTTGCCCAGACTGGAGCGGACTGGTTACTGATCAAAGCTCACTGCAGCTTCAACATCCTAAGTTCGAGGGATCCTGCTGCCTCAGCCTCCTGAGTAGCTGGGGCACAGGCTCGCACCATGCCTATTTTTAAAATTTTTTGTAGAGACAAGGTCTCGCTATGTTGCCCAGGTTGGTGTCAAAACTCCTGGGCTCATACAATCCTCCCACCTCAGCCTCCCAAAGTGCTGGGATTACAGGTGTGAGCCATATGCCCGACTATTTTTTTTTTTTTTTTTTTTTGAGACGGAGTCTCGCTCTGTCACCCAGGCTGGAGTGCAGTGGCTGGATCTCAGCTCACTGCAAGCTCCGCCTCCCGGGTTTACGCCATTCTCCTGCCTCAGCCTCCCGAGTAGCTGGGACTACAGGCGCTCGCCACCTTGCCCGGCTAGTTTTTTGTATTTTTTAGTAGAGACGGGGTTTCACCGTGTTAGCCAGGATGGTCTCGATCTCCTGACCTCATGATCCGCCCGTCTCGGCCTCCCAAAGTGCTGGGATTACAGGCTTGAGCCACTGCGCCCGGCTGCCCGACTAGTTTTAAGTTGCAATGCTTACCCCACGTGGGCTAGGCAGTAATGATGGATCCCAGACAGGATGACAGGCAGGTCAGAGAAGCACCATTCTTCCAGATCTTGAACCCTGGCTCTACACAGCCCCTCCCTCTCCATCTCTGCGGTGACACACCTCCGTGGCTCCCAGCCCCCTGGGACTGAGACCCACCCTGGCTGGAACACACATGGGCCTTTCAACAACAAAAACGACCTTTATTCTGGGGGCAAATCTCAAACAGCAAAGCAAGCGGGTGTGGCAGGCTGAGCAGCACAGCCCACGGGCATCTTCGGGGAACCCACCAGTCCAGGATGTAAAAACTGAGGGAGGAGGAGGACTCCCTTTTCCAAGTTCCAAATAGGGCAAAAGGTGTGTTTCCCTGAAAAGTATTTTAAAAAAAAAAGTTTGGCCGGGCGCGGTGGCTCAAGCCTGTAATCCCAGCACTTTGGGAGGCCGAGGCGGGTGGATCACGAGGTCAGGAGATCGAGACCATCCTGGCTAACGCGGTGAAACCCCGTCTCTACTAAAAATACAAAAACTAGCCGGGCGTGGTGGCGGGCGCCTGTAGTCCCAGCTACTCGGAGGCTGAGGCGGGAGAATGGCGTGAACCCGGGAGGCGGAGCTTGCAGTGAGCCGAGATCGCGCCACTGCACTCCAGCCTGGGCGACACAGCGAGACTCCGTCTCAAAAAAAAAAAAAAAAAAAAAAAAAAGTTTGAGATAAGGTCTTGCTCTGTCACCCAGGCAAGAGTGCAGGGGCCAGATCACGGCTGACTGCAGCCTCCAACTCCTGGGCTGAAGCAGTCCTCCCACCTTGGCCTCCCAAAGTGCTGTGATTACAGGCGTCAGCCACCACACCCAGTCAGGGCTCACTTTTCAAAGCCCCAAACAGCAGGCATTGGGCAAAATGTGTGTTTGTTTCTTGGGGAGGCTGTTATTATTATTATTTTTTAGTCTCGCTCTGTCACCCAGGCTGGTGTACAGTGGCGCAATCTCTGCTCACTGCAACCTCCCGCCTCTCGGGTTCAAGCAATTCTCCTGCCTCAGCCTCACTAGTAGCTGGGACTACAGGTGCACACCACCACGCCTGTTTTTTTTTTTTTTTTTTTTAATAGAGATGGGGTTTCATCATGTTGGCCAGGATGGTCTCGAACTCCTGACCTCAGATGATCCACCCGCCTCCGCCTCCCAAAGTGCTGAGATTAGAGGCATCAGCCACTGTGCCCAGCCTCTTGGAGAGGTTTGGATTCGCTTCATGGAGCCAGGGAGCAGGACATAGGTGAAGAACCCAGCTCGTGGCTCAAGCTGGCCTGAATTGGGTTCGAGGTCCTGCTCCCCTGGGCCTCTTTGTCCATGTGTGCAAGGAAAAAATGGGAGAGTCTAATACCAAAAAGGTGGTCAGGGATCCTGAGTTGGGTCTGATTCTACAGAAGGGTCAAGGCCAAGACCTCATGCTTACGTGTGGCCACCAGGGGGCAGCAGGGATCTGGGCATGCAGGTGGCCTTTCCTCCCAGCCTCCACTGGCCCATGTGGTCAGAAGTCCAGCTCGGGCATCAGGGTGTGCTTGACCGAGCAGCTGGGGGTTTCGGGTTCCTGCTCGCAGATGTCCCTGGCGACACCCATCCCGTCCCCATCACCATTCCCATCCCTGTGCTGGGCCTCCCAGGCTCTCTGCTGGGCCGGCCAGTCCAGGTGCGCCCAGCGGGGGTCAGGGCCCCCGATGACCTCATCCACCTGGTCCGCCAGGTCAGGCAGGGGCTCGGGTCGCTCCACAAGGATGGGTGCAAAGGGTCCCACCAGCCAGGGCAGCGGCATGGCCTGCACCACCAGCTCCAGCAGCTCATCCACGCAGGCGTGTGCACGGGCCACGCTACCCCGGCCCTCGGCCAGCACGGCTGCTGGCACATCCCCGAAGCAGCGGGCATCAGCGAAGGCAGTCTGCAGGGCGTCCACGCTGCGCCGCACCTCAGCCACCTTCTCCTGGGCGCTGGGGGGCAGGCCCCGCACACTGGACTCCAGTGCCTCTACCGTGCCCTGCAGCTCCTGCGTCAGGCTGCGGGACAGCACCAGCGTCTCCAGCTCTGCCTGCAGGGGGCAGGGACCTTAGTTCCCCCTATCGACGCCCAGGAGGACTGCTGTCCTGCCTCAGTTTCTCTGATGGACCTACAGTGGGGCTGTCAACCTGTCTCATAGACCTCATAGTCCTGTCCCCCATAGACACAGAATGTGACCCAGCCCTGCCTTGGTCTCCTTTATAAACACACAATGGGGCTGGGCGCGGTGGCTCACACCTGTAATCCCAGCACTTTGGGTGGCCGAGTCGGGCATATCACCTGAGGTCAGGAGTTCAAGACTAGCCTGGTCAACATGGCAAAATCCCGTGTCTACCAAAAATACAAAAATTAGCCAAGTGTGGTGATGGGCGCCTGTAGTCCCAGCTACTCAGGAGGCTAAGATAGGAGAATCGCTTGAACCCGGGAGGCGGAGGTTGCAGTGAGCTGAGATCGCGCCACTGCACTCCAGCCTGGGCGACAGAGTGAGACTCCATCTCAAATAAATAAAAATAAAGTGGGCGGCCGGGCGCGGTGGCTCAAGCCTGTAATCCCAGCACTTTGGGAGGCCGAGACGGGCGGATCACGAGGTCAGGATATCGAGACCATCCTGGCTAACACGGTGAAACCCCGTCTCTACTTAAAAAAAATACAAAAAAAACTAGCTGGGCGCGGTGGCGGGCGCCTGTAGTCCCAGCTACTCGGGAGGCTGAGGCAGGAGAATGGCGGGAACCTGGGAGGCGGAGCTTGCAGTAAGCTGAGATCCGGCCACTGCACTCCAGCCTGGGCGACAGAGCCAGACTCCGTCTCAAAAAAAAAAAAAAATAAATAAAGTGGGCTGGGCACAGTGGCTCAAGCTTGTAATCCCAGCACTTCGGGAGGCTGAGACAGGCGGATCACGAGGTCAGCAGATCTAGACCATCCTGGCTAACCCAGTGAAACTCCGTCTCTACTAAAAAATACAAAAAACTAGCTGGGCGAGGTGGCGGGCGCCTGTAGTCCCAGCTACTCGGGAGGCTGAGGCAGGAGAATGGCGTGAACCCGGGAGGCAGAGCTTGCAGTGAGCTGAGATCCGGCCACTGCACTCCAGCCCGGGCGACAGAGCCAGACTCCGTCTCAAAAAATAAATAAATAAATAAAGTGGAAGGTGGAGACATGGTTTCTAGGCTATAGGATCAGGGAGAGAATGTGGAGGGTGGGAAAGAGAGAAGGAGCGGGAAGCCAGGGACAACTGCCTGCCTGGGCCAGCACCCCTTCTTCCCTCACCTCCCTGCATCTCAAAAATAAATAAATAATAAAATAAAACTCCATCTCAAAATACATACATAAGTAAAATAAACACACAGTGGGACTTAAACCTGCCTCAGTTTCCCCCCATGGACACCTCGACTAGCTGACTCAGCACTTGGTTTGAGATAGCTTGAGCTGGGTCCCCGACAGCACTGGGCTGATCCGCAATCCGTCACTCCCCGTCTTCCTCCGCGGCCTGGCGGCAGACACCACCTCACCTGGCACTCCTGCGGTCTCACCTGGCGCCCTGAAAGTCTCACCTGGCTCCGGCGGCGGGTCTTCGGATTGCACTGACCCCATTCCCCCCATAGTTCGTGCACTTTCCCGGGGCGGGCCGGGGTGGTGGGGGTCACCCCACACTGCATGTGGTCTATCTGCAAGGACAGAGATGGTGGTCTTCAGAGCTGAGGGATCTGGGGGTGGAGGTGGGGGTGGGGGTGGGGTCCAGGACCACTGATTTGGCCTCAGTAAGCATTTAGGAGACAGAGGCAGGTTGTGCAGGGCCGTGGGGAAGACTTGGACTTGGACCCCAAGGCAGGTGGGAGCCATAGAGGGCTGTGGGTAGAGAAGAGACCTGTGGGTAGAGAAGAGACCTGACTCAGGGGCTCACAGGTGCCCTCTGGTGGCTGCTGTGGGGAGGGACGCGCTGAGGATGGGAGGATTCTGATGAGGAGGGCACAAGAGGAAGGTTCTCTTCTGACCTACCCTAACTCGCTCTAAATTCCAGCTCCTCCTTCCCGTCTTCCACAAAACCCCTCCCCGACTCCCCAGGCAGTCATGACACCCCTGGGCTCCTCCAGGCCCGGGTCCCCCAGCGCTGAACACATGCAGCTGGAGACAGCTGCACCCAGCTCCGCCTCCCGCTTCAGGCTAGCCCGGGATCCGGTATTCAGCTGGCGCTCAATCCATACTGATTGGCCTGCATCCCGGAGCAGGGGTGGGCCGCGGGCTCTCACCAGTTCCAGCGTCTCCTGCAGCTGGGCCAGGGTGTCCTGGGCACGGTGTTTGCTCTGCCTCAGTTTCCCCAGAGAGTGCTCGTAGGCCAGGTGGCGAATCCGCGCCGACAGGGAGCCGAGGCGCACAAAGTAGCCCTGCTGTCTCCTCTGATCCTCCACCGAACCCACTTCCGGGCCCTCGGCCTCAGCCGCCAGTGCCTCTGGAGGACAGGATTCGGGGACAGCGCGGGGTCAGCACGGCCACCCCCCCTCCACCTCTGCTTTCCCACCTCTGGGTACAGAAGCCACAGGTTCCCACATTCACAGTTCTCCTCGACTGACATCAACCCATTTGGTCTTCCCCAAGCTGTAAGATGTAGGCACTATGGTGGGTCCTGTTTTACACAGGAGGAAAACTGAGGCAAGGGAGAGGTGAGATCCTGCAAGATGCAAGAAGCAGACCAGGATTGGAACCCAGGCACGTTGACCCCAAACTGCTTAACCATTTTTTTTTTTTTTTTGAGACGGAGTCTTGCTCTGTGCCCCAGGCTGGAGTGCAGTGGCGTGATCTCGGCTCACTGCAAGCTCCGCCCTCCCCCCCGCCACCTCCCCGCCCCGGGTTCACGCCATTCTCCTGCCTCAGCCTCCCGAGTAGCTGGGACTAGAGGCGCCCGCCACCTCGCCCGGCTAATTTTCTTGTATTTTTAGTAGAGACGGGGTTTCACCGTGTTAGCCAGGATGGTCTCCATCTCCTGACCTCGTGATCCGCCCGCCTCGGCCTCCCAAAGTTTTTTTTTTTTTTTTTGAGATGGAATCTTGCTCTGTCCCCCAGACTGGAGTGCAGTGGCGCTATCCCAACTCACTGCAACCTCCACCTCCCAGGATCAAGCGATTCTCCTGCCTCAGCCTCCTAAGGAGCTGGGACCACAGGCGTGCACCTCCACACTCGATTAAGTTTTGTATTTTTAGTAGAGGTTTCACCTCTATTTTTAGTAGAGGTGAAACCTCTACTAAAGTTTTGTTTTTTTAGTAGGGTTTCACCATGTTGGCCAGGCTGGTCTAGAACTCCTGAGCTCAACTGATCTGCCTGCCTCGGACTCCCAAAGTGCTGGGTTAAGCAGCCTTTAAAACATATAGGTTGGGTGCAGCGGCATGCACCTGTAATCCCAGCACTTTGGGAGGCTGAGATGGGAGGACTGCTTGAGCCCAGGGAGGATTACTTTGAGACCAGCTCAGGCAATGTAGCAAGACCCCATCTCTAGAAAAGAAATACAGAAATTAGCCAGGGCCGGGCACAGTGTGGCGTGTGCCTGTTGTCCCAGCTGCTTGAGAAGCTGAGGCAGGAGGATCACATGAGCCCAGGAATTCAAGGCTGCAGTGAGCTATGATCACGCCACTGCCCTGTAGCCTAGGTAACAGAGCAAGACCCCATCTCAAAAAAGATTAAAATTTAAAAAAGAATGAAAAAATAAAAAAAGAAAATCCACACAAGACATGGTGAAAATAAAAAAGAATATATCGTAGTCCAGGCACAGTGGCTCACACCTGTAATCTCAGCACTTTGGGAGGCCAAGGCAGGGGGATCACTTGAGCCCAGGAGTTGGAGACCAGCCTGGCCAACATAGCAAGACCCCATCTCTACAAAAAAATTTTTTTAATCAGCCAGATGTGGTGGTATGCACCTCTATTCCCAGCTGTCCAGGAAGATGAGGCAGGAGAATCACTTGAACCCTGGAGGTAGAAGCTGCAGTGAGCCGAGATCACACCACTGCACTTCAGCCTGGGCGACAGAGCGAGACTCCATTTCAAAAAAAAAAAAGGTGGTTGGGTATGATGGACTCACGCCTATAATCCCAGCACTTTGGGAGGTCAAGGCAAGCAGAACACCTGAGGTCAGGAGTTTGGTCAACATGTGAAACTGCATCTCTACTAAATACACAAAAATAGCCGGGTGTAGTGGTGGACGCCTGTTATCCCAGTTAATCAGGAGGCTGAGGCCGGAGAATCGCTTGAACCCAGGAGGCAGAGGTTGTAGTGAGCTGAGATCGCAATACTGCACTCCAGCCTGGGTGACAGAGTGAAATTTAAAAAAAAAAAAAAAAAAAAAAAAAATTCAGGAGCGCCTGGCACGCAAGAAGTACCTAATCAATGCCTCACTGCGGTTTTTTTTGTTTTTTTTTTTTTGGGAGATGGAGTCTTGGTCTGTCACCCAGGCTGGAGTACAATGGTGCCATCTCGACTCACTGCAAGCTCCGCTTCCCAGGTTCAAGTGATTCTCCTGCCTCAGCCTCCCAAGTAACTGGGATTACAGGCACCCATCAACTACCCAGCTAATTTTTTGTATTTTTAGTAGAGATGTGGTTTCACTGTGTTGGCCAGGCTGGTCTCGATCTCCTGACCTCATGATTCGCCCGCCTTGGCCTCACAAAGTGCTGGGATTACAGGCGTGAGTCACCGTGCCTGGCAGTGTGTCTAGTTTTTCAAAACAAGCCAAGAATTGGGACATGTAATGCAAAATCTGGTTGTTAAATGCATGCAAAGAATGAAAATATTTAAAACACACTGCATGGGCATTTGGGGGTCCACCAGTTTGGGACCTCAAGTCTAAAAGCCCTATACGCCCTTCGGGTCTGGGTATTCTGAATCCTGGCAGGATGCAGGTTGGGAGACCATGGAAGTGACTGGAAGGGAGGACGGGCCTGGTTTCAAGTACTGTGTTTCCTGATCTGCTGTGTGACCTTGGGTGAGTCTCAGACCTCTCTGATCTGTACCACAGAGGGATGGGGACTAGGCAGGAGGACTCAGCGGTTAGGGATGAGGGTGTCGTCCTCACCGAGCTCTTCCTCCGTCATGGGCAGGAAGTGATCCACCAGCTCCTCTGATTTTTCCAGCACAACGTCCATGGCATGGCTCACGGAGCGCTTCAGCTCCACGCTCCAGCGCCGGCCACGCCGGGCCAGGTCCACCACACCCGTGACACTGCTGGCCACCGCGTCCTTGGCCGAGGTCACCACCTGGAAGGAAGGGCCCCCCCTACTCCAGGCACCGCGGGACTCCAGCTCCATTTCTGCCACCCTAGTTCCCTGGGGCTGGGACTCAAAGATCCCTGGACTTCCTCCTGGCTCCGTGCCTCAGTTTCCCCTATAAAAGGGGTGATAAAACCCTTCCCTCAGAGGGTGTTGAGGCAGTTACCCGCCCTTACTAGCAATACATATATATACACACACACATATACATATATACACACATATACATATATACACACGTATACCTATATATGCACATATACACATACATATATACATGTATAAATATATGTACATGTATACTATATATACATATACACACACGTGTGTGTATATATATGTGTGTGTATATATATATATTGCAGTTATCTTAACCTGGCTGTTTTTTCTCGAGTTAACTAAAAGCCTGGCTGGCACCATCCCTTCCTCCCTCCCACCTCTACTCTGGCCTGCCCCCACTGGAGGTCCCCATGTCTAGTTATCTGGGGTACCGTCTCCGAAGGTTGCTGCAGAAAGGGAAGCTTCTCCTCCAGCTTGTCCAGGCCCCTGCAGGCGAGACTGTTCACGGAGGCCACTGAAGGGAGGGAGAGAGGCAAGGAGACTCGGGGAGATGCAGAGGGAGATAGGGACACAGTGAGAGTTGTAGAGGGAGGGAATGCTAGAGAGAGAAGCAGAGACAGAGAAGGAAGGAGACCAGGAGAGACAGGCAGAGACCAAACAGAATGATGGAGACGAGACCCACACCAGGAGAGGCACAGGCTTCCTGAGACCTTACAGCAAGAAGCCACAAAGACACTGGGGCAGATACCTGTGGCTCCTGGAGACAGACGCCAGCAGAGGGAGATGCGGAGAAGGCTTAGACCACAGGGGGACCTGGCTGCCTCCCTAGGTGAGACTGGGGGCCCTGAGGGTGTGGGTATGCCACTGGGTTGGGCACTGCCTCCTCTGTTCTCCTGCCGGGGCCCTGCCACCCACCCCGTTCTCCCAGCACCAAGGTGACTTTGCAGCTGTGCCCAGTTCAGATGGCCCAGCAGACAGACTCAAGGTCACAGAAGCTGGCTAAGAGGCAGGTGAGGAGGTGCTAGGCTGGGACCCTCAGGTGACCCTCTTCATGGGTCAGACTATAGGCCAAGGGTCCTGCAGTCCCCCCCACCCCCTCACCCCGTCATCGGCTCAGGGGTCCACAGAGATGTGAGAACTGCAGAGCGGAGGCTGCAGGGCTCAGGACAGGCAGAGGCAGGCAGAGGGGAGGGGGCCTGGAGAGACAAATGGACCCAAGGCACGTCAGGCCAACAAACGAGGGGGAACAGGGAGACAGATGGAATACGGACGGAGAGGAGGGGCCCCAGCAGTAAACAGGTAAGGGGAGAGGGCCGGAGATCAGATTTATTTATTTTTGAGACAGAGTCTAGCTATGTCACCCAGGCTGGAGTGCAGTGGCACAATTTCGGCTTGCCACTGGACCCTGGGACCCGTCTCCCAGGTTCAAGCGATTCTCCTGCCTCAGCCTCCGTTGGAGCTGGGATTACAGGCGCCCACCACCATGCCTGGCTAATTTTTGTATTTTTAGTAGAGATGGGGTTTCACCATGTTGGCCAGCCTGGTCTCGAACTCCTGACCTCAAGTGATCCGCCTGCCTCAGACTCCTAAAGTACTGGGATTACAGGCATGAGCCACCATGCCTGGCAGGGGATCAGATTTTATATATATACACACACATACATACATACACACACACACACATATATGTATATATATATTTTTTTGAGATGGAGTCTCACTCTGTTGCCCAGGCTGGAGTGCAATGGTGCAGTCTTGGCTCACTGCAACCTCTGCCTCCCAGGTTCAAACAATTCTCCTGCCTCAGCCTCCCGAGTACCTGGGATTACAGGTGCCTGCCACCACACCCGGCTAAGTTTTATATTTTTAGTAGAGACGGGGTTTCACTATGTTGGCCAGGCTGGTCTCGAACTCCTGACCTCAAGTGATCCGCCTGCCTCAGACTCCTAAAGTACTGGGATTACAGGCATGAGCCACCATGCCTGGCAGGGGATCAGATTATATATATATATAGATACACACACACACACACACACATATATATATATATATATATATATATATATATATATATA
>NC_037687.1:4461050-4471387 GCF_003255815.1 Theropithecus gelada
ATATATTTTTTTTTTTTTTTTGAGATGGAGTCTTACTCTGTTGCCCAGGCTGGAGTGCAATGGTGCAGTCTTGGCTCACTGCAACCTCTGCCTCCCAGGTTCAAACAATTCTTCTGCCTCAGCCTCCCGAGGACCTGGGATCACAGGTGCCTGCCACCACACCTGGCTAAGTTTTGTATTTTTAGTAGAGATGGGGTTTCACTATGTTGGCCAGGCTGGTCTTGAACTCCTGACCTCGTGATCCGCCTACCTCAGCCTCACAAAGTGCTGGGATTACAGGCATGAGCCACCACACCCAGCCAGATTTAAAAAAAAAAAAAAAAAAATTTTGTTTGAGATACAGGATCTCACTATGTTGCCTCAGCTGGTCTTGAATTCCTGGCCTCAAGTGAGGCCTCCTGCCTCGGCCTCCCAAAGCACTGGGATCATAGGCATGAGCCGCCATGCTCAGCTGGTGATCAGATTAAAGAGGGACTTAAGTGTAGAGATTGAGGAGAGGCGGCATGGCAGTGGGACAGGTGGCTAGGCTGAAGATGACTCCCAGGAATGTCATGCAGATAGACCAAGGAGGATGGGACAGGGGGCAAGCCACAGTTCTGGGAAAATGAGCTGGGGCACTCACGCTGGGGCTGCAGGTGCTCCAGCAGCGGCTGGGCGTGGTCCAGGGCACGGGTGGTCAGACCGCACACGCAGTTCTCAGCCAGGCGGCAGGCAGAGCCCAGCAGCGGGTGCCTGTCCTTGGCCGCGCTGTAAGCATCGCAGACTGCGGTGCACGTGGTCCTGACCAGGGGCAAAGCCACCACACGCTGCACCACATTCTGTGGGAAAGGCTGGCATCAGGGGGGCCCTGGGGGAAGTGGGGCCCCAGCCATACCTCAACCTACTTCCCTTCTCTAGGCCAGGACGAGGGTTGGGAGAGTGGAAGGATAGAGTACTGAACACCCCGCCATGTAGAGGCAGTGAAGATACATGTGGATGTGAGAATGTCATGGTTCCTTAACTCACAATCTCCTCTTCCCATGGTGTACACAGAACATTACAATTTTGTTTTCTTTTGTTGAGATGGGGTTTCACTCTTGTCACCCAGGCTGGAGCACAGTGGCACCATCTCAGCTCACTGCAACCTCCTCCTCCTGGATTCAAATGATTCTCCTGCCTCAGCCTCCCAAGTAGCTGGGATTACAGGCACCCACCACCACACCTGGCAATTGTTATTGTTATTATTGTTATTTAAGACAGAGTTTTGCTCTTATTGCCCAGGCTGGAGTGCAATGGTGCGATCTCAGCTCAGTGCAACCTTCGCCTCCTGGGTTCAACTGATTCTCCTGCCTCAGCCTCCCGAAGCGCTGGGATTACAGGGATGCACCACCATATCTGGCTTTTTTTTTTTTTTTTTTTTTTTGTATTTTTAGTAGAGATGGGGTTTCTCCACGTTGGTCAGGCTGGTCTCAAACTCCCAACCTCAGGTGATCCACCCACCTCGGCCTCCCAAAGTGCTGGGATTACAGGTGTGAGCCACCACGCCCAGCCCTTTTTTTTTTTTTTTTTTTTTTTTTTAAGTAGAAACAGGGTTTCACTATGTTGGCCAGGCTGGTCTCGAACTCCTGACC
This sequence comes from Theropithecus gelada, assembly GCF_003255815.1. Lineage (NCBI taxonomy): Eukaryota > Metazoa > Chordata > Mammalia > Primates > Cercopithecidae > Theropithecus > Theropithecus gelada. Next base: position 4,462,661 of record NC_037687.1, read on the forward strand.
TCAGGTGATCCACCCAACTCAGCCTCCCAAAGTGCTGGGATTACAGGCTTGAGCCACGGCGCCTGGTCACAATTTTTTTGTTTTCAATAGAGACAAGGTCCTGCTCTGTTGCCCAGGCTGGAGGGCAATGATTCAAGCACGGCTCTCTGCAGCCTCAGCCTCCTAGGCTTAAGCAATCCTCCCACCTCAGTCTCCAAGTACCTGTGATTACAGGTGCACACCACTGTGCCCAGCTAATTTTATTTTATTTTATAGAGATGGGGTCTTGCTGTGTTGCCCATGCTGGTCTCGAACTCCTGGCTCAAGTGATCCTCCCGCTTCAGTCTCCTAATATGGGATTATAAGCATGAACCACTGCACCTGGCCAAATACTATATTTGGGTGGAAAAGGTCTGCATACTTCTGTCTCCTGGGTTCAAGAGATTCTCCTGCCTCAGCCTCCCAATTAGCTAGGATTACAGGCAGCCACCAGCCCACCTGGCTTTTTTTTTTTTTTTTTTTTTTTTTTTGAGATGGAGTCTTGTTCTTGTTACCCAGGCTGGAGTGCAGTGGCATGATCTCAGCTCGCTGCAACCTCCACCTCCTGGGTTCAAGCGATTCTCCTGCCTCAGGCTCCTGAGTAGCTGGGATTACAGTAGGTGGCACCCGCCACCATGCCCGGCTAATTCTCGTATTTTTAGTACAGACAGGGTTTCACCATGTTGGCCAGGCTGGCCTCAAACTCCTGACCTCAGGTGATCTGCCTGTTTGGCCTTTCAAAGTGCTGGGATTACAGGCGTGAGCCACCGTGCCCAGCCTGACCTGTGCAGTTCAAACCCGTGTTGTTAAAGGGTCGACTGTGATCTGTCTGATCGAGGGAGGAGATGTTAGAGTTTGGGGGTTCAGAGCACCGCCAATGGCCTCTGTTCACTTCTGGTTCAACTGCCTCCAAGCTGTGTGAACTTGAGCAAGGAACTGAACCATTCGGTGCCTTGGTTTCCCCATCTATGAAATGCATTACTAGGGTTGTGATGGGGTATTCAAGGAGCCAATATACATGAAACTCTTGCAGCCGATACAGTGATTGCTGCTCTTACTATTGTTGTTGTTATTGAGGGCGCCATGATGGTGGACGTGGAGACAAAAGGATACAGGTGGAGACCCAGGGATCAGAGGAGAGGGAAAGGGTTGATTAGGGGCCACAAAAGCCAGCTGGGTGTCAGAGAGACACTCCCCTCCCAGGGCCTCATTAAGCCCCCACTAGGAAATAGACCATCTCCTCCATGGACCAAAATATTTTATGAGTCAGGTTTTCCCAGCAAGGAGAGGAGTGGGGCGGGATACCTGGCCTGAAACGCTCCTAGAAGGGACTGTCCCACACAATTCCTTGTGTCCCCGCTCCATGGGAGGGGCAGCCCTCACCTGCTGGGTCTGGGAATCTGAGCCGCTGGGTCTGGGGATGTGAGCCGCCTCGTCTTCGGACATCGTGCTGCAAACAGGGTCACCCTGCAGGGCAGGATTGAGTAAGGGGGGCACCTGCCCAGGTGTCAGATCCTGTCAAATAAACCTCTTGGGGCCTCAGTTTCTTCATCTGAATAATGGGGCATTCTGCGGGGCTCAGACAATGCATGTCCAGAGCTCTGTACACAGAAGGTGTCCAATAATGAGCCTCTGGCAAGGTGGGGTTGCTGGAGTGACTTGAAGCGTGGTCTCTGAGGTGAGAGAGACCTGGGTTCAAATGCTACCATTAATTGCGGTGTTTTTATTTATTTATTTATTTATTTTTGAGACGGAGTCTCGCTGTGTCGCCCAGGCTGGAGTGCAGTGGCCTGATCTCAGCTCACTGCAAGCTCCGCCTCCCGGGTTTACGCCATTCTCCTGCCTCAGCCTCCCGAGTAGCTGGGACTACAGGCGCCGGCCACCTCACCCGGCTAGTTTTTTGTATTTTTAGTAGAGACGGGGTTTCACCATGTTAGCCAGGATGGTCTCGATCTCCTGACCTTGTGATCCGCCCGTCTCGGCCTCCCAAAGTGCTGGGATTACAGGCTTGAGCCACCGCGCCCGGCCTTATTTATTATTATTATTATTATTATTATTATTATTTTTTTTTTTTTTTTTTTTTGAGACGGAGTCTGGCTCTGTCGCCCAGGCTGGAGTGCAGTGGCCGGATCTCAGCTCACTGCAAGCTCCGCCTCCCGGGTTCACGCCATTCTCCTGCCTCAGCCTCCCGAGTAGCTGGGACTACAGGCGCCCGCCGCCTCGCCCGGCTAGTTTTTTGTATTTTTTAGTAGAGACGGGGTTTCACCGTGTTCGCCAGGATGGTCTCGATCTCCTGACCTCGTGATCCGCCCGTCTCGGCTTCCCAAAGTGCTGGGATTACAGGCTTGAGCCACCGCGCCCGGCCTATTTATTATTTTTTAAAGACAGAATCTCTGTCTTGCCCAGGCTGGAGAGCAGTGGCGCCATCTCAGCTCACTGCAATCTCCGCCTCCCGGGTTTAAGTGATTCTCCTGCCTCAGCCTCCCAGTTAGCTGGGATTACCCACAGGCCACCATGCTCCGCTAATTTTTGTATTTTTAGTAGAAACGGGGTTTCGCTCTGTTGCCCAGGCACGTCTCAAACTCCTGGGCTCAAGTGATCCGTCCGCCTCAGCCTCCCAAAGTGCTGGGATTACAGGCATGAGACACTGCACCTGGCCTGCTGTGTGATTTTTGGCAAGCGCCTTCACCTCTCTGGGCTGTTTCCTGTTTTGTTAGATGGGGGAGGTCCCCGCTACCCCTGCAGCCCCTGCCTGGGCCCAGAACTGCCCAAGCACCCCGGACGGCTGGAGGTGATAGCTGCTGAGTCCTAGTCCACTCACAGCTCATTTGACAGGCAGGGCAACTGAGGCACGCAACAGGTCCATACTGGTCCCAAGGTCACGCAGCCAGCTAGAGTTAGAGGGGGGAGCTCGACTTGTCGCCTGCGATCCCTCCGGTTGCCACCCCGCGTCCTCTGAGGCCTGGTCCTCGCCCAACTGGGTCCTGAGCTGGGGCCAACTGGGCCAAGGGTCCCAGCCACCTGCTCTGGCCCGTCGTACCCGTCCCACGCCGCCGGACCTTCGCCCAACCACCCTATCTGGAGCTCCTCTCCTGAGCCCGGGGGACGCTCCTGGACGCCGCCCTCAGGGCACTCACCTGTGCGCGAGCGGCTTCAGACCCCAGGTGTCTCCGCTGACCCCCACGCTGAAGTCTCCACCCCCTGCTCACCGGCCCCGCCCATCTTATATCTGCTTGCGGAGTGGGGGCCTCCGGAACTGACCAATGGGAAGAGGCCGTGCGGGGGCGTGCCCAGGGGGTGTGGCTCCAGGCTTCCCTCGCCCTCTCCTTGGGCTAGTCCCATGCTTTGCGGTTGCCATAGCAATCTGGGAGCGCTGGATGCAAAAGATTGATCTATTATACTTTATTATACCAAGTTTGTCCACCTGTCACCCTCACTGCTGTTGCCATGGAGATGGTCCATGCGATCACAGCCCCCATGGCCCTGCTGAGTGACCTTGGCCAAGTCGCTGATGACTTAATTATTATTATTTATCGATTTTTGAGACTGGGTCTTGCTCCGTTGCCCAGGGCTAGAGTGCAGTGGTGTGATCATAGCTCACTGCAGCCTTGCCTTCCCAGGCTCAGGTCATCCTCCCGCCTCAGCCTCCTGAGTAGCTGGGACCACAGGCACACACCACCACGCCCAGCTAACTTTTTTTTTTACTTTTTGTAGAGACGAGATCTCCCTGTGTTGACCAGGTTGATCTTGAACCCCTAAGGCCCAAGTGATCCTTCCACCTCAGCCTCCCGAATTGCTGGGATTACAGGTGTGAGCCATTGCACCCAGCTTCTTTTTATTTCTTAATCTGCCCCTTAACTAACCAGAAGCCAGGCCTGCCCTTTCCCTAGGATCCCCATTTTACAGCTGAGCAAGCTGAGGCTCAGATATGGTAAATCTCTTGCCTTGTGTACCATAGCAGGTGAATATCCTATTCCTTTTTTCTTTTTTTTTTTTTTGAGACAGCATCTGACTCTTGTCACCCAGGCTGGAGTGCAGTGGCGCAATCTCGGCTCACTGCAACCTCCGCCCCCTGGGTTCAAGTGATTCTCCTGCCTCAGCCTCCCGAGTAGCTGTGATTACAGGCGCCCGCCACCATACCTAGCTAATTTTTGTATTTTTAGTAGACACGGGGTTTCACCATATCGGTCAGGCTGGTCTTGAACTCCTGACTTCATGATTCACCCGTCTTGGCCTCCCAAAGTGCTAGGATTACAGGCATGAGTCACCACGCCCGGCCAGGGATCCTATTCAAACCTAGCCCTGCTGGACCCCAGAACCCTGCCTGTTCATTGCCGTGCCTGGAATGACCACAGATGTAGGCATGGTCTATTTATTTATGTACTTATTTAGAGACACAGTTTCACTCTGTCGCCCAGACTGGAGTGCAGTGGCACGATCTTGGCTCACTGCAACCTCCACCTCCCAGGTTCGAGCGATTCTCGTGCCTGACCCTCCCGAGTAGCTGGTATGACAGGCACATGCCATTATGCCTGGCTAATTTTTGTATTTTGTATTTTAGTAGAGACGGGGTTTTGCCATGTTGGCCAGGCTGGTCTCGAACTCCTGACCTCGGGTGATCTGCCTGCCTCAGCCTCTCAAAGTGCTGTAATCCCAAAGGGATTACATGTGTGAGTCACGGCACCAGGGTGTACGTCCATTTTTTAGGGAGCTGCGAAAACTGGACATACCCCCAATCCCCAGGGTCTCCCAAATCCGACTATAGCCCCCACACGGTCAATGCCATATAAGCAGGTGGGCCTGGGACCCCGCCCATCCCTTCGGCCCCATCCCACCCCTGCAACCTTGCACGGGGTAGGTGCCCCCTTAGATGATCTCAGGCCGGCACGACAAATTGTTTGGAGACCTGGGCAATCTGGTTTAACTTAAACCTTCTCCTAGGACACAAGCCCTGGCAGAAATCCACTGGTAAAATGACACCCGGGCAACGGTCAAGGTTTTATTTCCAGTTAGGTCCCAGGATGGGGGAAGGGAGAGGAAAAGTCACAGGCCTTTGATCCCAACTGTCACCTCCTAGGGAGACCACCTCCCACACCCCAGGGCCTGGGCCATGCCTCTTTTCCTCCTTCACCCTGGAGTCCTAGGAAGTTGATTTGAGAAGATGCTAGGAACACAACAAAAGCCAATTCATCCTATCCAGTTTTCAAGAGTTATTTATTAAACCCCTTGGGTCTGACCCCAAGCTAAGTGGAACTCAGCACCAGACCCTGCACTCAGAGAGCCCCCTGACTTGGGGAAGACAGAGTCAGAGAAAGGCAGGCCCAGTGTGGCCAGGGCTCAGCCGGAGGGAAGGACAAGGGGGCTGGGAGAACCCAGAGATCAAGAGATCTGGGAAACGGGGAACGGCATTCCAGGGAGAGGGCACATCTTGGGCACGGGTAAGGAAAGTCCATCGTGTGTTTTAGAAGCATGCGTGGGTGAAATGGGGTCCCAGCCATAATGGACAGCCCTGAGTCTCACCTGTAAAAGGCAGGATTATTTGTTTTTTATTTTTATTTTTTATTTTTGAGATGGAATCTCGCTCCGTTGCCCAGGCTGGAGTGCAGTGGCGCAATCTCTGCTCGCTGCAAGCTCCGCCTCCCCGGTTCACGCCATTCTCCTGCCTCAGCCTCCCGAGTAGCTGAGACTACAGGCGCCCGCCACCACCTCTGGCTAATTTTTAAAATATTTTTAGTAGAGACGGGGTTTCACCGTGTTAGCCAGGATGGTCTCGATCTCCTGACCTCGTGATCCGCCCGCCTTGGCCTCCCGAAGTGCTGGGATTACAGGCGTGAGCCACCGCGCCTGGCCAAAGGCAGGATTATTTGCTAAGTGGGTTGCAGTGTTCTACCAGACCCCCCACCCTCAACCCCAGCCCCAGGTCTCACTGGGACTCGGCCACTGCCAGGAGCGTCTGGCCCTTCACGGCTTCAGGCCCAGCACAGCGCGTGTCATTCTGGGAAAACATCTTGTCTTTTTGGGCCTGAAGCCAACGATAGAGGTCGCTCAGGTTCTGGTCACAGATCCAGGGGTTGCTGGAGATGTCAAAGCCATCCCGCATGTCCCGGTTTGGCTGCCCTAGGGATGTCCAGAGCCCCTCGGGCACACTGGCCAGCGAGTTATTGGAGAGGTCCAGCATGTCCAGCTGCCGCAGGCCCTGGAAGGCACCAGCTGCCACCCTGACCAGCTTGTTGCCGTTCAGGAAAAGGTAGCGCAGGTCTGGCTGCGGCACGAGGAGATCCTTTCCCAGTTCTTGCAATTTGTTGCCTTCTAGATGTAGCCGTTCTAATTGCAGCGGACCCTGCAGAAGGTCACGGGGCAAGGTCTCCAACTGGTTCTCCGCAAGGTCAAGGGTGCGCAGGAGGGTGAAGTTGGCTAGCAGCCCAGGGGGCAGTTTCCGGAGGCAGTTCCCAGACAGGTCCAGATGCCTCAGGGCTTTCAGGCCGTGCAGCCACGAGGCCTCCAGGACCTCCAGCTGGTTTTCTTTCAACACCAGGGTGTCCAGGGTGGCTGAGGCCTGGAAGAGGCCTGGGGGCAGCCTGGTCAGGGAGTTTCGAGTTAGATCCAGCACCCTCAGCTGCGGCACTGGCCGCAGGAACTCGGGTGAGAGGCTTTCCAGCCTGTTGCTGGAGAGGTGCAATTCTTGGAGCTTAGAGGCGCCCTGGAGGAGGGTGGCTGGCAGGAGGGTCAGGTTGAAGAACTCCACGGCCAGGTGCACAGTGTCGGCTGGCAGGTAGCTGGGGATTTTGGCAGGTGGTTGGCAGGAGATGGAGCTGCCATGGTCTGAGCGGAACACCTGGCAGTGTTTGGGGCTCAGGGTGACCCCGCAGGCTGAGGCCGCCAATAGCAGCAGCAGGAACAGGGTTCTAGAAAGATGGGGTTGAAAGCCCCCTGGGCTGCAGGCAGTAACAGAAGATGCTTACTAACCCACAGTGAAAATACACTCAGCTAGGTGAAAATACACCCCCAAATTTGCCCACTTCTTCCCATCTCTGCGGCTACGAGCCTAGACTATGCCGCCTCATCTCTTACCTGGACTAGGGCAGTTGCTTCCTTCTCCTCTCCCAGCTTCTACCCTCACCCCCCACAGCTGCCAGAAGTGGCGCCTGTTGCAGGGAGAATTACAATTCTAGGAAAGTTGAGTTTCTGAGTGTAACTCCTGCATAATATGAATACACTTCCCCATCACCAGCCTAGCCCCCATGAGCTGCTAATTATTCACAGTCCAACTTGCTAGTTTCTTCTGATCTTGCTTGTTTTCTGGGTCAGTCCTTGTCTCCCTGGTTCTGTGTTTTGATGTGAACTCCTATTCATCCTGCAAAGCCCCAGCTCCAATGCCCTCTTTTCCATGAAGACTTCTCTGCTCTGGGATCCTGGTCTTTCTGTCCAGCCTTGACCAGTTGGGTGCTTGGAGGAAGACAGATGTTCAGGTTCACGTTTTTGAGATAGGGTCTTGCTCGGTTGCCCAGGCTGGAGGGCATTGGTATGATCATAGCTCACTGCAGCCTCTGAACATGAAAAGTGTATCCTGCTTTGGCCCAGTCTGAGGGTGGGCATTTGGCCTTGGGAAGGGGTGGTTTACACCTAGCACCCTTGGAAGCCTGGAGCTTCCCCTCCTTCTCCAGGGCTTCCCTGGCCCAGCAGCCATCAGACATGATCTGGACAGCCTTGGTCACTGTGGCCCCAGACCTCTAATAAGAAGCCTCCCCCGGCTCCATCCTGCCCATGCCCACCTGGGCTTCTGCAGGGGTGTGTGTGTGTGTGTGTGTGAGTCTTTCTGTCATAGTTAAGGTTGATCTGTCCCAGGCTCCAGGTCTGTATCTGCTCCCTGTGACTTCAGTGGGTCAGCTGGAATGTGGGTCAGACCTGCCTAGGACAGGTAGTGTGGGGACCTACCTTTCGGGTCGCCGTCTGCTCCAAGAGGCCATGGTAGCTCTTCTCTTTTGCTTCTGGGTTGTCCTGGCCTGGGGAGGTGGCCTTATACCTGCCTGGACTGGGGGCCGGGGAACCAACCCCGGGAAAGTCCCCACCCCCATCAGTTCCTGACAGGGGCTGAGGCTAAGCCAGGCGGGGAAAGGGGAGGGGTCAGGATTACAAAATTGCTTCCTGGAAATTGTTTCCTGTTCAACCTCTTTTTGACCCTGCTTCTAAAACCCAGGTTTTTCTTTCCTTGTTTCCTGATTTTTGGGGGACATCCAAGAGTCTCTCTAGTTGCATCCTCACTTCCCCCAACCCAGAGTTCAAGGATCAAGCTTTGCAAGGCACCATTCCTGGAGATAGCGACAGCTCTTAGCAAGAGGAGTTATTTACCATAAACTTGAGCAACCAGAAAGCTCACTGAAAAGAACAAAAAAACTCTTGTCTTGACTTCGTGGTATGTTGATATTGCTTTTTAAAAATGAAGTCATTTAGGCCGGGCGCGGTGGCTCAAGCCTGTAATCCCAGCACTTTGGGAGGCCGAGACGGGCGGATCACGAGGTCAGGAGATCGAGACCATCCTGGCTAACACCATGAAACCCCGTCTCTACTAAAAAAATACAAAAAACTAGCCGGGCGAGGTGGCGGGCGCCTGTAGTCCCAGCTACTCGGGAGGCTGAGGCGGGAGAATGGCGTAAACCCAGGAGGCGGAGCTTGCAGTGAGCTGAGATCTGGCCACTGCACTCCAGCCTG
>NC_037687.1:4471575-4496601 GCF_003255815.1 Theropithecus gelada
TTTTTTTTTTTTTTTGAGACGGAGTCTGGCTCTGTTGCCCAGGCTGGAGTGCAGTGGCCGGATCTCAGCTCACTGCAAGCCCCGCCTCCCGGGTTCACGCCATTCTCCTGCCTCAGCCTCCCGAGTAGCTGGGAGTACAGGCGCCCGCCACCTCGCCCGGCTAATTTTTTTTTTTGTATTTTAGTAGAGACGGGGTTTCACCGTGTTAGCCAGGATGGTCTCGATCTCCTGACCTCGTGATCCGCCTGTCTCGGCCTCCCAAAGTGCTGGGATTACAGGCTTGAGCCACCGCGCCCGGCCAAAGTCATTTAAAAAATACAATTCAATAGTGAGTAAAGCCAAAAGTCTCTATGGTCCTTGGACAGTGGCTTGGGAGGAACCAAACCTGGTTCTGAATTCCAGCTCTGTCATAAACAGCTTTGCTCTGTAACCTTTGGCAAGTGACTTAACTGTTCTTGGCCTCAGTTTCCCCATCTATGAAGCTGAACTCAGATCTCTGAGGGCTCTTTCTGCCCCTTTTTCTCTTCATCTGAATCTGACATCCATGCTATTGTTTCCATTCCTCCTCATTTCCTATTAAATGCATTTGGAGGCTACAAATTTCCCTTTGAGAACAGCTTTGGCTGCATCTCCTGGACGTGGCTACAGAGTGCTTGCATTCTTGTTGAGTTCTAAATATTTACGTATGATGTGTCAGCTTTATCTGCACCTATGACTTTTTCTTTTCTTTTTTTTGAGACCGAGTCTTGCACTGTCGCCCAGGCTGGAGTGCAGTGGCACGATCTCGGCTCACTGCAACCTCCACCTCCTGGGTTCAAGCAATTCTCCTGCCTCAGCCTCCCGAGTAGCTGGGAATATAGGCACATGCTACCATGCCCAGCTAATTTTTAAATTTTTTTTTGTAGGAGAAGGCTGGTCTTGAACTGCTGGGCTCAAGGAATCCTCTCAGTCTCTCTGAGCCGTGAGCCACTGCACTCAATCTGTCTTGTACCCTGCCCTGTCCCCAGAGCCCAGCCGTTCGTAGGTCTTAATCAACATGGGCTGAGAGAAAGGAAGGCTTGTGAAATATGGTGACACAGTAACAAAATGATCCCTTAAAATGAAATCAGATCACATCCCTGCTTAAAACTCTCTGGTGACTTCTTGTCCCACTTAAAACAAAATTCATAAGGCTGGCCGGGCGTGGTGGCTCAAGCCTGTAATCCCAGCACTTTGGGAGGCCGAGGCGGGCAGATCACCTGAGGTCAGGAGTTCAAGACCAGCCTGACCAATATGACGAAACCCCGTCTCTACTAAAATTACAAAAATTAGCTAGGCATGGTGGTGGGTGCCTGTAGTCCCAGCTACTCGAGAGGCTGAGAAAGGAGAATCACATGAACCTGGGATGTGGGGGCTGCAGTGAGCCGAGATCACACCACTGCACTCCAGCCTGGGTGACAGAGCGAGACTCCGTCTCAAAAAAAAAAAAAGAAACTGGCTGCTATGCAGATGAAGACGTTCCCACACTCAGCTCCCCAGATTTGTTTTGACCCAGCCTTTTCTTTCTTTCTTTCTTTTTTTGAGATAGTCTTGCTCTGTCACCCCAGGCTGGAGTGCAGTGGTATGACCTCAGCTCACTGAAACCTCTGACTCCCAGATTCAAGCGATTCTCCTGCCTCAGTCGGCCGAGTAGCTGGGATTACAGGCACCCACCACCACACCTGGCTAATTTTTTTTTTTTTTTTTTTTTTTTAAGACGGAGTCTCGCTCTGTCACCCAGGCTGGAGTGCAGTGGCCGGATCTCAGCTCACTGCAAGCTCCGCCTCCCGGGTTCACGCCATTCTCCTGCCTCAGCCTCCGGAGTAGCTGGGACTACAGGCGCCCGCCACCTCACCCGGCTAGTTTTTTGTATTTTTTAGTAGAGACGGGGTTTCACCATGTTAGCCAGGATGGTCTCGATCTCCTGACCTCGTGATCCGTCCGTCTCGGCCTCCCAAAGTGCTGGGATTACAGGCTTGAGCCACCGCGCCCAGCCAACCTGGCTAATTTTTTCGTATTTTTAGTAGAGACAGGGTTTTGCCATGTTGGCCAGGCTGGTCTTGAACTCTTGACCTCAAGTGATCCGCCCACCTCGGCCTCCCAAAGTGCCAGGATTACAGGCCATGAGCCACCACACCTGGCCTGGGCTTGACTTTTGAGGGTGCCCTCCCACCCATGCCACCCCTAGGAGGCAGAGCAGAGCCAGAGTCATGGGGGCCGGTGGTTGTAAACAGAGTTTTATTGATGGGGAGGGGGCTGGGGGAGGCAAACTCCAGAGAGGGTGGAGGACCCAGCCGGCCACGTGGCATGCATGGTCAGCTGGAGGTCAGAGGGGGTAGGTCACAAGGGGACGGGTGGCATGGGAGTCTCTCACCACCCTGGGGCCGTATTTACAGAGGGGCCCCGCCCACCTTCACCGTCCCCCAGGCCCCAAGCCCTTTAGACAGCTGCTGCCGATGTGACTTCTGGACAGGCCCTCCCCGTGTCCCCTGCCTGAAACCCCGGCATTGTCCCCGCTTCCCTCTGCAGAGCGGGGTTCAAACTCCTAACCGGCACCTCGGAGGCCCCCGGCCTTCTGGAAGCCCCAGCGTCGGCTCAGCCAACGCCCAGGCCGCTGGAGGCACCACGATCGTCACTTGTGGACACACACCCTGCACGCGTGGCCCACCTGACACACACGCCCACAGCAGCCCTCGCTGGCACGCACACGCACGCCCACCTCCCCGGCCCCTTGCACACGAACACGGCACACACACGCACGCACACCCACACACGCCAGGGGCCTGGGTCGGGGAGGGACCTTTCCAGGGGTGGGGGAGGGCTTGAGTCTGCAGCTGTGGCCCCCCATTCCTCACCGGCGTCCAAGCCTCCCCTGCCTGCCGCCACCCCGAGAACGGAGTTGTGCAATTGGTTAGAAAACCGCAAAAGAAACCAAAACTGCAAAAGAAACCAAAACCTACGCGCATAAGGTCAACCTCAAATCCATAGCAAAGTCCTCCCGCCCACCCACCCCCAAACCGTCTCAGCGTCCTGCGGCCCCGGGTGGGGGGAGGGCGAGCTGGTTGTGCTTCCTTGTGGCGGAGGGGGCCCCCTACTCCGCGGGTGGGTCGCGGGGGGGGCTTGAGCACCCACTCGGAGTTGCCCCGGGCCCCGGCGTTCTGGCACCGTCTCTCGCTCCTGGTTCCCGTGGCTGGCACTGCCAAGGCATCGGGGGGCCCCTGGCCTAGGGCACGGGGGGCGCAGTCCTGTCCGCCCCCCCATAGGGGAGGAGGTGGGCCAAGTCTGTGCCGGGCCGGGCGTGGCAGCCGCGGTGGCGGTCCCCAGGCCGGGCCTCGCCGCTGTTGAACGTGTGGGTGCGGCGCAGGGTGGCGGCCGGAGGGGCGTGGGGGCCCGGCGGCCTCCGCAGGCTGCCCGTCGGGGGCGGGCTCCAGGGCCGCGGGAGGCCATCGGCGGCTGAGGCTGGGTCCAAGGGGCCCGTGGGCGCCGACACCACCCGCCGGCGGTCCGGGCTGGCGTGGGGGGTGAGCGGGAAGTCGCCGTGGGAGGCGCGGCCGGGCCGGGCAGCATAGAGGCGGGCGTCGGGGGTCGGCTCCCCAGGCGCGGAGGGCTGCTCGGGGGCCCGGGCGGGCGCCAGCAGTAGGAGGGAGGACGAAGCGGAGGCGGGGAGCAGGGGGTGGCCGTGGTCCCAGGCGCGGGGGCCCACGGCGTGGGGGTGCGGGTGCGGGGTGGGCAGGCGCTTCTGCGGCAGCGGCGTCTGCTCGGGCGTGGGCAGCAGCCCGGAGTCCAGGTCGTGGGGCCCGCCCTGCAGCAGCGTGGCCTTGGCCCAGCCGTTCTGCATCAGGGGCGCCAGCAGGGCCTCGGGGGGAACCCCGGCGCCGCCGCCGCCTCCGCCCCGGCCCCCGGGACCCTGCGCCCTGCGCTCGCCCAGGCGGCTGACGCTCAGCACCGCCTCGCCCGCCCCGTGTGCCAGGATGGCCTCCTTGTCCTTGCGCCGGGCCAGCTCCCGCCGCTCACGGAGGCCCACGAACCAGCCCACGCTGAAGCCGGACACCACGGCTCCCACCACGAAGGCCGCCACCGACGATGTCACCAGCAGGTTCACCGACACCAGCCCCGCGCGGTCCTCTGAGAGGCTGGCCCGCAGGAGTCCTGGCGGGGGAGCACAGGGGGGTTAGCGGGGCCGAGGGGGGGCCCGGGCACCTCTCCTACCTCCTCAGGCCCTCTGTCCTCTTTTTCATTATTTTTATTTGTTGTTGTTATTATTATTTTTGAGAGGGAGTCTCGCTCTGTCGCCTAGGCTAGAGTGCAGTGACGCGATCTCTGCTCACTGCAAGCTCCGCCTCCCGGGTTCACGCCATTCTCCTGCCTCAGCCTCCCGAGTAGCTAGGACCACAGGCGCCACCGCACCAGGCTAATTTTTTGTATTTTTAGTAGAGATGGGGTTTCATCGTGTTAGCCAAGATGGTCTCGATCTTCTGACCCCATGATCCGCCCACCTCGGCCTCCCAAAGTGCTGGGATTACAGTCGTGAGCCACCGTGCCCGGCCTTTTTTTTTTTTTTTTTTTTTTTTGAGACGGAGTCTCACTGTGTCTCCCAGGCTGGAGTGCAGTGGCGCGATCTCGGCTCACTGCAAGCTCCGCCTCCCAGGTTCACGCCATTCTCCTGCCTCAGCCTCCGAGTAGCTGGGACTACAGGCGCCCGCTACCGCGCCCGGCTAGGTTTTTTGTATTTTTAGTAGAGACGGGGTTTCACCATGTTAGCCAGGATAGTCTCGATCTCCTGACCTTGTGATCCACCCGCCTCGGCCTCCCAAAGTGCTGGGATTACAGGCTTGAGCCACCGCGCCCGGCCCTTTTTATTATTTTTTTAGATGGAGTCTTACTTTGTGTGCCAGGCTGGAGTGCAGTGGGGTGATCTCGACTCACTGCAACCTCCACCTCCCAGGTTCAAGTGATTCTCCTGCCTTAGCCTCTAGAGTAGCTGGGACTACAGGTGTGCGCCACCACGTGGACCCAGCTAATTTTTGTATTTTTAGTAGAGACAGGGTTTCACCATGTTGGCCAGGCTGGTCTCAAACTCCTGATCTCATGATCCGCCCACCTCTGCCTCCCAAAGTGCTGGGATTACAGGCATGAGCCACCTCACCTGGCCTAATTGTTTTATTTTTTAATTTTTTTGTTTTTGTTTTGAGACAGAGTCCCCCAGGCTGCAGTGCAGTGGTGCAGCTCAGTGCGACCCTGCCTCCAGATACCTCTGTTTTATTAAAGACAGGATCTCGGCCAGGCACGGTGGCTCACACCTGTAATCCCAGCATTTTGGGAGGCTAAGGCGGGCAGATCACCTGACGTCAGGAGTTTGAGACCAGCCTGGCCAACAAGTCAACTGAACCCAGGAGATGGAGGTTGCAGTGAGCTGAGATCACACCACTGTACTCTAGCCTGGGTGACAGAGTAAAACTCTGTCTCAAAAAAAAAAAAAAAAAAGACAGATTCTTGCTCTGTTGCCCAAGCTGGAGTGCAGTGGCCTGACCACAGTTCATTGCAGCCTCCACCTCCCTGGCTCAAGCGATCCTCCTGCCTCAGCCTCCCGAGTAGCTGGGACTACAGGCATGCACTGCCACGTCTGGATTATTTTTGGGTTTTTGTTTTAGAGACAGGGTTTCACTATGTTGCCCAGGGTGGTCTCGAACTCCTGACCTCAAGTGACCCTCCTGTCTTGTCCACTCAGAATGCTGGGATTATAGGCAGGAGTTGCCACCGCCTGGCCCATTCTATCCTATTGAAGTTCGTCTGTCTGCCTTCTGTTGTCTCTTCGTCCTTGTCAAAGCCTGTTTCTTGGTGTGTCTGTCTTCTGGGGTCTCTGTTCTTCCCCTATCTCCCTCCCCAATAACCTTTAGAAAGGCATGGAAAGACCTTTCCATGCTTTCTAAAGCTCTGATGGAGTCCAGTTTCCCCACCCACCTCCCGGAGGATTCGAGGGTCCTCTATCCTCCTCCCTCCCCTCCCCCATGGTAGTGGGGGAGGGGGTCTTAGCCTGCCATCCTCCCAACTCACCTGTGCAGTCCCCTAAGCCTGAGGTGCTGGCCCCGGACACGTCCTGCTCAAAGGTGGCTCTAATGGGGAGAGGAGGCACCATCAGCAGAGGCCCCTCTCACAGTCAGAGATCCAGGGGATCCTGGATCATGGGCGGGTCTGACACACCCTCCACCCACCTCCCTCTCCCACAGTACCTGGTGCCTGGGCTGAGGAAGATGCAGGAGCCATCTGGGGCCCACCCGCAGTAGGGGTCCTGACTGCCGATACAGTTCCTAGAGCAGACCAGGGACCGAATGGGACAAGTGTCCAAGTCACTCACACAGCCTCAACGGTGATGGTGACCTGTGGGCCCTGTTCCAAGCACCTGCCTCTTTATTTTTATTTTATTTAATTTATTTATTTATTTATTTTTGAGACGGAATTTCGCTCTTGTTGCCCAGGCTGGAGTGTAGTGGCAGCATCTTGGTTCACTGCAACCTCTGCCTCCCAGGTTCAAGCAATTCTGCTGCCTCAGCCTCCCAGGTAGCAGGGATTACAGGCACATACCACCATACCTGGCTAATCTTTGCATTTTTAGTAGAGTCAGGGTTTCACCAGGTTGGCCATGCTGGTCTGGAACTCCTGACCTCAGGTGATCCATCCGCCTCAGACTCCCAAAATGGTGGGATTACAGGTGCGAGCCACCATGCCTGGCGTTTTTTTAATTTTTAAATTAAAAAAAAATTTTTTTAAATTAATATTTAATTTTTTTTTAAGAGACAGGGTCATGCTCTGTCACTCAGGCTGGAGTACAGTGGCATGATCATAGTTCACTGCAGCCTCAACCTCCCAGGCTCAAGTGATCCTCCTGCCTCAGCTTTCTGAGTAGTTGGGACCACAGATGTGTGCCCCATGCCCTGCTGACTTTTTTTTTTAAGAGACAGGGTCTTACTATGCTGTGTTGCCCAGACTGGTCTCGAACTCCTGGGCTCAAGCAGCAGTCCTCCTGCCTTGGCCTTCCAAAGTGCCAGGACGACAGGCGTGAGCTAGAAGCCCAGTCCCTCCTCTTAATAGCAACTCCTGGAGTCCTTAGAACAAACTCGTGTGCAGGACACTGTTCACTCCCCATTTTACAGGTAAGTGAACTGAGGCTCCAGAAAGTAAATGTCTGCCCAAGCAGCAGAGCTGAGATGGGAGCCCAGGCCTCGTGCCAGAGGCTGTGCCCTTGGACTTGGAGCCACTGGGTCATCGTTGCAATAACGGTGGGCAGGAGGCAGGGTCCTCTGCACTGACGGCTCACACGGAGCCCAGGCGTGCGCCAGCACTGGCATGCATCCTAGCTTTCCTCCCATTTTAGAGACAGGGAAACAGCCTCCGCTGTGGTCCCTGGTTCTCCTTCCCCTGCAGTCTCCTCCTGGAGCAGCCACCAGAGGGCACCTGTAAGCACCGGAGTCACGGCCAGTCCCTCCTCTGCCTGCAACCCTACATGGCTCCCACCTCCCTTGAGGTCAAAGCCCAAGTCCTCCCTGAGGCCCACAAAGCTCTGCACAAACCGCCCCGTCCCCTCCCATCCCCTCCCCGTCCTCCCCTCCTCCCTCTCTCCCCCTTGCTCATTCTGCTGCAGCCACACCGGCCACCTCACTGTTCTTCCAACACACCAGGCGTGGTCCTGCCCCTGGGCCTTTGCATGGGCCATGCCCTCTGCCCAGCTCAATGACTAGGACGTTGTTGGGCTTTTGATTGGAACCCAGCTCTCCCTCCCTGTGCCCATCCTCCCTCATTTCCTGCCCATGGCGGGCCTGGGGTGGACACTCACTTCATGCACCCGGAGTACTGCTGGCAGCGAGCCACGGGCACTCGGACCACGCAGCGGGGGAAGGCAGCCAGCAGGCCCCCTGAAGCTGCGTCCAGCTCCAAGCTCAGCAGCCGCTGCCCTGTCTCGCCACCGCCCGGCCGTCCACACCTGGGGACAAGCAGAGTGGTGAGGCTGAGGGCAACTCAGCCCATCTCCCCTCCTGCTGGCGACCCCTCCCCGTCTTTGCCTGGACTCACCTGTCTGGCCGGTAGGTCTCAAACTCTTCCAGGAAGACACTGAGCCCAGATGTCCCTGAGGTACTGGCGTTGGGCCGGACGAGGAACTTGAGGACGGTCCCTGCCTCAGAACCCAGGAAGACAACAGTCTGGTTGCCCCAGGGGCCGGCTCCCACGTCCACAGCCACTCGAGTCAGCTGGTGCCTGGGGGACAGGGCAGGGGAGGGTCAGGCTGGCCCCATATCCCCCAGGGGTCCTCCGGCCACCACCTGCCACCAACACGGGCCTGGGCATGGTTACACGGGTGCATACAGTGACACACCACGTGACAGCAACAAATGCGTGTGTGCATGGATGCCGGAGACATGGGTGATCACACAGGCACGTGGGTACACTCGCCAGAAACATAACCCCAAACCAGACTCTACTTGGCCCTGTCGCTTCTGTTGAGACACAGTCTCGTTCTGTCGCCCAGGCTGGAGTGCAGTGGCACAATCTCAGCTCACCGCAACCTCCGCCTCCCAGGTTCAAGCGATTCTCTTACCTCAGCCTCCTGAGTAGCGGGGACTATAGGTGCGTGCCATCACGCCTGGCCAATTTTTGTTTTGTTTTGTTTTGTTTTTTTGAGACAGAGTCTCGCTCTGTCGCCCAGGCTGTAGTGCAGTGACGCGATCTCAGCTCACTGCATCCTCTGCCTCCTGGGTTCAAGCGATTCTCCCGCCTCAGCCTCCCAAGTAGCTGGGACTACAGGCGCCCGCCACCACACCCAGCTGATTATTTTTGTATTTTTAGTAGAGACAGGGTTTCACCATTTGGCCAGGCTGGTTTCAAACTCCTGACCTCAAGTGATCTTCCCACCTCGGCCTCCCAAAGTGCTGGGATTACAGGCGTGGGCCACTGTGCCCGGCCCCCCTTTCTCCTGATGTGTACGTGTACCTGTGTACCTTTTAGTCTCTTTCTCTCTCTGTCTCTCTTCCCTGTCTCTGTCTCTTTGGGTATCTGTCTGTCTCTGATTGTCTCTCTCCTTGTCTCTGTCTCTCTCCTCCTTTGTTCTCCTAGTGTGCGTCTGTTTGTTGTCTACCTCTTTTTTTTTTTTTTTTTTTTTTGAGACGTAGTCTCCCTCTGGCCCAAGGTTGGAGTGCAGTGGCATGATCTTGGCTCACTGCAACCTCTGCCTCCTGGGTTCAAGTGATTCTCCTGTCTCAGCCTCCCAAGTAGCTGGGACTACAGGCACCTGCCACCACGCCTGGCTAATTTTTGTATTTTAAGTAGAGACGAGGTTTCTCCATGTTGGCCAGGGTGGTCTCAAACTCCTGGCCTTAGGTGATCTGGCCGCCTCGGCCTCCCAAAGTGCTGGGATTACAAGCATGAGCCACTGTGCCTGGCACCCTGCCTGTCACCTCTTCATCCCTCTCTGTGTCTCTCTTTATTCTCTTTTTTTTTTTTTTTTTTTTTGAGACGGAGTCTCGCTCTGTCGCCCAGGCTGGAGGGCAGTGGCCGGATCTCAGCTCACTGCAAGCTCCGCCTCCCGGGTTCACGCCATTCTCCTGCCTCAGCCTCCCGAGCAGCTGGGACTACAGGCGCCCGCCACCTCGCCCGGCTAGTTTTTTTGTATTTTTTAAGTAGAGACGGGGTTTCACCGGGTTAGCAAGGATGGTCTCGATCTCCTGACCTCGTGATCCGCCCGTCTCGGCCTCCCAAAGCGCTGGGATTACAGGCTTGAGCCACCGCGCCCGGCCTCTTTATTCTCTATCTCTCTCCTAGTGTCGCTCCATCTTTCCCTTTCTGTCTCTCTGTGTCTCTCTCTGTCTCCAGCTCTCTGGGCAGCGCCGGCAGCCATGGGCTCAGCTGTGTTGAGCATCTGCATCCTCTCACCCTCAGTCTACCCCATCCTCTCTCCCCTCACCACACCGTGCCCCTCCAGGACTGACCTCATCAGGGTCCGCACGATCCAGGGCGCGTGGCCCAGCGAGGGCACCGCCTCGTCCATCAGAGGGTGGGTCTTGACAAAGTTTAGGATGTCGTCCGGCAGGGCGCTGGAAGCATTGTACTGCATCCCGGGGGCTGCGCAGCACCCAGGCCTGGGGGTGGCAGGGGTGTGGTCAGGACGAACATAAAGGTCCTCATAAAGGGGCCTGGTTCACCAGGGGTACCCATTGCTTTGCCCAACGGCCCTCAGTTTTTTGGTTTTTTTTTGAGATGGAATCTCAATCTGTCGCCCAGGCTGGAGTGCTTTGGCTCACTGCAACCTCCACCTCCTGGGTTCAAGTGATTCTCCTCCTCAGCCACCCGAGTGGCTGGGATTACAGGCATAGTGCCACCACGCCCAGCTAATTTTTGTATTTTTAGTATAGACAGGGTTTCGCCACGTTGGTCAGGCTGGTCTGAAACCCTTAACCTCAGGTGATCCGCCCACCTCAGCCTCCCAGAGTGCTGGGATTACAGGCATGAGCCACCGCGCCCAGCCTCAGTTTTTCCCATCTGCATAATGGGTACAGCTGAACTCAGCATCAGCTAAATAACCACCTAGAAGCCTCAGTCCCCGGCCCTGGGGATCAGGACCTCATCTGGGCACGTGACTCAGGATGGGGGGGATTCTCACCGGGGTCGAGGCACCTGATCCTCCGGCACCGGCGTCCAGATGGACTCGGGGGACTTCTGTTCTCGGAAGCGGCCTTCAAACACAGCCGCCACCTGTGTCATGTCAAAGGCGCAGACAGCCGAGCCAGGGATGCTGAGGGGTTGGGATGAAAGAATTTGGTGAGCCCGGTGGGAGGCCCCATCTCAGACAATCACATGCAGGAGCCTCTGTCTGCAGGATCCAGCGAATCTTCAGTCTTCCTGCGCCAGAGAGATCCCGTGTCCCTCCCGCATCTGTCAAATGCAGCTGTTCCTCCTAAGTAACATCTCAGATTGGACCACAGTTCAGGGTCTACGAGGCCGCCCCCTGTCCAGGCCCCCATCCCTATTTAATTGGATGTCCTGCCTCCCCACTGCCACTGTTAGAACCCATTCCCCAGCAGGCTTTTTCTTTTTTTGAGACCCAGTCTTGCTCTGTCGTCCAGGCTGGAGTGCAGTGGCGTGATCTCAGGTCACTGTAACCTACACCACCCGGGTTCAAGCAATTCTCCTGCCTCAGCCTCCCGAGTAGCTGGAATTACAGGTGCCTGCCACCACACCCAGCCAATTTTGTATTTTTAGTAGAGACGGGGTTTCACCATGTTGGCCAGGCCGGTTTCAAACTCCTGACCTCAAGTGATCTGCCCTCCTCAGCCTCTCAAAGTGCTGGGATTACAGGCATGAGCCACTGTGCCCGGCCCACAAGCAGGCTTTATAAAAACGCAAATCTGGGCCGGGTACGGTGGCCCACGTCTGTAATTCCAGCACTTTGGGAGGTCAAGGAGGGTGGATCACGAGGTCAGGAGTTTGAGACCAGCCTGACCAAAGTGGAGAAACCCCGTCTCTACTAAAAATACAAAATAAGCCGGGCATGGTGGCACGCGCCAGTAATCCCAGCTACTCAGGAGGCTGAGGCAGGAGAATTGCTTGAACTGGGGAGGCAGAGGTTGTGGTGAGCCAAGATCGTGCCACTGCACTCCAGCCTGGGCAACAAGAGTGAAACTCCGTCTCAAAAAAAAAAAAACCAAACCGCCGGGTGCAGTGGCTCATGCCTGTAATCCCAGCACTTTGGGAGGTCGAGGCGGGTGGATCACAAGGTTAGGAGTTCAAGACCAGCCTGGCCAAGATGGTGAAACCCCATCTCTACTAAAAATACAAAAAAAGTTAGCCAGGAGTGGTGGTAGGTGCCTGTAATCCCAGCCACTTGGGAGGCTGAGGCAGAGAAATGCTTGAATCCGGGAGGCGGAGGTTGCAGTGAGCCGAGATAGTGCCACTGCACTCCAGCCTGGGCGACAGAGCGAGACTCATCTCAAAAACAAACAAACAAACAAAAATGCAAATCTGATCTCATCCCTCTTGCTCTTCACTCTTCCATGACTCCCAGTGCTCTCAGGAAAAAGTCCAGGTTTCTGCCTGCAGCTCACAAGGCCTTGCCTGATCCATCCCATCACTTCCCTGCCCTCGTGTTGTCCATTCTCCCCTGGTTCGCTTCCCACACAGGCCCTCTCGAAATCTTAAATATACCGAACTCACTGCAGCCTCAGGACCTTTGCATGTGCTGTTTCTCCAACTTTGAACACCCTTCCCTCTTCCTCCATCTCACACCTGAAGCCTAGCTCCAATGTCCCCTCCTCCAGGAAGCCCTCCCTGCTCCTCTCCCCAAAGGCAGAGGATGAGGATATCTCTGGCCCAGTTCTGACCAAAGGGACTTAGAGGGTCATTGTCAGCTTGTCTCACCCCAGCCTGGGGCCGACGCCTCTCAGGGGTCTAATCCAGTGGTGCCCAACCTAGGACCCTGGGCATATCTGAGGAGTGAATGAATGCAAGCCCTCTCTACCCATGCCTACCAAATGCTCCCAGTTCGCTCCCATTGGTGGGCGCTGACCTGTTGCTGGGCGTGGAAAACACAGCCAGGACCACGGGCCGGCCCCCGAGGCTGACCACGCCTGTGACAGCCTGCAGCACGTTGAAGTAGAAGTGGGAGTCCCCGGGCACAGAGCAGTTGAGCCGCGCCTTCAGGAAGGACGTCCACTGCTTCTCCAGCACACGGGGGGAGCCTCCCACATCGTTCTTGCACACTCGGGCCACGCGGGACACCACCACCTGGGCGTGACAGTGGACAGATGGAGGCCTGAGCTCTGTGTCCCAGGAAGGCCTGCTCACAGGCTGTACCACCCACCACCCAAGCCGGGATGGAGGAGTCTGACCCTGGCTCTGGTGGGACCCTGGCCAGTCACCGTTCCTCTCTGGGCACCGGCTTCCCTTGCAGAAATCCCCAGTGGGAATGTCAGTGATGATAATAGCAACAGTGACAACCGTAATCATCACTGCTTCCGTGAAGAAATGTTTTATTCTCACATCTCTTACACTCTTTCTGAGGGCTGCCTACTGATATCCTCCCATCGTACATATGGGGAAACTGATAAGAGGCACGGATAAAAGGAAGTGACTGGCCAAGGTCACAATAGTAGTTAGTGGCAGTCTGTGCACTTCAGTACTGCCTGGTTCCCTGGATGGATGGATGAGTGGATGAATAGATGGATGGATGATTACAATAGAGGGATGAGTGGGTGGATGGATAAATGAATACATCTGAAAAAGGATGATAGATAATGGAGGAGATGATGACAGAGGACAAGGTAATTAGGCAGTTGGTAGATAAGTAGATGGATGGGTGGGTGGATGGATGAACAGATGGATGGAGAGAAAGCTAGGTGAATGGATGGACAGATGCATGGATAGGTGAATAAGTGCATGAATGAATGGATGGATAAGTGGGTGGATGGATGGATGGATGGATGGATGGATGGGTGGGTGGATGGAAGGAAGGAAGGAAGGAAGGATGGGTGAGTCGGGTGAGTGGATGGTTGGATCAGTGAGTGGGTGGACGGATGGATGGATGTGTAGGTGGATGGGCAGATAAATGGATGGATAGATGGGTGGGTGCATAGATGATGAGTGTGTGGATGAGATGGATGGATGCATGGGATGGAAGGGTGGATGGATGAATGGATGGTGGATGGATTGGCAGATGGATGGACAGATGAATGATGGATGGATGGATGGGTGGTTGGATAGGTAGATGGATGAATGGATGGGTGGATGGATGGATGGATGAATGATGGATGGATGGATGGATGGATGGATGTGTGGATGGATGGATGGAAGGATGGATGGATTGGTGAGTTGGGTGGGTGGATGGTTGGATGGGTGAATGGATGGATGGATGGATGGATGGATGGATGTGTAGGTGGATGGGCAGATAAATGGATGAATAGATGGGTGGGTGCATAGATGATGAGTGGGTGGATGAGATGGATGCATGGATGGGATGGAAGGGTGGATGGATGGGATGGAAGGGTGGATGGATGGGATGGAAGGGTGGATGGATGAATGGATGGCTGGATGGATTGGCGGATGGATGGATGTGTGGATGGATGGATTGGTGAGTTGGGTGGGTGGATGGTAGGATGGGTGGGTGGGTGGATGGTAGGATGCGTGAGTGGGTGGATGGATGGATGGATGGGTGAGTGGGTGGATGGATGGATGGATGGATGGATGGGATGGAAGGGTGGATGGATGAATGGATGGCTGGATGGATTGGCGGATGGATGGATGTGTGGATGGATGGATGGATGGATGAATGGGTGAGTTGGGTGGGTGGATGGTTGGATGTGTGAGTGGATGATGGTTGGATGGATGGATGGATTGGTGAGTTGGGTGGGTGGATGGTTGGATGGGTGAGTGGATGGATGGATGGATGGATGGATGGATGGATGGATGGGTGGGTGGGTAGATGGGCAGATAAATGGATGGATAGATAAGTGGGTGCATAGATGATGAGTGGGTGGATGAGATGGATCGATGCATGGGATGGAAGGGTGGATGGACGAATGGATAGGTGGATGGATTGGCAGATGGATGGATAGATGAATGATGGATGGATGGGTGGCTGGACAGGTAGATGGATGAATGGATGGGTGGATGGATTGGTGGATGGATGGGATGGAGGGATGGAGGGATGGATGGATGGATGGGTAGATAAATGGATGGATGGGTGGGTGCATGGATGGGTGGATGGGATGGACGGATGGATGAATGGATTGGCAGATGGATGGATAGATGATGGATAGATGGACGGACTGAGGGATGGACTCATGGACGGATAGGATGGAAGGATGGTTGGATGAACTGATGGGTGGATGGATGCGTGGACAGATGGATGAGTGCATGGATGGATGGATGGGTAGTGGGTGGATGAGTAGATGGATTAATGGATTGATGAAAGTGTGGGTGGGCTGAAAAACAGGCAGATGGGTAAGTGGGAGGGTGAGCAGGTAGACGGATGGACAGGGGATGAAGGATGGATAAGTGATTGTGGCTGGGTGGGTGGACAGGTGAACAGCAACAGCACCAGGTGTATCTGACTTCCAACTCAAGTCCGTCGTCAGGACTGAGTGCTCCACGGCTGCTCTGTAGATGCCTTCAGGCTCGGGGCCTGATCATGGCTGGAAGGGAGGCCCTGGGAACCAGAAATGGAGGGCAGGACCCTCTTGCCCCATGTAGGCATTCATGGATCCCCCTCTGCCCCCTCTACTTTGCATGATCACAGCCTCTCAACTCCATGCCCCACTGCACTGGCCTCACCTTCTCCAGGTAGTTAAACTCCATCGCGATCTCCCGGAAGAAGAAGTAGACGTGGCTGCCCCACTCCACCGCATGGACAAAGTAAGGCTCTGCAGGAGAGGAGGGGTCAGAACTCAGCCCCTGACATGACAAAGGGGATTTCTGGGGCTAAGAACTCACTGGCTTTTATGGTGAAGGGGGGACCTAGGCTGGTTACCCAGGCAAAATGAAACAGACTCAAAGTTTGGTTTTTTGCAGGGGAAGGGAGGTCAGAAGAGCCTAAAATCGCTGTGTCTCTTGCTGCAAATGGCAACATCAACTATTTTTTGTTATCTTCCTCCCTCATGCGTTGAAGAGCTGAGTCTTGCTGTATCTTTTCTGTGGTTCCATTTTGGGCTTCTAAGCCACCCACTTCCAGCAGGTTCTACTTTAGATCCAACTAAACTTGTTCCTCTAGCTTTCCAGCCTTCAAAAAGGCCAACAGATTCCAAAGATGTGGTGGAAATCCTCCCACCAAGCTCCTCTGGGACTCTTATTCTGGTGGGGGGACTTGATAAATGTCAGGTTCTGGGCCCTGCCAGGTCTAGGCCCACTGCTCTTCCTGGTCTCACCTTTGAACCACTTGGAGTCGTGTTTCACGGTGCGCAGGGTGGGCCTGTCCCCGAGGCTGCGGTAGATGACAGCATCAATGGCTAGGAAGTCGGTAACAGTAGCTGTGAAGAGCATCCCGTCTGGATGGGGTGGGTGGGGAAGGCAGGCAAGAGATGAGACCGCAGAGGCCAGGGGATGGGTTGGTTGAAACTCGATTTTCTGAGACTGAATCCTGAGCCTAGGGGAGCCCCTGTCTCCAGGCTGAGCCCTGATCCCATCCCAGCCCCACCTCTATCCAAGCCCTGACCTTAACTGAGCCCCTGACCCTGGCTAAGCCCCGAGCCCTGCTGAGCCTCAATCCCAGCTGAGCCCCAAACCTGGGCTAAGAGTCTGCCCACGTCACAGCTGGGATGAGTGGCCATCCAGCTGCCTTCTAAATGACCCAGACGCTGGAGTAGAAAATGCTAGGTCTTGCCTCTGGCTGGGGCTGATCAGATGGAGGTTGGGGGGGTACTTACCAGAGAAGAGGGCAACATTGGCGTGCTTGGGGTCGTACGGGCAGCGGGCCATACCACTGATGCTGTCTCCCACGGGCTGCAGGGTGTCTATCTGCAGGGACCATGGGGGCTGAGTGACAGATCTCCTGACCCCGCCTAGCAGCCCCTGGCTCCCTCAGCCCCCCACTCTAGGGGGAATCCTGGTCCACCATGGATTACTGTGTGACCTTGGCCACTCACTTAATCTCTCAGGGTCTCAGTTTACTGATCTGTAAATGGGTTTAAGAGTCGATCTCTAGTTAGACCTGCAACTGGCTCATTGTCTAAGTAGCTATGGCTTCCCTGGCACCCTGTACAGGCCTCGTTTGGACAGCGGTGACTCCTCTTGAGCTCAGGGGCAGGAGGCAGGGAGAGTATATCCAGGAAGGCTTCCTGGAGGAGGTGACATGGCCTGGGGAAAAGTCATGGCCAGCAGAGGTCGGGCGAGCAGAGGCCTGGAGGTTGGACCTGGGGCGCAGGGAGTCTTAAGACTCACGCTGTAGTTGGCGCACACCGGGTTGAAGGCGTTGGAACCGCACACAAAGAGCGTGGACTCGTCCCGAAGGAGCAGCACCTTTACAAAGTTTCGACACTCGCCCTGGGGTGGGGACAGGAGGAAGTGGGGAGCGCGATGTGGGCGTGCTCATGGTCACAGGCGTGGCCAGAACCTGAGCTTTGTGGGTGGAGGGCCGGTCTGTGGTGTGCATGGCCAAGTCTGGGGCCCTCCTTGGGGTCAAGGCAGAGGCTGAACCTAGGACTGGCTGGGGACACAGTGCGGCCCAGACAGGGTAACACTTTGTATCAGCAGTGCAGGCAAAGCCAGGATTGTGGGCATGTTCAGACTGTGGGCATAACCATGGCAACAGCAGAGTCCCAACCTGGGATGGAGGAGGAGAAGGATCCGCCCTGGGTGTGGTCGGGGCCAACTGGGGTGGGGCATGGGCGTGACCAGAACTAACTGGGGCGTGGTGGGCATGGTTATGGCTGATTGGGGCCAGGTTGGGAGCATGGCCAGAGATGGTGGGGTGGGCATGGCCTGGGCTTATTGGGGCGGGCCAGGGGCGGGTTGGGGCGGGCAGGGCTGATAGGGTAGGGGTGGGGAGGGGGACGTGATCGATTGGGTGGGGTATGAGCGATTGGGTGGGGTGTGAGCATGGCCTGGGCTTGTTGGAACGAGAATGGGGGTAGGACTGACTGGGGCAGAGGTGTGGGCGTAGCCAGAACTATTTGGGGCGTGGTTATGGCTAATTGTGGCTAGGTTGGGGGCCGGGCTAGGACCAATTGAGTGGGGACGTGGCCGTGGCCATGGTTGTTTGGGGATGTGGCCAGGGCTGGCGGTTGGGCGTGGCCAGGGCTGGTGGAGTGGGCGTGGCCTGGCCTGATTGGGGCGGGGCATGGGTAATGACAGGGCTGATTTGCGGGGGCCGGGACCCAACCAGGGCTCACTCACCTCCTGTTTGCCCTTCATCCGACACACGTTTATGTCGCTGGGATTCGATCTCCAGGTCAGCTTCTGCAGACAGAGAGCTGGTGAGGGGGTATCGGGTCCCAGCAGCCCTAAGTGACCCCGTCATGCACGGCCGAATTCACCCAGCCCTGCGGTGCAGTGCCAAGCCCCCCCGCCCTACCCCTCCACTCCCACCTGCACCCCTTCCTCACCCTCTGGTACCGCAGCTCCGTGGACGTGGGGGGCTCCAGCTCTACCCTGTAGAGGTTGTCCCTGGGGGAGGGGCATAGTTAGTGAGACATGGGGGCTCCACCGCTCTCTCCCATTCCATCCTTCCCACTGCCAATGTGGCGTGCACACGGGGGCACGCAGGCACATGCCAACGTCTCTGACACCAGCAACTCCAGCGCAGACCACACCCCTCCTAAGGGCCCCAGCAGGACTTCATACCCTGCCCTCCACCTCCTGCCCGACACGCCCCACGGGCTGCCCCCAACACCTCGTCCCATGGCCTTAGGCCAGGTGCCCCATTCGGCGCCTCCCAGGCACCCACCAGTGTCTCCCCGGTCACACCCATGCCGAGGAAGTCGCCCTGCTCAACATCATTGGTGACCTTGTGTGGTTAAGCCCAGTGGTCACTTCTCCATCCTCCTCATTCTCTCCAAAGCATCTGATCTGTCCGGCATCTCTCCTTCCTGGGTTGCCCATCCCTAGAAGCCCCGTAATCTCACACTCGCTTCTCCCCACGACAGCTTCCACCTGGTCCAGCCTCATCATAGCCAGCCTGGAAAGCCCAGTCCCCTCCACCCTGGTCCCCTGGCTTCCATTCTCGCCCCCTCCCAGAAGCAGCCACCAGAGGGCGCGTGTGAGCACCTGAGTCAGGTCCAGTCCTCCTCTACCTACAACCCTCCGTGGCTCCCACCTTCCTCCGGGTCAAAGCCTAAGTCCTCCCAATGACCCAACAGGCTCTGCACGATTTGTCCCGTCCCCTCCCTGCACTCCCCTCCTCTCTCTCTCCCCTTCGCTCATTCTGCTCCAGTCACACAGGCCTCCTCGCTGTCCCCAGCAATACCTGTCGCCAATGAACAGCGTCCTGTTGACTCGCAGGACTCGCTGGATGTTGAGGTCCTCAGCACCTTCTGCGGGGGCGAGGCGTCCGGGTCCGCTGCCCACAAACACGGGATAGTGGTTCAGGTCTGAGTGAGGGGATGGAGAGGGGTGTGAGCAAGGGCTGGGGGTGAAGAGAGGGCGGCTCGAGGTCACGCCCCTTCTAGGGGTGTCTCCTGAACTGGTTGAGTCCCCCAGTGGGGGCAGCAGACCCAACCGGGAACCCAGACACTCCCACGGGACTCCACCCCCCGCAAGATACCCCCAGACTCACAGTCCCTGGGGGCCACGCTGAGCGGTGGCGGCTCCTCAGGAAAGAGGCCGTGGGCGCCCCCCAGTAGCAGCAGCAGAAGTAGCAGGGCCGGGCGGGGAGGGGACGCTTGCGGGGTCTGCATGGCGAGGGCGAGGCGACAGGAGGTGACGCCTGCGGGTGAGGGGCGGCGAGGTGAGCGGCCTGCAGTCCGACTCGCGGCCACAAGAGGGCACGCGAGAGCCTCAGCCGCTCCTTCAAATCCCAGAAAAATTGCCCCCGGGGATAATAATTAATAATAACAATAGTGGCAATAATAATAATAATACACAGCACTGATTTAATTATCAGAACAGCTTTATGGTCACGTGTGCGTGAAAGCCCAGGAAACGACTTCAAACAAAAATGCATTCAGTAGGCCGGGCGCGGTGGCTCAAGCCTGTAATCCCAGCACTTTGGGAGGCCGAGACGGGCGGATCAAGAGGTCAGGAGATCGAGACCATCCTGGCTAACACGGTGAAACCCCGTCTCTACTAAAAAATACAAAAAACTAGCCGGGCGCAGTGGCGGGCGCCTGTAGTCCCAGCTACTCGGGAGGCTGAGGCAGGAGAATGGCGGGAACCCGGGAGGCGGAGCTTGCAGTGAGCTGAGATCCGGCCACTGCACTCCAGCCTGGGCGGCAGAGCGAGACTCCGTCTCAAAAAAAAAAAAAAAAAAAAAAAAAAAAAAAAAAAAAAAAAAAAAAATGCATTCAGTAATTAAAAACTAATAATAATAATTATAATAGATACGAATATCCTAAAACACACATTTAAAAATGCAATCTCAAAATACACGCATAAAAATCCTTCGAATTAAAACACAAAAATATTAAACTCAAAGGCAAAAAAAAAAAAGTCAAAGACAGTTGGAATTTTATAAGCCACAAGCTGGCTGTGTGCAGTGGCTCACGCCTGTAATCCCAACACTTTGGGAGGCCGAGGTGGGAGGATCGCCTGAGGTCAGGAGTTCAAGACAAGCCTGCCTAACATAGCGAAACCCCGTCTCTACAAAAAAAAATACAAAAATTAGCCTGGCGTGGTGGCATATGCCTGTAATCCCTGCTACTGGGGAGCTGAGGCAGGAGAATCCCTTGAACCCAGGAGGTGGAGGTTGCAGTGAGCCAAGATCGCACCATTGCATTCCAGCCTGGGCAACAAAGCAAGATTCCATCCAAAAAAAAAAAAAACCAAAAACAAACAAACAAAAAAATGCCACAAGCTGGGAATGACAGTACTACATAACTACAGAGTCACAGACTATTCCCCATGCCAAGGGCCTCTGTGACCCTGGAGGTCTGACCTCCTTCTCAAGTCCAGCCTTTTCGTCCTCCTCTTGCATACCTCCATGACAGGCGCCTCACTACCTCTCAAGGGGGCCTGCTTCTCACTCCCATTCAAGGTAATTTTGCAGAAACTTCTAGGTGTGTGGAGTGGAGGCCCTCTCCCACCCAGGTAATGACATGGAAGCAGAATTCAACCTCTGAGCCCCCGCCCTCCATGCCTGAAGGTCTCAGTTCAGGGCACCCCCTACCAGAAAGGGGTACAGTCCAGGTCCCGGAGCCCCGAATGAGAAGCTCAGCAGCCTCGTCCTTCTGGGAAGTACTGGGCAAGCTCCGTGCCCATTTCCCTGTCTGAGCAGCAGGGGTATCCCCCAGCCCTGCCCCAGCTTTGTGGCTCAGGGATTCTGAGCCCCCAGAGGTGAAGGTGATTCGAGACGATCGGCCCTGGAGTGCCTGCCTCCTCCAAAAACAGGAAGACCTTGCATAGAGCGGCAGGGCTTCCTCTCCACGACCCTGAGCTTCCAGGATTTGTGACTCAGCGAGCACCCGGATTCCACGTGTGTTCAGGGCATGGCCCTGTTTCCTTCAGAGTTTCCTTCCCTGGCTCCTCCCCTACTCTACAGCCTCCTGTGGCTCCCAGGAACTCCTGAGTCCAGGCCCCAGCCTCTCCCTGGGATTCAAGGCTCCTGACCTCAGACTCCCCTTCGGCCTCCCCTCCCCTCATATCACGGGCTCTTCTAGCCCCTACCCCAGAACCTACCGAAGAGCCATGTCTGCCCTGTGCCTTTAAAAAAAAAATGGCGGCCGGGCGCGGTGGCTCACGCCTGTAATCCCAGCACTTTGGGAGGCCGAGGCAGGCGGATCACGAGGTTAGGAGATCGAGACCATCCTGGCTAACACGGTGAAACCCAGGCTGAGGCAGGAGAATGGCGTAAACCCGGGAGGCGGAGCTTGCAGTGAGCCGAGATCCGGCCACTGCGCTGCAGCCTGGGCGACAGAGCAAGACTCCGTTTCAAAAATAAAAATAAATAAATAAATAAATAAATAAAATTTAAAAATAAAAAAAATTTTTAAAAATGGCTAAAATACATATAACATAAAAATTGTCCTCTTAACCATTTTCATTTAATTATTATTATTATTATTTGAGACAGAGTATTGCTGTGTCGCCCAGGCTGGAGTGCAGTGGTGCCATCTCGGCTCACTGTAGCCTCTGCCTCCCGAGTTCAAGCGATTCTCACGCCTCAGCCTCCCGAGTAGCTGGGATCACAAGCGCCCGCCACCATGCCCGCCTAATTTTTGTATTTTTAGTAGAGACGGTGTTTTGCCATATTGGTCAGGCTGCTCTTGAACTCCTGACCTCAGGTGATCCGCCCACCTCGGCCTCCCAAAGTGCTGGGATTACAGTTGTGAGCCACCGCACCCGGCCGCCCTTAACCATTTTTAAGTACACACAGTTCACTGGCATTAAGAACATCCACATAATTGTGCAACCATCACCACCAGCATCTCCAGAACTTTCTCAGCTTCCCAAACTGAAATTCTGTCCCCATGAAACACCCACTCCTCACCCCCCGACACCTCCCATGCCACTGTCTCTGTGAACCTGATGACTCTAGGGACTTCCTAGAATTAGAATCACACAGTGTTTGTCCTTTCGTGTCTGGCTTCTCTCACTGAGCGTGATTGCCTCAAAATGCATCCACACTGTGACCTGTGTCAGGGTTTCCTTCCCTTTTTTTTTTTTTTGAGACAGAGCAAAGCTCTGTCTCCCAGGCCGGAGTGCAGTGGTGCGATCTCAGCTCACTGCAACCCCCACCTCCCGGGTTCAAGCGATCCTCCCGCCTCAGCCTCCTGAGTACCTGAGACCACAGGCACGTGCCACCATGCCCAGCTAATTTTTGTATTTTTTTTTTTTGTATTTTTTTAGTAGAGACGGGGTTTCACCGTGACAGCCAGGATGGTCTCGATCTCCTGACCTCGTGATCCGCCCGTCTCGGCCTCCCAAAGTGCTGGGATTACAGGCTTGAGCCACCGCGCCCGGCAATTTTTGTATTTTTAGTACGGACAGAGTTTCATCATGTTGGCCAGGCTGATGTCGAACTCCTGACCTCAGGTGATCCACCCGCCTTGTCCTCCCAAAGTGCTAGGATTACAGGTATGAGCCACCACACCTGGCCACCTTCTGGTTTTTTGACAGTAGCCATCCTAATGGGTGTGACATGGTGTGCCCTTCATCTTGTGTTTTATCAGATAATATTTAATTATAGAAACTGTTTCTTTAAACATTGTTTTAAGAGACAGGGTCTGGCTCTGTTGCCCAGGCTGGAGTACAGTAGTACAATCACCACTCACGACAGCCTTGAACTTCCGGGCTCAAGCGATCCTCCTGCCTCAACCTCCCAAGGAGCTGGGACCACAGGTGTGCACCACCATGCCTGGCTTTTTTTTGCGGGGGGGTGGGGAGTGGGGGGAGGTGGACAGAGTCTCGCTCTGTCGCCCGCCCAGGCTGGGTGCAGTGGTGTGATCTCGGCTCACTGCAACCTCTACCTCCCAGGTTCAAGCGATTCTCATGTCTCAGCCTCCTAAGAACCTGGAATTAAAGGTGCACACTGCCACGCCCAGTTAATTTTTGTATTAATTTTGTAAAACTTTGGGAAGCCAAGGCAAGAGGATCACTGGAGCTCACGAGTTTGAGACCAGCCTGGGCAATATAGCAAGACAATCCCCCACAATCTCTACAGAAAATAAAAGATTAACCAGGCGTGGTGGCACATGCCTGTAGTCCCAGCTGCTTGCAAGGCTGAAGCAGGAGGATCGCTTGAGCCCAGGAGTTCAAGAATGCAATGAGCTATGATTGGGCCATTGTACTCCACTGTGGGCGACCAAGTCAGATCCTGTCTCAAAATAGTAAAATAAAATAAAATAAAAACAAAACAAAACAAAAAAACTAGCAAACACAGAGCACTTGCTAGGTGCCGGGAACTATCATAAGTACTTAAATTAACTCATTTAATCTTCGTAACACCCCCAAGGAGTGAGTGCACTTTTTTTTTTCTTTTTCTTTTTTTTTTTTTTTTTTGAGACAGAGTCTTGCTCTGTCACCCAGGCTGGAGTGCAATGGCGCGATCTCGACTCACTGCAACTTCGGCTTCCTGGGTTCAAGCAATTCTCCTGCCTCAGCCTCCTGAGTAACTGGGATCACAAGTGCCCGCCATCATGCCCGGCTAATTTTTGTATTTTTAGTAGAGACGGCGTTTTGCCATATTGGTCAGGCTGGTCTTAAACTCCTGACCTCAGGTGATCCGCCTGCCTTGGCCTCCCAAAGTGCTGGGATTACAGTTGTGAGCCACTGCACCCGGCCGCCCTTAACCGTTTTTAAGTACACACAGTTCACTGGCATTAAGAACATCCACATAATTGTGCAACCATCACCACCAGCATCTCCAGAACTTTCTCAGCTTCCCAAACTGAAATTCTGTCCCCATGAAACACTCACTCCTCACCCCCCTCCCCACCCCCCGACACCTCCCATGCCACTGTCTCTGTGAACCTGATGACTCTAGGGACTTCCTAGAATTAGAATCACACAGTGTTTGTCCTTTCGTGTCTGCCTTCTCTCACCGAGCGTGATTGCCTCAAGATGCATCCACACTGTGACCTGCGTCAGGGTTTCCTTCCCTTTTTTTTTTTTGAGACAGAGCTTTGCTCTGTCTCCCAGGCTGGAGTGCAGTGGCACGATCTCAGCTCACTGCAACCCCCACCTCCCGGATTCAAGCGATTCTCCTTTCTCAGCCTCCCAGGTAGCTGGGACTGCATAGTGCACGCCACTATGCCCGGCTAATTTTTTTTTTTTTTTTGCATTTTTAGTACACACAGGGTTTCACCATGTTGGTCAGGCTGGTCTTGAACTCCTGACCTCAGGCAATCCACCCACCTCGGCCTCCCAAAGTGCTGGGATTACAGGCATGAGCTACCATGCCCAGCCTCCTTCATTCTTATTATTTTTTTGAGATGGAGTCTCGCTCTGTCACCCAGGCTGGAGTGCAGTGGCATGGTCTTGGTTCACCGCAATCTCTGCCTCCCGGGTTCAAGCGATCCTCCCGCCTCAGCCTCCCCAGTACCTGAGACCACAGGCATGTGTCACCACGCCCAGCTGATTTTTGTTTTTTTTTGTTTTTTTTTTTTTTTGAGACGGAGTCTCGCTCTGTCGCCCAGGCTGGAGTGCAGTGGCCGGATCTCAGCTCACTGCAAGCTCCACCTCCAGGGTTCACGCCATTCTCCGGCCTCAGCCTCCCGAGTAGCTGGGACTACAGGCGCCCGCCACCTCGCCCGGCTAGTTTTTTGTATTTTTTAGTAGAGACGGGGCTTCACCGTGTTAGCCAGGATGGTCTCGATCTCCTGACCTCGTGATCCGCCCGTCTCGGCCTCCCAAACTGCTGGGATTACAGGCTTGAGCCACCGC
>NC_037687.1:4501443-4575703 GCF_003255815.1 Theropithecus gelada
AGTAGCTGGGACTACAGGCGCCCGCCACCTCGCCCGGCTAGTTTTTTGTATTTTTTAGTAGAGACGGGGCTTCACCGTGTTAGCCAGGATGGTCTCGATCTCCTGACCTCGTGATCCGCCCGTCTCGGCCTCCCAAAGTGCTGGGATTACAGGCTTGAGCCACCGCGCCCGGCCTGATTTTTGTATTTTTAGTACAGACGGGGTTTCACCATGTTGTCCAGGCTGGTATTGAACTCCTGACCTCAGGTGATCCACCCGCCTTGGCCTCCCAAAGTGCGGGGATTACAGGTGTGAGCCACCAAGCCCAGCAACCTTCCAGGTTTTTGACAGTAGCCATTCTAATAGGTGTGACATGGTGTGTCTTTCATCTTGTGTGTTTTTTTTTTTTTGAGATGGAGTCTCGCTCTGTCGCCCAGGCTGGAGTACAGTGGCGCGATCTCAGCTTGCTGCAAGCTCCGCCTCCCGGGTTCATGCCATTCTCCTGCCTCAGCCTCCCGAGTAGCTGGGACTATAGGCTACTGCCACCACCACGCCCGGCTAGTTTTTTGTATTTTTTAGTAGAGACAGGGTTTCACCGTGTCAGCCAGGATGGTCTCGATCTCCTGACCTCGTGATCCGCCCGCCTCGGCCTCCCAAAGTGCTTGGATTACAAGTGTGAGGCACCGCGCCCGGCCTCATGTGTTTTATCAGAATAATATATAACTCTAGAAACTATTTCTTTTTTTTTTTTTTTTGAGACGGAGTCTCGCTCTGTCGCCCAGGCTGGAGTGCAGTGGCCGGATCTCAGCTCACTGCAAGCTCCGCCTCCTGGGTTCACACCATTCTCCTGCCTCAGTCTCCCGAGTAGCTGGGACTACAGGCGCCCGCCACCTCGCCCGGCTAGTTTTTTGTATTTTTTAGTAGAGACGGGGTTTCACCGTGTTAGCCAGGATGGTCTCGATCTCCTGACCTCGTGATCCGCCCGTCTCGGCCTCCCAAAGTGCTGGGATTACAGGCGTGAGCCACCGTGCCCGGCCGAAACTATTTCTTTAAACATTGTTTCAAGAGACAGGGTCTGGCTCTGTCGCCCAGGCTGGAGTACAGTGGCACAATCACCTCCCACTGCAGCCTTGCGCTCCCAGACTCAAGCGATCCTCCTGCCTCAGCCTCTCGAGTAGCTGGGACCATAGGTGTGCACCACCATGCCCGGCTTTTTTTTTTTTTTTTTGGTGGCAGTGGGGGAGGGGCGAGGACAGAGTCTCACTCTGTGGCCCAGGCTGGAGTGCAGTGCTTCACTATTGGCTCACTGCAACCTCCACCTCCCAGGTTCGAGCGATTCTCGTGTCTCAGCCTCCCAAGAAGCTAGGATTACAGGTGCGCACTGCCACACCCAGTTAATTTTTGTATTAATTTTGTAAAACACTTTGGGAGGCCAAAGCAAGGGGATTGCTTGAGCTCATGAGTTTGAGACCAGCCTGGGCAACATAGTGAGACACCCTCTCACAATTTCTACAGAAAATAAAAAATTAACCAGGCGTGGTGGCACATGCCTGTTAGTCCTAGCTACTTTCCAGGCTGAAGCAGGAGGATCGCTCGAGCCCAGGAGTTCAAGAATGCAATGAGCTATGATTGGGCCACTGTATTCCAGTCTGGGCGACCAAGTGAGACCCTGTCTCAAAAATATAAAGTAACAACAACAAAAAACCACCTAGCAAACACAAAGCACTTGCTAGGTGCCAGGCACTGTCTTAAGTACTTAACTCATTTAATCTTCACATCACCCCCAAGGGATGAGTGCTTTTTTTCTTTTTTTGGAGACATAGAGTCTCGCTCTGTCACCCAGGCTGGAGTACGGTGGTACGATCTCTGCTCACTGCAACCTCGGCTTCCCGGGTTCAAGCAATTCTCCTGCCTCAGCCTCCTGAGTAGCTGGGATTGCAGGTATGCACCACTACACCCAGCTTATTTTTGTATTTTTAGTAGAGACGGGGTTTCACCATGTTGCCTAGGCTGGTTTCAAACTCTTGGCCTCAAGTGATCCACCCTCCTCAGCCTCCTCTCAAGTGCTGGGATTACAGGCGTGACCCACCGCGCCCAGCCTGGTAAGTTCTCTTAATAGGCCCCTTATACAGACAGAAACTGAGGCATAGAAAGGTAAAGTCATTTGCCCAAAGTCAGGGATCACAAAGCCTACATTAGATCCTGCTCAATTTTACTTATTTTGATAATAACACACAACGGAACCCCAAATATTCATTGCGGGGAGTCCGGGCCACTTCACAACGAACCCCATCTACCTGGCCTCAGTTTACCCCCTCAATCTGGGGTTACCCGAGGCCTGTGCACCTCCCGCTACCCCCAAGGCCATCTGCTTCTCTCCATGAAACTCGAGGAGCCTCCGCCAGCAGCCGCTCGGCGCCTGCCCGCCCGGAAGCGGCCCCACCACCTGCCACGCTGCGGCTGCCGGACACCTGGTCACAGGGAGCCACGGGGCTGCCGGTGGTGTGCAGGGTTCTCCGGGGCACCCGT
The DNA here is from genome assembly GCF_003255815.1 of Theropithecus gelada. Taxonomy (NCBI): domain Eukaryota; kingdom Metazoa; phylum Chordata; class Mammalia; order Primates; family Cercopithecidae; genus Theropithecus; species Theropithecus gelada. Next base: position 4,503,952 of record NC_037687.1, read on the forward strand.
GCACCCACATGTCTGCGTACCCCAGGGGTTGGGGGACTCCTGCCTGCAACGCTGGGGACTTGCATGTAAGCTGTGGGGGCGCGTTGTTGCGGGAGAGGGGCCAGAAAGCAACAGTTCCCTCCCGGAGACCCCCGGCTGTCCCTCCAGCTCTGCAAACACGAGCCCACTGTGCAGATGTGGAAACTGAGGCTCGGGGATGGAAATGTCCTCGGGGACCCCCTAGTTCAGCTCCTCTTCCTAGGAGCTCTGTCCTCTGGCGGCCCCCCGTGCCCCACACTCACCAGCCTCACTCCCAACTTTGTCCCGCCCTGCACCCTCCTCGACCGCCACCTCTCCGTCTCTCTTTTCCCTCCACTCACGCCCGTCTTGGGCGGCCCTGTCCGCTCCTGGGGCTCTAAACCCCGTCTATACCTGATGACACCCACAGTCCTGACTCTAGCCGGGCCTCCCCCAGCTCCGGATTCGGGGTACAGCTGCCCCTCAGCCGCTCCACGCATGGGACTCATGAAGTCTCACCCTGAGCCATGCTGGGCGCGACCCCAGAACCACGCGGCCCCAGCTATTGCCGCCACGTCATGGGCCTGAATTTCCTGGGGGAGCTCTCACCCCACCTTCTCTCCTCCAGGCCAGCGTGTCTGGGCTGTTCTTGGCCCCTGAGGCTTCGGTGTAAAGTTTAGGATCCGGATGTGAGTTCGAAGACAAACAAATAAAACAAAAACCCTAACGGGGTTCTCGCTGGAGTGGCGCTGAGGCTACCGATCCAATCGGGGTCAACGGATGGTCGAGGTCCCTCCTCCTCGGCCCCACTTCTCCTGCGTCCTCCGTCTCAGCTGATGGCTTAGGCCGCACCTGGAGCTCATCTCGACTTCCCCGCTACACCCCACTCCACCAGCCTCACAGCCAGCATGAGCCACTCCTGCGGCCTCTGCCTCCGAGTTTATGCAGAACTCACCGCTTCCTGTCCACACCGTGGCCACTCGCATCCCTGCCTGCCTGGCCCAGCCCAGCCCAGTCCCCTCTTGCCCTGGTCCCCAGGCTGTCCTTCCCGAAGCAGCCACCAGAGGACGCCTCTGAGCACATGAGTCAGGTCCCGGCCCTCCTCTGCCCTTACCCCTCCATGGCTCCCACCTGCCTCGGGGTCAAAGCCGGAGTCTTCCCTGCAGCCCACAAGGCCCTGTACGACCTGCCCCATCCCCCGTCTACCCTCTCCTGCCTCTTTCTCTCCCACTCCTGACTTGACTCTAGCCACACGGGCCTCCTTGCTGTTCCTCCAACAGGCCAGGCATGGTCCTGCTCTAGGGCCTTTGCCCAGGCTGTGCCCTCTGCCAGGAGCACTCTTCCCAAAGATACACACACAACTCACTTCCTCACTTCCGGTCATCTAAGACAGGCTCCCCCTACACCTTCCTGGAACCCAGACGTCTCTGACCTCCCCACGTTATGCCCTCCTCTCCTCCCCCATCACACTCAGGCTGCTGGGAGTGTGGGTCTCGAAACAGCAGCATGGCCATCACTGTCAGAAATGCAGAATCCCGGGCCCAGGCCCGCTCACCCAGGCCTGCACCTGATCAAGATCCTACAGGGATCCATGTGCATCACACACTCTGAGAGGTGCAGCTTCATGTGTGGATTCCACAATTAAAATAATCACCTGGGGTCGGGCACGGTGGTTCACACCTGTAATCCCAGCACTTTGGGAGGCCGAAGCAGGTGGATCACAAGGTCAGGAGTTTGAGACCAGCCTGGTCAATGTTGTGAAACCCCGTCTCCACTAAAAATACAAAAATTAGCTGGGCGTGGTGGCACGCACCTATAGCCCCAGCTACTCGGGAGGCTGAGGCAGGAGAATCGCTTGAACCGGGGATGCAGAGGTTGCAGTGAGCTGAGATTACACCACTGCACGCCAGCCTGGGTGACAAAGCAAGACTCCATCTCAAAAAAAGAAAAAGAAAAAAATAATGAGGCCGGACATGGTGAGCCACACTTGTAAGCCCAGCACTTTGGGAGACCAAGGGCGGGGGGCGGGTGGATCACCTGAGGTCAGGAGTTCGAGAACAGCCTGGCCAACATGGCGAAACCCTGTCTCTACTAAAAATACGAAAAATGAGGTGGGCGTGGTGGTGCGCACCTGTAATTCCAGGTACTCGGGAGGCTGAGGCAGGAGAATTGCTTGAACCTGGGAGGCAGAGGTTGCAGTGAACCGAGATCGCGCCATCACACTCCAGCCTGGGTGACACAGCAAAACTATGTCTCAAAAAAATAATAATAATCAAACAATAACAAATAAATATAAATAAATAAATAAACAAAACAATTGCCCCTTATGGGACTGCTCAGAGCCCATCTACCTCGCTGCACCGGAAGCCCCTTGAGGCAGGGCAGGTGAGTCCTGGCGAATGACCTCTGCCCCCAAGGTCCAGCACACCACTGGGACTCAATTGCTGGTTGGGCCGGGTGTGGTGTCTTATGCCTACAATCCCAGAGCTTTGGGAGGCCAAGGCGGGAGGATCACTTGAGCTCAGGAGTTTCAGACCAGCCTGGGCAACATAGAAAGACCCCATCTCTACAAAAAAATGCAAAAATTAGCTGGGCGTGGTGGTGATGTGTGCCTGTGGTCCCAGCTACCTGGGAGGCTGAGGTGGGAGGATCGCTTGAGCCCAGGAGGTTGAGGCTGCAGAGAGCTGAGATTGTACCACTGCACTCTGAGTGACACAGCAAGACCTTGTCTCAAATAAAATAAAATAAAAATAATTGCTTGCTGGGCTTGGTGACTCACGCCTGTAATCCTCGCACTTTGGGAGGCCAAGGCGAGTGGATCACCTGAGGTCAGGAGTTCAATACCAGCCTGGACAACATGGTGAAACCCCGTCTGTACTAAAAATACAAAAATCAGCTGGGTGTGGTGGCACGTGCCTGTGGTCTCAGGTACTCAGGATACTGAGGCAGGAGAATCGCTTGAACCGGGAGGCAGAGGTTACTGTGAGCCGAGATCGCACCATTGCACAATCACGGAAACCGGGGAGGCGGAGGTTGCAGTGAGCCAAGATTGTGCCATTGCCTGGGTAACAGAGTGAGACTCTGTCTCAAAAAAAAAAGAATAGGCCGGGCGTGGTGGCTGAAGCCTGTAATCCCAGCACTTTGGGAGGCCGAGGCGGGCGGATCACGAGGTCAGGAGATCAAGACCATCCTGGCGAACACGGTGAAACCCCGTCTCTATGTTTTTTTTTTTTTTTTTTTGAGACGGAGTCTCGCTCTGTCGCCCAGGCTGGAGTGCAGTGGCGCGATCTCGGCTCACTGCAAGCTCCGCCTCCCAGGCTTATGCCATTCTCCTGCCTCAGCCTCCCGAGTAGCTGGGACCACAGGCGCCCGCCACCTCGCCCGGCTAGTTTTTTGTATTTTTTAGTAGAGACGGGGTTTCACCGTGTTTGCCAGGATGGTCTCGATCTCCTGACCTCATGATCCGCCCGTCTCGGCCTCCCAAAGTGCTGGGATTACAGGCTTGAGCCACCGCGCCCGGCCCCCGTCTCTATTAAGAAATACAAAAAACTAGCCAGGCGAGGTGGCGGGCACCTGTAGTCCCAGCTACTCGGGAGGCTGAGGCAGGAGAATGGCGTGAACCCGGAAGGCGGAGCTTGCAGTGAGCTGAGATCCGACCACTGCACTCCAGCCTGGGAGACAGAGCGAGACTCCGTCTCAAAAAAAAAAAAAAAAAAAGTCCCAGAAGAAGAGGTTTGGCTCCAGAACCACACAGCCCAGGTTCAAACCCCAGCTCTGCCTCAGCTGTTTGACTGCAGACAGTCACTTCCCTTCTCCAGGCTTCAGTTTCCCCATCTATACACTGTGGGTGATTTAAAATTCAACCCTAAATCACCTCCATGAGGAAGAAAGAGTGTCATAATCTGAACCAATACACAGCAGGTGAAATATGTTTCTTTCTACATCTTTTTTGTTTCCTGATAACTGGTCTGTAGCTAAAATTCTCTCTTTTTTTTTTTTTTGTGAGACGGAGTCTCATTGTTTTTGCCCAGGCTAGAGTGCACTGGGCTCACTCAAGCTCATTCCATCTCAGCTCACTGAAACCTCCGCCTCCTGGCTTCAAGCGATTCTCTTGCCTCAGCCCACCGAGTAGCTGGGATTACAGGCACCTGCCACCACGCCCAGCTAATTTTTTCATATTTTTAGTAGAGACGGGGGTTTCGCCATGTCGGCCAGGCTGATTTTGAACTCCTACCCTCAGGTGATCCGCCTGCCTCGGCCTCCCAAAATGCTGGGATGACAAGCGTGACTCACTGCGCCGGGCCTTTTTTTTTTTTTTTTTGCCTGAGCAGGGAAGTTCTACTTTCAATCTACTTTGAATCCTTCTTGCTTCCACAAGCTGGCTTGGTCCCTGGCTCTGTCCCAAGGGGCATTCCTAGCCTGGGTATTGAGCTGTCCTTCAAGGACAATGCCCACTCTCCTCTCTGACCCCGGCACCACCACTAAGCCACCCCTTTACTGTGTATTCCAAGCTCGGCTCTGACCCTGCCACTCCCCTGCTCAAAGGCCTACCATGGCTCCCCAGTGCCCCACAGAAGAAGAACCAATTTTTTTTACACCTCAATGTTCAAGGACACCTCCCGCCCTAGGAATGACTTGAACCTTCTTCTTGCCCTCACCTACTATCAGGCATTTTCAGCCCCTTCCTGCAGACCTTGGCTCAGGCTGTCCCCACTGCTGGGGAACCTTTTTAGCCTTCTCAAGGCCCAGCTGCCCTCCCAACCAGTCAGACATAGTAACCTCACTCTCTGTCCTCCAAGCCCTACAGCTGACTCCTGCTCACCAGTCAAGGCCATGCATGCGTGTCCCTCCCCCCCCAGGAAGCCTTCTCTGACTGCCCTGACTGGGCCTCAATTTCCCTGGGTTCCCCCAGCCACAACCACCCTGCCCTCGTCTTCACTCAACCGCCAACCTGGAAGCAACTGCGTCCAGCTCTGGCTCCCTGTGCCCCAAAGTGGAAGTCATTCACTTACTCATTGGATTAGTAATTATTGGGCACCAGCTGTATACCAGACACGTGCTCCGGGCATGGGGATACAGCCGTGACCGAGACAGCTACAAAAGCCCTACTGGTATGGGGCTCCCAGCCCCGTGGGGGAGACGGGGGTACACTACACATGTTAACCAACATCGGAACTCAATAGCTTCTGACAATAATAAGCATGACCATAAAAACACGAGGAATGATTAGAGCAGGGGACATCTGAGCTGAGGCCTGAAGGTCGAAGGGGAGACCTCGTGACAAGGTGAGGAAGGTGCTCCAAGGGGAAGGAACTGCAGAGGAAAAAGCCTGGAGACCGGGACCACTAGAGGAAGAGACAGAAGGTCAAGGTGGACGGGGAGGCTGGCACGTCGCAGAAAGGACTCCTGGGACTCTCCCCTTCACTCAGACATGACACTCAGCCTCATTTCCTGTTTGTTCCCAAGGACAGGGTCTTGGTCTGTTGCCCAGGCTGAGTACAGTGGTACCATCATAACCCACTGCAGTCTCAACCTCCCTGGCTCAAGCAATCCTCCTGTCTCAGCCTCCCCAGTAAGCTGGGATCATAGGTGTGCGTCACCATCCCCAGTCCATTTTTGTACTTTTTGTAGAGATGGGGTTTCGCTATGTTGGCCAGGCTGGTCTCAAACTCTTGGCCTCAAGTGATCCTGCCACTCCGGCCTCCCAAACTGCTGGGATTACAGGCGTGAGCCACTGTGCCCAGCCAGTCTCTTTTTCTTGTCCATAAAATAAAGACACCAGCTCAGGGCCTGGCACACAAGCATTCACTTTAGGTTAAATGACCTTGCTGTGTGACCTTTGGCCAGCTACACACCCTCTCTGGGCGTCTCTGTTCCAAGATAAAAGACAGTGATCCCAGGCAGGCTTGGAGCCTCCATTTCTCCATCTGCCACAGCACAAGGGACGGGGCTGGGATGTCTGTCTCCAGTTCCATACAAGGAGCTCCCTATCGTCCCGGCTGCCCCAGTATTCTGGCTCCAGGGCCAGCGTCCCTGGGGGGATCGAGTAACCTGGTCCCAGCAACGGGGCCCCAGGGCCGTCCAGGTCTGGTTACGGGCTCTGCTTACAGCTGCCCCTCCAGCTGCTTCAGTCGCCCCCATCACAGCCCAGCCAGGCTCTGGGGCTGTCTAGGAACTTGGCAGGAAGGCTGGAGGGAGTCCCTAGGGCCTGGGCATGAGGGGTGGGGCAGAAGAGAGAGGCCCCCATACCCCCCCATCGTACTGGATGTCGGTTAACTCATCCCTGCCCAGCCTGGGAGGTGGCTTGTGAGCCTCCCCTCCACTTTTATTTATTTTTTTCTAGCCTGTGTCACCCGGGCTAGAGTGCAGTGGCACAATCTAGGCTCACTGCAACCTCTGCCTTCCAGTTCCAAGTGATTCTCCTGCCTCAGCCTCCTGAGTAGCTGGAATTACAGGTGCATGCCACCACACCTGACTAATTTTTGTATTTTTAGTAGAGATGAGGTTTCACCAAGTTGGCCAGGCTGGTCTCGAACTCCTGACCTCAGGTGATCTGCCCGCCTCGGCCTCCTAAAGTGCTGGGATGACAGGTGTGAGCCACCGCACCCGGCCTAAGCCACTGTGCCCGGCCTCCCCTCCACTCTTGACCTCCCTTACCGAGTCCTCAGTTCTCAGAGCCTCAGTTTCCCCATCAGTGAACCAAGCATGATAACCATCCACATCGGCTTCTCACGAGGGGTAATGAGCAATCATGATACGTGCTTAATTAACTGTTGTGATGCTGCACTGCCATGGGTTAGAACCCTCCCATCTCTGAGCTTGTTTCCTCCTCTGAAAGATGAGGATAAAAACATTGGCTTCACAGGGGCAGGGGGTGTGTCTCAGTTACTGCTGTGACCCCAGTACCCAGCATGGGGCCTGGCACACGGTAGGTGCTCAACAAATCAGCTGAATGAATGTCCCAGGAAGAGCCCCCACTTATAAAATAGTTCCAACGGGGCCGGGCAAGGTGGCTCACGCCTGTGATCCCAGTGCTTTGGGAGGCTGAGGCAGGAGGCTCCCTTGAGGCCAGTTCGAGACTAGCCAGGGCAACACAGCCAGACCCCATCTCTAAAAAAAAAAAAAGCAATAATTAGCTGAGTGTGGTGCGACATGCTACTTGGGAGGCTGAGGTGGGAGGATCACTAGAGCCCAGGAGGTCAAGGCTACAGTGAGCTGTGATGGCCTCACTGCACTCCAGCCTGGATGACAGAGAGCCCTGACTCAAATAATAACAAAAATGATCATCATAATAATAATAGTTTAAAAATAAAATAGTCGGCCGGGTGTGGTGGCTCACGCCTGTAATCCCGACACTTTGGGAGGCCAAAGCTGGCAGGTCACCTGAAGTTAGGAGTTTGAGACCAGCCTGGTCAACATGGTGAAACCCTCATCTCTACTAAAAATACAAAAATTAGGTGGGCATGGTGGTGGGCGCCTGTAATCCCAGCTACTTGGGAGGCTGAGGCAGGAGAATGGTGTGAACCCGGGAGGCGGAGGATACAGTGAGCTGAGATCGCACCACTGTACTCCAGCCTGGGCGACACAGCAAGACTCCATCTCAAATAAATAAATAAATAAATTAAAATAGTTGCAAGGATATGTTCATTCCAGACTTCTTTTTTTTTTTTTTTTTTTTTTTTTTTTTGAGACGGAGTCTCGCTCTGTCGCCCAGGCTGGAGTGCAGTGGCCGGATCTCAGCTCATTGCAAGCTCCGCCTCCCGGGTGTTTACGCCATTCTCCTGCCTCAGCCTCCCGAGTAGCTGGGACTACAGGCGCCCACCACCTCGCCCGGCTAGTTTTTTGTATTTTTTAGTAGAGACGGGGTTTCACCGTGTTAGCCAGGATGGTCTCGAACTCCTGACCTCGTGATCCGCCCGTCTCGGCCTCCCAAAGTGCTGGGATTACAGGCTTGAGCCACCGCGCCCGGCCTATTCCAGACTTCTTAAACACCTACTGTGCACCAACATGGCTGGAGACTCAGCCACGCTCGGGGTTGTGCGTGTCCAGGGCTTGGCACAGAGACCGGCATGCAGGAAGCACTCAATTAATGCTGAGTGCGTCTTTTGCAGAGGATGGGACGCTACCCTGAGCCGCCTTCCACATTCAACTCACAGCAGGCCAGGAGAGCGGGAATTCAAGAACAGATTTAGGAAGGCTGCACCTGCTATGCACCATGCTTTTCCCGCATATGAACTCATTTCCTGACCACATCAACCCTCAGAGACCAGCACGCTCATCCCTGTTTGCAGATGAAAAACTGAAGCTCAGAGAGGTTAAGCCATTTTGCTGAGGTCACATAGCACATAAGGGTGCTATGGATGCAAAGGTGATCTTGCTTCTTGCTGACTTTTTTTTTTCTTTTTCTTTTTCTTTTTTTTTTTGGAGATAGGGTCTCTGTCACCCAGGCTGGAGTGCAGTGGCGTGATCTCGGCTCACTGCAACCTTGACCTCCCAGGCTCAACCAATCCTCCTGCCTCAACCTCCTGAGTAGCTGGGACTACAGGTGTGCACCACCACACCCGGCTAATTTTTTGTAGAGGGGGGTATGATACCCAGGCTGGTCTTGAACTCTTGGGCTCAAACGATTCTCCTGCCTCAGCCTCCCGAAGTGTTGGGATTAAAGGCGTGAGCCACTGTGTGAGGCCACCTCTTGCTGACATTTACCAAGTGCTCACAATGCGCTCCCTGCCCATGATGGTGGCACACCCTACATTTTTTTTTTCTTTTTTGAGACAGAGTCTCGCTCTGTCACCCAGGCTGGAGTGCAGTGGTACGATCTAGGTTCACTGCAACCTCCTCCTCCCAGTTCAAGCGATTCTCCTGCCACAGCCTCCCAAGTAGTTGGGATTACAGGCACGTGCCACCATGCCCGGCTAATTTTTGTATTTTTAGTAGAGACAGGGTTTCACCATGTTGGTCAGGCTGGTCTTGAACTCCTGACCTCTAGTGATCCACCTGCCTCGGCCTCCCAAAGTGTTGGGATTACAAGCGTGAGCCACCGCTTCTGGCCAGCTAAAGTACTTCACAGACAGGCAAGCAGAGACCCAGAGAGAGGCTGTCCCTGTCCCCAGGCCACTGGGGAAGTCAGGGTGTGGGAGCCCAGGCAGAACCTCCAGTGGGGACATGGATACGTCTCTGGGGCTCCTGGGCCTCCTCCCCTCTGGGGAGGGGGCTCCTGGGTAATTAATTTTAATCACTGTTTTGAAATTGGGCCACCAGGAGGCAAGTCGGAAACAGCAACTTGTAATTAGGAATGGGTGGCAGGTGGGGGGGGGGGGTTGCAACGACCATTCAGAGGAAATTAAAGTGTCATTTACACCCAGCGGGTAATTAAGGGGTCCAGGAGGGGCGGCTCGGGGAGGCTGGGGCTTCCAGGGAATCCAGGCTGGGGCTGGGGCATCGGGCACCCACAGATTCCCAAGCAGGTTTGGGGACGGACAGGTCCTCCCTTCAGACCCGATTTGGAGGAAGTACAGAGTGGTGGGTCCTGAGCTTGGGACCCAGTTGTGGGGTTCAGAGGAGAATAAGGCTCTGTTATAGGGACTCCACTTAGGGAGGAAGAAAGAAAGATGGCCCCGCCTTTGGGAGCTTGATCTAGGGGCAGACGAGGAGCCTTTCCCCTCCAACTTGGAGTTCTGGGCGCCCTTCCCCCCACTGCTGAACTCCTCCCCCAGAATTCCTCCAGTCACTGCCCCTCCCCAGAGGCCGGGGATCCCCAAGTGGTCGGGACCGGTGTGAGAAGCCTGGAGGGGGTCCCCGCTGAGACCTGTGGTGGGGAATGGGGGTGGGGGGTCTCAGGGAGTGCCAAGTGCTGCTGGGAACGGAAGACCTGGTGAATGAACTTGAAGAAGACAAAGGCGGGAAATAGGTCCCAGGGGAAAGGCCCGGGGTCAGAGCGGACCACAAGTCCTGGTGAGTCAGGGCTCAGGAATGGTGGAGGGGCTGGCAGAGTGACGTGGGCACTGGGGGATGGGGCTTGAGAACCGTCAAACTGTGGACAACAGCGTTTGAGGGGAAGGGGCCCCCCGGTTTGCTGGGTCATCTCAGGGAACCTGTCACCCCCAACTGTGCCTCATTGCTCCCCAGAGCCTGAGGCACTGACCTTCAAAGAGGGACGACAGCAAACACTTACGGGGCGCCTACCCCATGCTCCCAGCCCTGTCCCTCAGCCCAGCAGGGGAGGTGAGAGGGGCTCTTCTGACGATTCCATAGGTGGGAAAACTCGGGGCCAGGGTGGGCAAGGGATGGGCCCAAGGTCGCACAGCCCGGAAATGGCCAAGCTGGGATTTGAACCCAGGCCCAGGAGTCCAGACGCTGCGCTCTTAACCACAGTACTGCCCTGCCCCAGAGAAAGGAGCTTTCAGCCTCTTCACATCCATCTCTGCAAGTTTTCCCTATCCATCCACTTTTTCCCCCTCTACTGCCCTTGCCTGGCCCGCCCCCATCAATTATTACCAGGACCCGGTCTTCAGTTGCAGCCTTGCCCCGTCTGTCTTTCCCAAAGATGCCACCAGAGGGCACCAAGAGTCAGATCCCATCTGTCCTCTTCCCGCGGCACTCCATGGCTCCCACCTCCCTGGGGATCAAAGCTCAAGTCCTCACTGCAGCCCACAAGGCCCTGCATGACCGGCCGGTACTCTCCTTGCCCTTCCCTCCTCCCATTCTCCCCCTCCGCACTCTGCTCCAGCCACGTGGGCCTCCTTGGTGTTCCTCCAATACCCCAGGTGAGGTCCTGCCCCAGGACCTTTGCACGGGCCGTGCCCTCTCCCTGGAGTACTGCTTCCCAAGATCTCTGCATGACCAGCTCCTTCTCATCTTCCAGGTCTCAGCTCAAATGTCACCTCCCCAGAGACACCCTCCCCGACAGCCTCAGTGAACACAGCCCCGGCCTTCTCAGTCACTTCCAGGATAATTGTCTTCAGGGCACTGACTATACCTGATTTACCTTGTCGCTTTCTCTAGTTAGTGTCTGTGCTCCCCTGCCCGCCCCCACCCCCCGCCCAGCTGGGAATTCGAGAAGGACCGGACGCAGTAGTCTGCCTTGGTCGTTGCTGGGTCCGTGGCACCTGGCACTTAATAGGTGCTCACTAAACATCAGTCCACTTGTTAAATGCAAGCAACGCTCCCACAGCTCCAAATGAGATCATGACCAGAAGCTCCAGTTTCTGCTTTGCAAGATTGTTCCTTTTTCTGGAGTCAGAAGCCCAACAGAACTATATTTGGCATTTTGCCTGCATCCTCTCATTTAAATGGTCAACCCTAAGGGAGGCAGACTAGCAACCCGTTTTACAGATGGGGAAACTGAGGGTCAGAGAGGGGGCATGAGTAAGTGAGAGAAGAAACTGATTCAATCTCAAGTCAGTCTGATCCAAATGCTATGGCTGCCTCTAAGGGAGATAATTCAGAATTGCTACTTCAACTTCCCCAGGGGCTCTGAGTCCATGGCCTTCAGGGGAGGGAGGTTCTTCTGCAATCATCAGAAAACATATGGCCACCCCCTAGTGAGCTCCTAAACATCCATCATGGCCCTAGCTACAATGCCCCTTCCTGGTACATCCTCCCTGATCCATGAGGCAGGGTACAGCTTTCCCTAGCCCCAGTTGCTCCCTCTGCCCTAGCCCTGAAAACGCATAGCACAGGGGGCCAATGCCTGTCCCTGTTTCTCTTCCTCTAGCCTGGAAGCCCCTCCAACTAGACAGCGGAGTTAAGGTTACCTCTTTGGGATCCTAGCATCACCCAGCACAGGGCACAGCACACAGGGGCCGCTGGCAGCATCTGTTGACTGACTGATTGACCTAATTGCCTGGAACCAGGCCCACCTGAGAACCCACAATCCTCCTCTGGGCTCCATATTTGGGAAGTTCCCTCCTAGGTCCGCCCTTGGAAGGCTGGCTTAGCCAGGCCATGGTGCATCCTGGGAAATGTAGTCTAGAGTGGGCTTTACCTCCCAGTGGGGCCCTGGGGTGGCCACCTTTGGCCCCTGGGGCCAGATGGAGAAGGGCCATTGAGGGTGGCAAGTAGTGGGGACCCAAAGAGCCCGAAGGGTGGTCCCCAGCCTCCCAAGTCTCTTTCTTTTTCTTTTTCCTTTTTTTTTTTTTTTTGAGACGGAGTCTCGCTCTGTCCCCCAGGCTGGAGTGTTGTGGCACAATCTCAGGTCCTTGCAACCTCCGCCTGCTGGGTTCAAGCGATTCTCCTGCCTCAGCCTCCTGAGTAGCTGGGATTACAGGCACCCACCACCATGCCCGGCTAATTTTTGTATTTTTAGTAGAGACGGGGTTTCGCCATGTTGGCCAGGCTGGTCTTGAACTCCTGATTCGGCCTCCCAAAAGTGATCCTCCTGCCTCAGCCTCCCAAAGTGTTGGGATTACAGGCGTGAGCCACTGCGCCCGGCCTCAAGTAACTTTCTTTCTTTCTTTCTTTTTTTTTTTTTTTGAGACGAAGTTTCGCTTTTGTTGCCCAGGCTGAAGTTGCCCAGGCTGGAGTGCAATGGTGCGATCTTGGCTCACTGCAACCTCTGCCTCCCGGGTTCAAGTGATTCTCCTGCCTCAGCCTCCCAAGTAGCTGGGATTATAGGCACCCGCCACCGCGCTCGGTTAATTTTTTTTTGTATTTTTAGTAGAGACAGGCTTTCACTATGTTGGCCAGGCTGGTCTTGAACTCCTGACCTCAGGTTATCTGCACGCCTCGGCCTCCCAAAGTGCTGGGATTACAGGCATGAGCCACCGCTACTTTCTTACTTGTCCTAATGTCTGCACTTCATCTGGATGTCCCTGGAGGAGAGGTGATGAAGGACTGTGATAAGGAAAGAGGACTGTGTGCCTGGGTTCCTATGGCCACATGCCTGACCCCAGCACCGCCGTTCATGATGGTGAGGGTGTCTAGGGTGAAGGGTCTGTTTTGGGATAATTCAGCCAGAGGACATGGGGCTGGTGGCTGGGGCCTGAGTCTTCGACTGCTTTGAGCCTGTTTCCCTACTGCTGCTACATGAAGACAGGGACAGAAGAACCGCACCACCATGGCCAAGAGAAAGCCACAGCCCAACCAAATCACAGCTGGGTTTTGGAGGAACCACAGCCTGAGGCCCACAGCCCCTTAAACACTGGAGAATCTCAGAACCCTGGTATCTTAAACAGGACAGCAGTTCAGAAAACCCACAGGAGCTGGAAATTGAAAGAAAAAAAAAAAATCTAGAAGGTCACTTGGGCCTGACCAATATCAGGATTATTCATCCAGGATTCTGGAAAGACGGCCGTCCAACCCCGCTGGCCTGCCTCCCATGAGGGGCAGCTCACCACTCCTGCCAGCAATGCATTTGGTTTCCAAGGAGCCTGTCTCCTTGTAGCTACCCTTCCTCAAGATCTGAAATGTGACCCATGTCCCTCCCCCCCTGCTCTATAACCTTCCATGGCTCCCTATTGTCCTTGGGATAAAGTTCACTCCTCGGCTTGGCATTCAAGGCTACTACCTACCTCATGGTCCTCTTAAATAGTCCAGCCACTCAGGGCTCCTCCAACATACCCTGCCTTGCTGTTCCCTCTGCCTGCAATGCCTGTCCCCCTCTCCTCCTGGCAGAATCCTTCTCCGCCTTCAAGCCCAGTCCCAGTACTCCCTCTTCCGGGCAGCCTTCCCTGCTCCCACCTGTCCTGACCACTGCCCTGGAAGTTTCTCCCTCCAGCATCTCCCTTTCCAGGCCCACAGGACAGGGCCACGCCCAGGGTCAGCTCGGGACACCTTCCTTCCTGGGAGACAGACGGTGACCAGCGATATCCTTCAGTCCCTGGGGATCCAGCTCACCTGTCCCGCAGGCTGACGTCATGGTCACCTTTCCAAGGGCAGTTTGATTTCTATCTTCCAGGCCCAGTCCCGGTAACCCCAGCAAACTTCTGCCGCCAGCTCGGTGTGGCCACTGCAGAGGACATGCCACATCTCCAGCCCCTTCTATGCCCATCAGACAGAGGCGAGGACTGAGGTCTCAGGGGGAAAGGCCCCTCCTGGGGGGACTCGATACCTAGGCTTGGAGACAACTCCAAAGCCGAGGAGGCAACACGGGCCCTAAGATCCTGTCGGGGCTCAGCCGCAGCGGAGTCTGCTGGGGGAACCAGAGGCAAAGTGGGGCAGGCACAGATCAAGACAGTCTCAAGCGACCTCTCTCTGCCTCACCTCCCCCCACTCCAGTCCAAAACCAAAGCACATCTCCCGGGGAGACTGAAGCCCAGAGAGGACTAGGGACCAGCCTGAGGCCACACAGCGAAGCGCCTCCTCTCAAAGCTCCAGGTCTGAATCCTGCATAGCCCAGAGTCAAGGGGAAGAAGGGAGGAGCACAGCTTCAGGGCAACCCTTAGCGAGGAGCTGGGATGCAGCAGGGTTCTTGGGTTTCAGCGGCTTCCTCGGGCCTCAGTTTCCCTGCCTGCTGTTGGGAATGGGCCAGTTCAGAACAGACAAGAGGCTGATGCCAGGCTGCCACCTACCCAATATCCGAGGCGTCTCTGTGTGGGTGGCAGTGACTCCCAGACAACTTCCCGTAGAGTTTAAGACCCCCTTCCAGGTGGGTTCCAACTCAGCCTCGGTCCCAGCCATCCCCCTCCACCCACCCGACAACCTGTACTCTCCCTAAGTAGAGTTTAAAGCAATGGGGCAGGCACAGCCCGAAGTCCCACCCCTGAAAGAAACTGGTCTCCTGGGATGTGGGAAAGGGTTTGGGGGCAAGGCGGATGCCCCAGGTGTCCGGAATGTTTCTTTTGGAGAGGGAGTTTGGACCTTCTGACATGCTGAAGGAACACAGAAAAACAGAAATGCGATTTTGCAAATGGGGCAGAGGCCTCCTTCAGTCACCACAGCCATGAGTCCCTCTCCCCCTCCTCCCTCCTCCAACCCAAACCCAGAACCCCAAAGCCTCAGGGCACCCCAGTAACTCCAAGCACCTATTCCGCTCCAGTCTAGGGGTCAAAGATGACAGCCTCAGGTAGAGGATGTCAAAGACCTCAGCGAGAGAGGGAGGGCCACATGGGGGCGGGGGCGAGGGTCTGCGAATCCCTCCCCCAACCCCAGGACGCCTGCAAAGGCTCCTAGCTCCAGCATTAACCCGGCCGGGGCAGAGGTGGGGGTTCATGACAGTAGCGCCCCCTCTGGGAGGTGCCCCAAACTCGGAGGGCGCCCACAGGCGGAGAGCAGGACAGGAGGGGCACGTGACCCCCGCCCCAGGGACCAATCAGCGCCCGCGGGAGGGGGCCACACTCGGCGCCCCCCACCCATCCCGGCGCGCTTGGAGAGAGACGTTTTCTTTGTCCTTTTGTCAGCTCTTGGGGGGGCCCCGAACCCCCAGGCCCCCACTGCGGCGGGGGGCATCCAAACCGGCCGGCCCTCCCCTCCAACACCACTGTGACCCCTGCCTCGCGGCCTGGAGCCGGGACTCGTCCTGTTCTGGGCTGGACAGGAGGCCGGAGAGGACTCGGGCGCCCAAGGTGCGGCGGCAGGACGCGAAGTGGGGCACGCGAAGTGGGGCGGAGGGGCCTCCCGGTATCAGGACCCCCACACCAGCCCCGCGTCGCCTCGACTTGGCTCTCAGGACCCCGCCCCCCAACGCCACCCCCAACCCCCGACCAACAGGCCCCCTGCCTGCCCCGAACCCCCCACCTGGGCCCAAATCCAGCTCCCCAGCGGCGCAGCCGCGAGCCCCATTATTATGTCTCCTCCGGGCCCCCCCAGGACAAAATCTCCACCCGCTGCGGTGCCGACAGAACCCCCAACCTACTGCACATACAGGCCCCCAGTCAACAATCCAAGCGCCCCCCCACGTTGCAGTGCCATTAGACACCCCCATAATGGAGCCTCAGGGAGCGCCCCAGGCCAAAATCCAGCCCCTCCAAAGCGATGCCACCGGACCCCAACCGGACCCCTCCATACCGCCAGCGACCCCCTCTCCAATCCGGTCCCCTCCCCAGTTGCGTGGCTGAGAGATTCCTCCCCTCGTTCTAGCCCCCCCCAAACCCCCTCCCCAGCCCAAATCCGTCCCCTCCCAGTGGCAGGGCCCGCAGGCCCCCCAATCCTAGCGCCTGACCCGGCCACCCCAGCCAGCCTTTCGGCCCCCTAGCTGCGTGCCGACAGACGCCCCCATCCCCGCGCCTCCCCCAACCCCCTCCGCAGACGCCCCGGGGCGCTTACCTCGGAGCCGCGGCCGCCGCGAGTGCGCGGGCGGGAGGCGCGAGGGCGGGAGGGCGCGGGCTTGGGGGGGTCCGTGCGCGCACCTGTCCCGGCCGGGGCGCTCAGCCCGGCATCCCCGGCTGGGGAGGGGGGCTGGGGGCGCGCGCTCACCCCGCCCCCGGGCCCGCGGCGCTGCGCTGGGGGAGGGGGCTCAGCCCCGGCCCCCCGCGCGCTGGCGTCGGCTCCCGGGGGGGCGCTGCGCGGCGGCCGGACCGGGGGCGCGCCGCGGCCGCATCTCCTCCGCCCGCCGCGGCCGCCGCTGCGACTCGCGGCTCTGCCACCTCCGCCCCCCCTTTCCAGCAACCCCCCCACCTCCCCAAAGCCAGGCTGGAGCCGCGCAAAACCCGGCCCGGAGCGACCGCGGCGCGGAGCGGAGGGCGGAGCCGGTGGGTGGCGTTTGGGTGGGTTGTTGGGGGAGACCCAAGGGGGTCACCATGCTTTGGTCCAGGTGGTGGGCTTATTAATTGAGCCGCTCCAACTTCATCTCCTGGTCCCCTCTGTTCAAAATCGCGTCCCCAGGATCCAGCTCCAATCACACCCAGCCCATGGGGTCAATGAGGCTGTCAGGAACCCTGCGGTCTGGGTGGCCCCCTTCATAGAGGAGGCCATTTCTTCAATCCACAAGCATTCCATTTAGCAACACTCACTCGACACTTCAGGAAACTGAGGCACAGGGAAGTCTTGTCCAAGGTCACCCAGTTATAGAGTGGCAGGGGGTTTTGAACCTGAGCAAACTGGCCGCAGAGATCTACATGGTTCACCTCTCCCGGACCTGCCCTTCTGTCACCAGCGCCCTGTGGGGTCTGGCCCAGAAAGGAGTTCTTCGAGGACTGCAGGTGCCCCCATGAATTTGAGACCCCAGGGCAGAGCCTGGAGGTTTCAGAGACCTTCCTGTAACCTTCCTGACCCTTCAAATGAATTCAGGACAGCAGGGGCCCCTCTCCCTGCCTCAGTGCCCCTGCCTGCCCAAAGTACCTCCCCATGTAGATGTGACCCTGTACATCTCCCCCACTGGACTGAGTGCTGTCCTGGTCGCTCTGACCTCTCTCGATGCAGTAGATGCTCCGTAAACACTTATTTTTTCTTGTCTTTTCTGTTTTTCTTATCTTTTTCTTTCTTTCTTTGAGATGGAGTCTTGCTCTGTCACCCAGGCTAGAGTTCAGTGGTATGATCTTGACTCACTGCAGCCTCCGCCTCCCAGGTTCAAGCAATTCTCCTGCCTCAGCCTCCTAAGTAGCTGGGATTGCAGGTGCCTGCCACCATGCCTGGCTAATTTTTGTATTTTTAGTAGAGATGGGGTTTCATCATGTTGGCCAGGCTGGTCTCAAACTCCTGGCCTCAGGTGATCCACCCACCTCGGCCTCCCAAAGTGCTGGGATTATAGGCGTGAGTCACCCCGCCCGTCCTCTTTTCTGTTTTTCTATAATTTAGATAGATAATAGAGAAGTAGGGGAGAGAGAGGATGGATGATTGTTTTTAAAAATTTGTTATTATTTGTAGAGACCGGGGCCTTCCTACATTGCCCAGGCTGGTCTTGAACTACTGACCTCAAGTGATCCTCCCACCTTGGCCTCCCAAAGTGCTGGGCCACTGAGCCCAGCCAACACTTTGTTATTATGTAGCTCGTGACTTTTCTTGCACACTTACTGAGTGCTGGGACCACTATGCCCCATCCTTGGCTCCCCGCCATCCAAGGGGTCCAGAAAGGTTGTGTACTGGCTTCCAGCAGCCACTCAGTGGGGACTGGGTGTCAGAACTTGAACCCCACTCCCCAGGCCACCCAAGGCCCAGGGCAATTTGCAGGCTCCCTGGCACCCATGGAGACAGCCCTGGTCTTCCAATTCCTCGGCATGTTCCCAGGGCCATTCTGGTGACCACAAACCTCCGGGAGCAGCCAGGCCTTCCTGCTCGTGGTTTTGCCCTTCCCGCCTTCCGGCCGCCCCAGCATCCCAGGCAAATCAGCCAAGGCACCTGCTGGTGTCTGGTCCCCACCCCGCTCGGTGTCCTGCCCACTGGGGGCCACTGAGGCTTGCTCCACGAGGTAGGGGCCCAGCCTCCCACCTACACTCCCTTCCCTGCGCTGTACCCAGCCCCTGGCATCCCCTCCCTCTCCTGACTTCTTGACTGTGGCCAGCTGGGCAGTTCTGCACCCCAGTCATTCAACAAACATTTATTGAGAGCCTACTGTGTACCAGATCCTGGACTGAGCTGTCAACAAGACAAAACTGCCCCGTGCCTTCTGTCTAGCCTGGGGATATAGAAACCAGTGGGCACAGAACTGCAGGCTGAGATAGACTGGCTGGAGGTCCAGGAGGACCTCGAGGAGGTGACACGGAGGCCTCAGAGGGACCATAGATCCAAGCAGGGGGTGGGGGTAGGGGGTGTGCAGGGAGGGTGTTCTAGGCAGAGAGACCTTCGGGACAAAGGCCTTGAGGGAGGCCCCACCCCCACCGGTGGCTCAGCTGCCACCCAGGCTTCTGCGACCATGAATGGGTCTTTCATGTCCTGGACCGGGGCAAGGTCAGGCCGGGCCTCTCCCTCCTCCCGCCCAGGGCTCCTGGCTGTCTGAGCCCTGACCTGGAGGACAGCGGCAGGATGGGCCAGGGAGGCCCAGGGAGGGGCAGGGCCTTGCCCGAGGTCACCAGAGCCAGCAGCGCCCTCCCAGCCGTGGGATTCTGAGCAAAGACCTGCCCCGCTGAGCCTCAGTTTCCCCGGCCTGGGCGGGCGCGTTGGCAGCGCAGCGCTCCCGTCCTGCTCCGACCGGGTGGATTCCAGTGCGGGTTTTTGCGAGCGCCCGCGGCCACCGACACCTTCCCAGTGCGGCCCGGGCTGCGGCCCCGGGTCCGAGGAGGCCCGGGGAGACCCGGAGGAGGTCAGAAGGCCTTCGGCGCCCCCGGGATGGGGTGAGGCTGAGCTCGGCCCCTTACTGCTGGCGCCTGAGAGGAAGGGAAGCCCCGCCCCAATGCCTGTGCGCCCCCATCAGGACCACTCGCCTCGCCGCCCCGCTGTGTGACTCCCGGGGGTCCCTGGCCCTCTCTGGGCCGGGCTGGAGTCAGGCTCACGGGCAGCCGCTCAGAGAGGTCGCCTGCGTCCCATCCCTTCCCCAAAGGGCCCCCAGCCTCAGTTTTCCCGGTCAGGTGCAGGCCCTCTTTAACCCCAGATTGGGGGTCCTCGCTGCCAGGTTGCACCCCCGGGTCTCTGCTCAGGCCAGGGAATCCCCTGGGGGCTCCGAAAGGGCAGCTCCGATTGGCTGGGGCCACATGTGACGTCAGAGCCTCCCGACGCCCCCTCCCCTAGAGGCACGTGGGGGCGGTCGCGGCGGGGGAGGGGCCCGGGGTCCGAGCGGATTCGGGGTGTCCCCCCAGCTCAAGCGGGCAGCTGGGCCGCGCAGACGCGATTCTCCTCGGACAGATTTTTCCCTCGTCCCAAATCCCCCTCTGGCCCCCCCAGAACGGCAGCTGCTCAGGCGGCAGATGCGCCGGCTAAATCCGCCCAGCTGGTCCTCCGCGGAGCTAACCGCCTGGAGCCCGGAGGCTGGGGGAGTGGTGACCGCATGGTTCTGACCCTTCCTCGCTCCCTGTTCTTTGACCCCTGACTCTTCGCGGAATGGGGCAGGGATTCTGTTGAGGACCCTTTCTCAACCTCCAATTCCCTCCTGGAGCTGCTGAGAGGCTCTGGGGGAGTCTGGCGCCCAGAGAGGGTGGAGCCCTTTCCAAAAACCACACAGCATCCCTGGGCCTGCTGCCCAAAATATGCCCTGTATTGCGCATATATTAATAATTATAATGATGAGTTAACATATTAGGCCTCTGCTATATGCACCCCCACGATTCTAGGACTATTATGCTATTATTCCATTTTCAAGGGTGGAAACTGAGGCCCAGAGAGCCGTGACTTGACTGATCCCATAGCCAGGAAATGGTGGAGCCAGGATTTGAACCCCAGCTTTTAAGAAGAAGGTGCCGCTGTCCTGGAAGAACTCTCAGGACAACATTAGTGTCTCAGGGATCCCCTAATTGGAGGGGTCTTAAGGCAAGTGAGTGTGACCTGGGCTGAGTGAGTGGGGTCTCTTAGACCTCTTCCCTGTCCCCCTGCCTGGTGCCCTGGAGCCTGACATGGACTGCCTCCCCACCTTGCTTCTTCAGCCTAATCATGATTGTCATTGAAGATCCAGGAGGGCTTCCTGGAGGAGGAGGAAGCTCCATTCTGAAATGCCAAGGGTACAGCTTTATTGGGACAGCCAGTGTCTCTGAGTATGTAGGGTTTGCACAGAGCTTGTACTGCCCCAGAGCCTGTACACTGCCTGTCCCCTCTGCCTGGTGCACTCTTTCCCTAGATGTCCAAATGGCTCCTTTCCTCACCTTCCCCAAATCTCAATTCCAATGTTTCCCTAGCCTCCCTGATTTCAGTAATCACTCTGCAGTGATCTAGGATTGCACCACTGCATTCCAGCTTGGGTAACAGAACAAGACCCTGTCTCTAAACTGAATACATAAATAAAAAATAATAATTTCCCTCCTCATCTCTCTTTACCCTGTTTTGATGGCATTGCTCAACTTTTCACCAATAAGACTTTCTCTCATGCATTTACTCGTTTCTCTTCGAATCCCTCCCCAAGACAGTCAAGTTCCCAGGTCTGTCCAGGACTCCACTGTGTCACGAGGCTTAAAACAGAGCCAAGCACACAGTAGGCACTCAACACATGTGGTGAATGAATGAATGGGAGTCTGAGATTTCAACGGGACTTGCCTTCATTGTATCAAAGGAGAAACTGAGGCCCATTGATCAGAAAGTGAAACCAGAGTCACTTATTTTTCTCTTTAGCAAAACAGGACATAATGGTGGCCACCTCCCCAGTATGCAATAGAGGTATCCAGGGAAATAACCTCAGAAACACTTATTAAGCACCTACTGTGTGCACTGCACAGCTCCAGGTGCTTTGCACATTTTGAATGGAGGCAAGGACTCCAACCCAGATCCCAGAACTCCTGGTCCCACGGTCAGCCTGAGTTCCCTACAACTCGCTGCCTCCTCGCACATTCAGAGAGGGGTTATATATGCAAGCTCTGGGTGCACAGGAGACCTTCAGCCAGGGAGGCAGTGGTCCCCACTGTGCCTGAGGCCCCCTCTGCAGCCCCTCAGACCCTGGGCCCGAGGTTCGGGCTGTGTGTCTGGCTGGAGCTGACAGCACCACGCTTGCACGCGGGAAACATTAAATTAGAGACGGAAGCAGCAGGACCTGCCGCCTGATTTATAAGTCGAAATTAGAGCAATTACAAGGCTTCCTCCTTCTCAGAAACTGAGAAATCCCCCAGAAAGGCCCGTGTGTGTCCTGGGTTGGCGGAGAACCCCCCTCCCCCTAGGCCTGGCAAATGAGGCAGTGGCATCCTGGTCTCCATAACACGGAATCTGTGGGTGGAGGGAGGGTGTCCAGTGACCTTCAAGCTCCCTGGGGTCTGTCCTTGGGCATAGATAGGAAACTGAGGCACAGGAGGTGAGTGTCATTTGGACAGGGGCAGGTGTCACATCCTCCGCATTCAAAAATCTCCCCTCTGGCCGGGTACGGTGGCTCACGCCCGTAATCCTAGCAATTTGGGAGGCCGAGGAGGGCGGATCGCCCGAGCTGAGGAATTCAAGACCAGCCTGGGCAACATGGCAAAACCCCATCTCTACTAAAAACACAAAAAGTCAGCCGATGCGGTTGTGCATGCCTGTAATTCCAACTACTCGGGAGGCTGAGGCAAGAGAATCCCTTGAACCCGGGAGACGGAGGTTTCAGTGAGCCAAGATGATCGCGCCACTGCACTCCAGCCTGGGCAACAGAGCAAGACTCTATCTCAAAAAATAAAAATTAGGCCCGGCGTGGTGACTCACACCTGTAATCCCAGCACTTTGGGAGGCCGAGGCGGGCAGATCGCAAGGTCAGGAGATCGAGACCATCCTGGCTAACATGATGAAACCCCGTCTCTACCAAAAATACAAAAAAATTAGCCGGGCGTGGTGGCGGGTGCCTGTAGTCCCAGCTACTCCGGAGGCTGAGGCAGGAGAATGGCGTGAACTCAGGAGGTGGAGCTTGCCGTGAGCTGAGATCGCGCCACTGCACTTCAACCTAGGCGACTGAGCAAGACTCTGTCTCAATCAATCAATCAATCTCCCTTCCCCTAGGCTTTCCATTCTGGCCTAGTGAGCACACTCAGCTCACTCCTGCCTCCCGGCCTTGGCACTTGCTGTTCCCTCTGCCTGGAAGCTGTTCCCCACCAACGTTCCCTTCTCTGAGAGGCCTTCGCTGATCATCCCAAGTTGGAGGGGGCGGCTGTTTTCCACCCCCTGCTTTCTTTTCTCTAAAATCAGTGATGCGGTAGTGAGCTGCCTATCATCAGAGGCAAGCAAGCAGACAGTGGACTGGATGTGATCTCTGCAGCTCACACACTGGCATCCAACCCCCAGCTTTACCACTCACCAGCTGTGAGCAAGTTGTTTAACATGAGAACACTCCAAAAGATGCCGGGGCCTAGGACGGACGCCATGGCTCCTGCCTGTAATACTGGCACTTTGGGAGGCTGAGGTGGGTGGATCACCTGAGGTCAGGAGTTCGAAACCAACCTGGCCAACATGGTGAAACCCTGTCTCTACTAAAAAAAATACAAAAACTAGCCAGGCATGGTGCTGTGTGCCTGTAATCTCAGCTACTTGGGAAGCTGAGGCACGAGAATGGCTTGAACCCAGGAGGCAGATGTTGCACTGAGCCGAGATCATGCCACTGCACTCCAGCCTGGGCGATAGAGCGAGACTCTGTCCCCCCATTAAAAAAAAAATGCTGGGGCCTGTCACATAGTTGGTGCTTAATAAAGGTAAGTAATCTTCTCTTCCATGGGAGGTCCTGAGATTCTTTGTTTCTTCCTCTTGGTGATTTTTCCTAATCTTCGTCCTCTCTTGGAAGCTGTGGGAAGGAGCTTTGATACCCTTATGGTTGTGTAGGGCGTTGTCAAAAGAGAAAGAAAAACAGATGACCAGAACAGATCCTTGCACACCCATGTTCACAGCAGCAAAAGGTCAGAAGCAAACCAACTGCCAAAAAACAGATACATGGATCAACATAAGAGGGTCCATAGACACGGTGAAATATGATGCAGCCATCACAGGCTTCAGATGTGGACGCACCTTGAGGACGTCACACTCAGTGAAATAAGCCAGACGCAGAAGGCCAAATCCTGTGTGGTTCCAATCCTAGGAGGTCCCGGGAGTCATCAGATTCATAGAGACAGAAAGTAGAATGGGGAGTGCCAGGGGCTGGGGAGAGGCGTGGGGAGTGAGTGTTTCATGGGGACAGAGTTTCAGCTTGGGAAGAGGAGAAAGTTCTGGAGAGGATGGCCGTGATGGTTGCTCAACCACGGGAATGTGCTTAATGCTGCTGAACTGTGACTTAGAAATTGTTAAAATTGTGTGTGATGCATGTTTTACCACATTTTTTTCTTTAAAGATAGAGAAAAAACCAAAACTGGTGTGCAGAAAGGGTGACAAGATCCAAGCACAGAAAAAAAAAATGTATTAAAAACACAATATGGCCAGGCGCGATGGCTCATGCCTGTAATTTCAGCACTTTAGGAGGCTGAGACAGGCGGATCACCTGACGTTGGGAGTTTGAGACCAGCCTGCCCAACGTGGAGAAACCCCTATCTCTATGAAAAATACAGAATTAGCCAGGGGTGGTGGTGCACGCCTGTAATCCCAGCTATTTGGGAGGCTGAGGCAGGAGAATTGCTTGAACCTGAGAGGTAGAAGTTGCGGTGAGCTGAGATCACGCCATTGCACTCCCGCCTGGGCAACAAGAGCAAAACTCTGTCTCAAAAAACAAACAAACAAACCAAAAACAAAAACAAAAAACAAGAAACAATATCCTGGGCACAGTTGCTCACACCTGTAATCCCAGCACTTTGGGAGGCCGAGGCAGGTGGATCGCCTGAGGTCAGGAGTTCGAGACCAGGCTAGCCAACATGGAGAAACCCCGTCTTTACTAAAAATACTAAAATTAGCCGGGTGTGGTGGCAGGAGCCTGTAATCCCAGCTACTCAGGAGGCTGAGGCAGGAGAATCACTTGAACCCGGGAGGTGGAGGTTGCAGTGAGCCGAGATCACGCCACTGCACTCCAGTCTGGGCGACAGAACGAGACTCCGTCTCGAAAAAAAAAAAAAAAAAAATTAGCCAGGTGTAGCGGTGGGTGCCGGTCATCCCAGCTGCTTGGGAGGCTGAAGCAAGAGAATCACTTCAATCCAGGAGGCAGAGATTGCAGAGAGTCAAGATCATGCCATTGCATTCCAGCCTGGGTGGCAGAATGAGACTCTGCTTCAAAATGAATAAATAAATACAAATAATAGCAACAGCAGAAACAGGCAGTGACGGTGGAGGGTGTGTGTGTGAATGACCTCAGCTAGTGGCAGTTTGTCATTGCCACCAGGGCCAGTCACACAGGTGACACTGACAGTGTGCAGAGAGGCCATCAAGGGTGTTGAGCTCAGATCACACCCTTCCCACCCCAGCAGGGGCCTGCTCAGCCTCGGCTACAAAACCTCCGACACCTTCAGGAAGCAGAACTGAGCCTCAGGGGCCTTGCCCCGGAAGCAGAACTGAGCCCCTTGCTGGCCTATTATTCAGCTAGCTTTATTGAACACCTACTGTGTACTGGGCTCTACTAGGCAGTGCTGGGGACACAGTGGTGAGCAAGACACAACTGGACCCTCATCTTGGCAGAGTTCAGAGATCATAGGAGAGGATTCACTCATTGATTTTAGTTTTTAGAGATACAGTCTCACTCTGTGGCCCTGGGCTGGAGTGTGGTGGCCTGATCATAGCTCACTGCAGCCTCCAACTCCCACGCTCTAGGGATCCTCCCACCTCAGCCTCTTGAGTACAGGCACATGCCACCACGCCCAGCTAAGTATTTTATTTTATTTTATTTTGAGACAGAGTCTCGCTCTGTCGCCCAGGCTGCAGTGCAGTGGTGCGGTCTCAGCTCACTGTAAGCTCCACCTCCCAGGTTCACACCATTCTCCTACCTCAGCCTCCTGAGTAGCTGGGGCTACAGGCGCCCGCCACCATGCCTGGCTAATTTTTTGTATTTTTAGTAGAGATGGGGTTTCACCGTATTAGCCAGGATGGTCTGGATCTCCTGACCTCATAATCCACCCGCCTCAGCCTCCCAAAGTGCTGAGATTACAGGCATGAGCCACTGCGCCCAGCCAAGTATTTTATTTTTTTGTAGAGATAGGGGGAATCTCACTATGTTGTCCAGGCTGGTCTCAAACTCCTGGCTGCGAGTGATCCTCCTACCTCAGCCTCCCCAAAGTGCTGGGATTACCACCACGCCTGGCCTAGCAGAAAGATTTTTAAATAGGTGGTCAGGGAAGGCTTCACTGAGGAGGTGATATCTGAGCAGAGACCTGAAGAAGAGGGAGTAGAAAATCATGGAGTGGCCAGGCACGGTGGCTCATGCCTGTAATCCCAACACTTTGGGAAGCTGAGGTGGGCAGATCACTTGAGGTCAGAAGTTCAAGGCCAGCCTGGCCAACATGATAAAACCCCATCGCTACTAAAAATACAAAAATTAGCTGGGTGTCGTGGCACACACCTGTAATCCCAGCTACTCAGGAGGCTGAGGATCACTTGAACCCAGGAGGCGGAGGTTGCAGTGAGCAGAGATCGTATCTCTAAAATTGTATTGCCAACCTGGGTGACAGAGCTGTCTCAATAAATAAATAAATAAATAAATAAGTAAAGAAACAAACAAACAAATGAATAAGTAAATAAAAAATCATGCAGGTACCTAGGAAAAGAGTATAGTAGGTGGGCGGGCACAGACCATGCAAATGTCCTGGGGCAGGACCGTGCCTGGCATGTTAGAGGAACAGTGAGGAGGCCCGTGAGGCTGGAACACAGTGAGGAGTGGGAGGAGGGGAGGGCAGGCAGGTGAGGGGGCCTTTGGAATTAATTCAGCTCCTCTAGGGTGCCAAGCTCTACCCTGCCTCAGGGCCTTTGCACAGGCTGTTCTCTCCTCCTGGCCTTCTGCCTCCCTCTCCCCCCAGGTTGACCTGTTCAACCCGTCCTCCTTCATTCCCAAGGTAAATGTCTCAGTTTGAATCCCACACACCAGACTGGGAGCCCAAGGACCTGTCCCAAAACTGTCCTGACCAAGGTGATGTCCAGCACTGCCCAACATAGAGTTGGCATACAGTAGGCACTCAATAAGTGTTTGGTAAGGTTCAGGAGACTGTCAAGGCAGGCTCCCTGCCCCTGCCCTGCAATAATGGTGAGGCTGGTGGCTCTCCTTATCTGGACTCAGTTTTCCCTTCCAGAAGATTCCAATAGGCTGCATCCAGGATGGAGATGGGAAGGTCATTCCTCTGCTCCAGAAGCATGGCGGGGGACAGATCCCTCTGGAGTCTGTCCCCAGTCTGCTCTGAGGCTGCAGGGGGAACCTGCCTTGCCCTCTCACCTCACCCCTCCTGGCCTCTCTCCTTTCGTCTCTGTCTCTAGGTCCGTCTTGCCGCCTGCTTCCTCATCTCTCAATTTTCCTCTCTCACTGTCTCTGTCTCAGTCTTTCCCCTGGGTCTCCAGATTCTATCCTCCCATTCCCGTCCCCACCCCAGGGTCTAGAGATTTGCTCACCTTTGGGCAAAGCCTGGAGGCCAGGGAGGAGGAAGGGGTAGGGGAAGTTCAGATGCTCCAAGACTACTCCCTCAGCCCTCACCCACTTAAGTGTAGGTGGGTCCCCAAGGAACCTGG
This sequence comes from Theropithecus gelada, assembly GCF_003255815.1. Classification (NCBI taxonomy): domain Eukaryota; kingdom Metazoa; phylum Chordata; class Mammalia; order Primates; family Cercopithecidae; genus Theropithecus; species Theropithecus gelada. Next base: position 4,530,970 of record NC_037687.1, read on the forward strand.
GCTGAGACAGCTCTCTCCCCTCCCCAGCTTCTTCGGGGATCCCCAAGGCCAGTGGGGGGAATTTCTAGGGAGAAATAAACATCCGTGTCATTTACATAAAATCTGCATCAATTATCATATCGATTACAAGAGTCTACAGAACCAGGCAAGCCGTTTGCAAGAAAAATAGTAAATTTAGGCCGGGCGCGGTGGCTCAAGCCTGTAATCCCAGCACTTTGGGAGGCCGAGACGGGCGGATCACGAGGTCAGGAGATCGAGACCATCCTGGCTAACAGGGTGAAACCCCGTCTCTATTAAGAAATACAAAAAACTAGCCGGGCGAGGTGGCGGGCGCCTGTAGTCCCAGCTACTCGGGAGGCTGAGGCCGGAGAATGGCGTGAACCCGGGAGGCGGAGCTTGCAGTGAGCTGAGATCCGGCCACTGCACTCCAGCCTGGGCGACAGAGCGAGACTCCGTCTCAAAAAAAAAAAAAAAAAAAAAAGAAAAATAGTAAATTTAATGACAAATGAGGCTGGCAGGTTCTCCATGGAAGCGACTTGTCACACTCCCACCCTGCTTTACAGATGGGGAAACTGAGGCCCGTGGAGGTGAGTTCCAGACAGAGACAGGGAGATAATCTAGGTGGTCAGGGTCTCTGCCCTCTCCAGGCATTTGCAGACAGATAATGGGGAAACAAGTAATTGGCTACAATGATTTTAGATTATTATAAGGACCAGGAAGAAAAGAAATGAAGGAGGCCGGGCACAGAGGCTCACGCCTGTTATCCTAGCACTTAGGGAGGTCAAGGTGGGTGGATCACCTCAGGTCAGGAGTTCAAGACCAGCCTGGCCAACATGGCAAAACCCCGACTCTACTAAAAATACAAAAAAATAGCCAGGCATAGTGGCATGCAACTGTAATCCCAGCTACTTGGGAGGCTGAGGCAGGAGAATCATTTCAACCCGGGATATGGAGGTTGCAGTGAGCCAAGGTCATGTGACTGCACTCCTGGGCAACAGTGAGACTCCGTCTCAAAAATAAAATAAAATACAAAATAAAATAAAATAGCCAGGCATGGTGGCACATGCCTGTGGTACCAGCTGCTCAGGAGGCTGAGGCGGGAGGATCGCTTGAGCCAGGGAGGTTGAGGCTGCAGTGAGCTGTAGTGGCACCACTGCACTCTGGCCTGGATGACAGAGTGAGACCCTGTCTCAAAAAAAAAAAAAGAAAAAAGGAAAATAAAAAAAGAGAGAAAATGAAGAGCAGCAATTCTCTGGGGGCATCAGGGAAGACCTGAGGAGGTAACATTGAGCTGAGACCTGAAAGAGGAGTAGGGGTCAGACGGGGAGGAAATATATACATATGAAGAGGGAAGAATGAAGGAGGACTCTGAACTCTTTCCCTTCCATACCCCTCCCGACCTGTTCTTCACCCTCTCCAATCATTCCCATCATCCTTTGGGCTCAGCTCGTATCACCTCCACCAGGAAGCTCTCCTTGACTGCCCCAACTAAGTCAGCCTTGTTCTTGCCAGCTTCCCAGAGCCCAGCACAGGGCAGAAGCCCTACAAATTTCCCAGGAGACGGAAAGAAGATTCCCGGGTTCTCGGGAGTGAAGATTTTGACAAGCTGGTAATGCGCACCTCTGGTCAGAACCACATCTGCACTTGTCAGGGACAGACCTGGCCGTATCCCTCTTTTCTCAGCTGGCTGATAGGGGACAAGAGGGCAGAGGAAGTTGAGTTTCTTGGGGGAAACTGGGGTGCCATCGGCTGTTCCCCTCCACTGCCTTCCTGTAGGGGGTCCCTGGGGTTGAGGGCTTCAGCCCAGCTCCGGGGGTGGGAACCCAGCCAGGAAAGATCTGGAGTGGGAGAGAAGGAAGACTGGGAGGGGCCAGGAAAGTGTCTATTTTTCCTCCTGCAGCTGTATTTATAGATTCCCTTTGATGTCCCAGCGTTGGGCTGACCTGGTTCTTGGCTGCGGCAGGAGAAAGACAGGTTCTCAGAGTTGCTTCTAGAAGTTGGGCGGGCAGTGGGAGGGTGGGTGCTCAAATGAGGAAAGCTAGGTATGCAACTGGACCCCTGAGCTTGGAGGGGGTCCGGGATGGAGGGGAGGCAAGGAGCTGACCTCAGTTTCCCTGTTTGCAAAATGGGGATTTACATGTACATTTCTCTTCCAGGTTCAGTTCAGTTAAAGATAAGATAAACTTAAAAAAAAAAAAAAAGACATGTACAGTTCTCAAAAAGTTGAGACTGGGCAACACAGCAAGACTCCCTTCTCTAAAAAAAGTTTTTTGAAAACATTAACAGGGCATGGTGGTGCTTGCTTGTAGTCCCAGCTACTCGGGAGGCTGAGGCAGGAGGCTCGCTTGAGCCCAGGAATTGGAGGCTGCAGTGAGCTATGATTGCACCACTGCATTCCAGCCTGGGCAACAGAGCGAGGCCCCGTCTCTAAAAATAAAGAAAGAAAGAAAAGCAAAGCTGAAAACTTGAGTCACCCAAACGTCAAGTAAGCACATGTCCATGATTCATTAGCTTATTACTCAGGGAGCCAATCAAATGTTGAGGCTGGTTCTAAGAGTATTTGAGGAACTAGGTATCTATGGAGATTTTTTTTTTTTTTTTTTTTTTTTTTTTTGGGGGGGGTTTTTTTTTTTTTGCCAGGCTGGAGTGCAATGGCGCAATCTTGGCTCACTGCAACCTCTGCTTCCCTGGTTCAAGCAATTCTCCTGCCTCAGCCTCCCAAGTAGCTGGGATTACAGGCACCCACCACCACGCCTGGCTAACTTTTTGTATTTTTATTAGAGACGAGTTTTCACCATGTTGGCCAGGCTGGTCTGGAACTCCTGACCTCAGGTGATCCGCCCACCTCGGCCTCCCAAAGTGCTGGGATTACAGGCGTGAGCCACTGTGCCTGGCCAAGATTTTTTTTTTTTTTTTTAGATGGAGTTTCACTCTTGTTGCCCAGACTGGAGTGCAGTGGCGTGATCTTAGCTCACTGCAACCTCTGCCTCCTGGGTTCAAGCAATTCTCCTGCCTCAACCTCCCAAGTAGCTGGCATTACAGGGTGTGCCACCATGCCCGGCTAATGTTTTTGTATTTTTAGTAGAGACTGGGTTTCACCATTTTGGCCAGGCTAGTCGAGACAGGGTTTCATCATTTTGGCCAGGATGGTCTTGAACTTCTGACCTCATGATCTGCCCACCTCAGCCTCCCAAAGTGCTGGGATTACAGCACTTTGGGCCACCTTGCCCAGTCCGAGATTTTTTTTTTTTTTTTTTTTTTTTTGAGATGGAGTCTTGCCCTGTTGCCCAGACTGGAGTGCAGTGGCACAATGTCCGCTCACTGCAACCTCTGCCTCCCAGATTCAAGCAATTCTCCTGCCTCAGCCTCCCAAGTAGCTGGGATTACAGGCAGGTGCCACCAGGCCCAGCTAATTTTTTTTTTTTTTTTTTTTTTTTGAGACGGAGTCTCGCTCTGTCACCCAGGCTGGAGTGCAGTGGCGCGATCTCGGCTCACTGCAAGCTCCGCCTCCCGGGTTCACGCCATTCTCCTGCCTCAGCCTCCGGAGTAGCTGGGACTACAGGCGCCCGCCACCTCACCCGGCTAGTTTTTCGTATTTTTTAGTAGAGACGGGGTTTCACCGTGTTAGCCAGGATGGTCTCGATCTCCTGACCTCGTGATCCGCCCATCTCGGCCTCCCAAAGCGCTGGGATTACAGGCTTGAGCCACCGCGCCCGGCTGCTAATTTTTTGTATCTTTAGTAGAGATGGGGTTTCACCATGTTGGCCAGGCTGTTTTTTTGTTTGTTTGTTTTTGTTTTTTTCGAGATGGAGTCTCACTGTCGCCCAGGTTGGAGTGAGGTGGCACAATTCCGGCTCACTGTAACATCTGCCTCCCAGGTTCAAGCGATTCTCCTGCCTCAGCTTCCCAAGTAGCTGGGATTACAGGCATGCACCACCATGCCCACCTAATTTTGTATATTTAGTAGAGACGGGGTTTCACCATGTTAGCCAGGCTGATCTCGAACTCTTGACCTCAGGTAATCCTCCTGCCTCAGTCTCCCAAAGTGCTGGGATTACAGGCGTGAGTCACCACACCCAGCCCGAGATTTTTTAAGGGGGAATGTTAGATTAAGATCCGGCTAGATACAAATGAGTTAATGATCTTTATTTCAGTAAAGCCCTAATTGGGGTTCTCTTTTCTGCTAGACAGACAGAAATGATCAAGTTAACTGTAACTTCGCAGGGCCTGAGCTCTCATCATATCTGTGCCAAGTCACAGATAAGTAGATTCTCCCACAGCAAGGTTCCAACAGAACTTCCTGCAGTGAAAGAGGTGTTTGAAATCTGCGCTAACACAGTAGTCAGCAGCCATGTGGCTATTCAGCGCTTACATGGTGACTTGAGGCTGAGTGCGCTGGCTCACGGCTATAATTCCAGCACTTTCAGAGGCTGAGGTGGGTTGGGGGATGGCTTGAGCCCAGGAGTTTGAGACCAGCCTGGGCAACATAGTGAGACCCTGTCTCTACCAAAAATAAAAAATAAAAAAATAAAATAAAATTAGCTGGGTGTGGTGGTGTGTGTCTGTAGTCCTAGCTACTTGGAGGCTTAGGTGGGAGGATTGCTTGAGCCCAGGAGGTCGAGGCTGCAGTGAGCTCTGATTGTACCACTGCACTCCAGGCTGGGCGACAGAGCGAGGCCATGTTTCAAACACACAAACAAAAAAACGGTGACTTGAGCAAGTGAGGAATTGAATTTTTAATTCAATTTCATTTTAGTTGACTTAATTTATTTTTGAGACAGGCTGGAGCACAGCGGTGCGATCTCGGCTCACTGCAGCCTCCATTTCCCAGGTTCAAATGATTCCCCTGCCTCAACCTCCCAAGTAGCTGGGATTACAGGTGCCAGCCACCACGCCTGGCTTTTTTTTTTTTTTTTTTTTTGAGACGGAGTCTCACTCTGTCTCCAGGCTGGAGTGCAGTGGTGTGATCTCGGCTCACTGCAACCTCTGCTAGCTGGGTTGAAGTGATTCTCATGCCTCAGCCTCCCAAGTAGCTGAAACTACAGGTGCACACCACCACATCCAGCTAATTTTTGTATTTTTAGTAGAGACAGGGTTTTGCCATGTTGGCCAGGCTGGTCTCGAACTCTTGACCTTAAGTGATCCACCTGCCTCAGCCTCCCAAAGTGTTGAGATTACAGGCATGAGCCACCGCGCCAAAGACTGTGGTTATTATTGACTGGATTATTTTGCCCTGTAAGTCAGGTAGCCTCTCTTCATACCTTAGTTTTCACATCTGTGAAATGAGGTCAATAATACTTGGGAACACAGAGAGCTGTTACAAGAATAGAGTTTATTCATGAAAAGACTTTTTTTTTTTTCTTTTTGAGATGGAGTTTCGCTCTCATCACCTAGGCTGGAGTGCAGTTGCACCATCTTGGCTCACTGCAACCTCTGGCTCCCAGGTTCAAGTGATTCTCCTGCCTCAGCCTCCTGAATAGCTGGGATTAGTCACGCACCACCATGCCTGGCTAATTTTTGTATTTTTAGTAGAGACAGGGTTTCACCATGCTGGCCAGGCTCATCTTGAACTCCTGACCTCAGGTGATCCACCTTCCTCAGCCTCCCAAAGTGCTGGGATTACAGGCGTGAGCCATCACGCCCAGCCTTTTTTTTTTTTTTTTTTTTTTTGAGACAGGGTCTCCTTTTGTCCCCCAGGCTGGAGTGCAGTGGCACAATCATGGCTTTCTGCAGCCTCAAACTCCTGGGCTTAAACCAACCTCCAGTGTCAGCCTCTCGAGTAGCTGGGACTACAAGCACGTGTCATCATGTCTGCCTAAAATTTTTATTTTATTTATTATTTATTATTTATTTATTTATTTTTGAGACGGAGTCTCGCTCTGTCGCCCAGGCTGGAGTGCAGTGGCCGGATCTCAGCTCACTGCAAGCTCCGCCTCCCGGGTTCCCGCCATTCTCCTGCCTCAGCCTCCCGAGTAGCTGGGACTACAAGCGCCCGCCACCTCGCCCGGCTAATTTTTTGTATTTTTTAGTAGAGACGGGGTTTCACCGGCTTAGCCAGGATGGTCTCAATCTCCTGACCTCGTGATCCGCCCATCTCGGCCTCCCAAAGTGCTGGGATTACAGGCTTGAGCCACCGCGCCCGGCCTTTTTATTTTTTTAGAGACAGAGTTTTGTCATGTTGCCCAGGCTGATCTGGAACTCCTGGCCTCATGCGATCATCCCGCCTCGCCTCTCAAAGTTTTACAGAATTTGTGAATTCTTTGTAATTTGTAAAAAAAAAAAAAAAAAAAAAAAAAACCCCGTCTCTACTAAAAAATACAAAAAACTAGCCAGGCGAGACAGTGGGCGCCTGTAGTCCCAGCTACTCGGGAGGCTGAGGCAGGAGAATGGCGTGAACCCGGGAGGCGGAGCTTGCAGTGAGCCGAGATCGCGCCACTGCACTCCAGCCTGGGCGACACAGCGAGACTCCGTCTCAAAAAAAAAAAAAAAAAAATTTACAAAGAATTACAGGCCTGAGCCACCATGTCGTCTTGTTAGTATTCTTATTGGTGGAGATGACCAGAGAGGTTGGCTAAATTTCCCAAGGCCACACAGCCAGGCAAGGCCAGAGCTCGGAGTTGAAGCAAGGTCTTTCCAGTGAAGGCTGGGAGAAGTGCCCGGGCTCTCTATGGGGTCAAGACGGATGGCGTCGGGCCTCTGAGGACCCGGCGCCCAGGCTCCAGGGTTAAGCCCATGTGGCAGCTGAACTTCCGCGGACCTGTCCCTCTAAAATCCCTGGGAAGCAAGGCATCAGGCGTTCCGGAACAGGCGCCTGCTCCTGTCGGGCTGGCGCACACATGGAGAGACAGCTGGCAGGGGACTGGTGGGCCAAGGAGGAGGGGCCTGGGGGGAGAGGGGGCCTTGGCCAGGAGAAGAGGTCAGGAGCTGTTCCAACCCACCCACCTCCAGATGGGAGGCAAGCGCCTCCTCTTTCGTATTCTCTAACGCCTCTCAATTCCTTCATCCACATTTGACAAAGATTATTCAGCGCCTATTGTATGCCAGTTGCCCTCCTGAACCCTTTAGTTGAGTAACATGTCAGGATTCCGCTTTACAGATGTGGCGATCAGGCTCAGAAAGCACCAGCCACGCCGGGCGCGGTGGCTCAAGCCTGTAATCCCAGCACTTTGGGAGGCCGAGACGGGCGGATCACGAGGTCAGGAGATCGAGACCATCCTGGCTAACACGGTGAAACCCCGTCTCTACTAAAAAATACAAAAAACTAGCCGGGCGCGGTGGCGGGCGCCTGTAGTCCCAGCTACTGGGAAGGCTGAGGCAGAAGAATGGCGTGAACCCGGGAGGCGGAGCTTGCAGTGAGCTGAGATCTGGCCACTGCACTCCAGCCTGGGCGGCAGAGCGAGACTCCGTCTCAAAAAAAAAAAAAAAAAAGAAAAAAAGAAAGCACCAGCCACTTGTCCCAGACACACAGCAAGAAAACGGCTAAGCTGGGATTGCCAGCCCTGGCTGTTGGTCCTGCCTCAAGGCCTTTGCACTGGCTCTTTCCTCTGCCCGGCATAGGCATGAGCCTGCCCGGTGAATGGATTTTTTTTTTTTTTTTGAGACGGAGTCTTACTCTGTCCCAGGCTGGAGTGTGGTGGTGCGATCTCAGCTCACTGCAACCCCCACCTCCCGGGTCCAGGGGATTCTCCTGCCTCAGCCTACAGAGTAGCTGGGATTCCAGGCGCCTGCCACCAAGCCCGGGTAATTCTTGTATTTTTAGTAGAGATGGGGTTTCACCATGCTGGCCAGGCTGGTCTCGAACTCCTGACCTTGTGATCCGCCGGGCTCGGCCTTCTAAAGTTCTGGGATTACAGGCGTGAGCCACCGCGCCTGGCCTATAATGGATTTCTTTAGCCCTCAGGTTAGATCACATGTCCTGCGGAAAGCCTTCAGGAAGCCACCATAGACTCACTCCCGTGCGCCCCCAGCCAGGCCCTCTGACCCCCATCACCGCAATGACCACCTCCCCCACTGGACTGCGAACCTCATTGGGGGCGGGGCTGGCTCTGTCGGGGTCACATATCCCTGTATCCCTGTCCCCTAGCACAGGTTTGCAGAGTTCATGACTGTAGGTACTAGACGCTTGCTCTACACACGAATGAAAGGATGAAGGGATGAAGTCAGAATTTCTGCCCATCGCGCAATTCCACGCTGGCGGAACCCCAGCTCAAGGATAAAGAGTCATGTGCTGAGGTCCATGCTGGGATCTGAAGGGGTCTTGGATGGAGGACGGTCCTTCTGGCAGGGTTCCTGTTCAGGGGAGCCCAGACCGGGACTGGTGTGCCAGGCAGGGGGTCTCCGTAGCGGGAATTCCTGCAGAAGGGGCTGGAACTGCGCGGGGCGCCCCTGAAAGACCGAACCTGGAGAGCTTTGTTGCTCAGATGAGGAAGGGCCAGGGAGGCCACCATGGACCAAAGGGTCACGTTTCTATTCTTCCTGGCCCAGAATGGACAGCCCCAGAAGAAGCTGACAGAGTCAGGGTGCGCCCCGCAAGGGGAGGAGCTGAGAGAGGGGCGGGGCTGAAAGAGGAGGGGGCTGAGGGAGGAGAGGCGGCTGAGAGAGAGGAGGGGCTTAGAGGGGAGGGGGGAGGGAGAAGGGACTGAGAGAGGGGAGGGGTTCAGAGGGGAGGGGTGAGGGAGGAGAGGGGGCTGAGAGACAGGAGGGGCTGAGAGAAGGGAGGGGGCCGAGAGAGGACGGGGTTGACAGAGTGGAGGGGCTGAAAATGGCAAAGCTGAGAGGAGAGGGGCAGGGCTGAGAAGAGGCGGCGAGGCGGGGAGGGGCAGGGCTGAGAGGAAATGGGTGGGGCTGAGGAGAGGGGCGGGGCTGAGAAGAAGAGGGGCGGGGCTCGGAGGGGGGGGGAGTTGTGGGACAGGGCTGAGTGGGGTGGGGTTGAGAGAGGAGAGGAAGCTGAGGTTGGGGAAGGGTGCGGAGAGGGGGGGGGGCTTTTTGGGGGGCGGGAACAGGGCTCAGGGAGGCTGAGTGGGGCAGAGGGGGCCGCCTAAGTTCTGTCCTCCCCTGGGGCCCTAGGACACAGGGTCACAAGTGTATCAAGTCACCGGGTTTCTGGCCATTCAGAAACCTGACCGCGTGCGTCCCCGGGGCTCGGGGTCGCCCCCATCCCATGCTCTCCCTCCCTCCTTCCCTCTCCCCGGGCCCTCCCGGCTCCCTCTGACCTCCCCACCCCCAGTCAGCTGTGTCTGTATTTAGAGCGGTGCAGGCCTGTGTCACTTTACTTCCGAAAGGGATTACATCCCTTAGTGCTGCCTTCAGAACCCCCCACACCTGTTGCGGCGCAAGCCCGTGCCCTGGGGAGGGGGTGGTCTCGCTTCTGGAGCCACTGTGGGCGAGGAGGCTCAGCTGCCTCCCCTCCTCGAGAAACCTCCTCCTTTTGTGCACCCCCTCCCCTCTGAGCCCCTTCTCTAAGTCCCCACGTCCCCTTCCCGGAGCCCCCCTCTCTAAGTCCCCCTGGCCCTGCCCCCTCCCCTCTTGGAGCCCCTTCTCTGCACGCCAACTCAGAGCCGCCTCGTTCCCAGGCTCCCCAAGGCCCCGCGCCCTGCCTGTCCCCCTCCTCCCCTGGCCTGCCCATTGTCCTGGCGAGGGGGTCCCGGAGGCTGGGCGGGCCGGGGTCTGCACGCAGGGGGCAGGAGTCTCCTGCTACCCAGTTGTCTCTGGGCAACGCTGGCAAACCTCGCGCCTAGACACAGAGGCTGCGCTGTTCTCTGGGAGGGGACAGGCGGCACAAGCTGACTGGGGAGATGCTGGCGGTGACGGCTGTGGATGTGAGTTTTCAGGCAGGGGGTGCCAGAGGCAGCTCCAACTGCTCCAGGTGGGAGAAAGGCTCGAGAACGTGGCCATGGGAAACGTTGTCCCCCTGCCGTCCCCACGGCGACCCCCAACTCACTCGACGTCCTTCCTTCCTCTGCAGGCCCTCCTGCTCTGCCCTGTCCCACAGTGGGGTCTTCCGTGCCTGCTCTGATACGTTCATCATCACAGCCTTCCCGGTTGGATTTTGCAATTAAACCTACTTTACAGATGAGAAAACCGAGGCCCAGAGAGTATTTGGTGATTGAAGTAGTGAGGAGACCACAATTTTTGGGGCTGTGGCTCAGGACCCGAGCCCCAGCTCTCCTGTTTTCTCTCCACATGACCTGACAGCTTCTCTGAGCCTCAGTTTACTCATCTGTACTGTGGGCAGACGGTGGCACCCATTTCCTGGGCTGTTTTTACTGTGTGGGGAATCAGATGCTTAGTATAGTCTAGGGTCCAAACTTGGGCTGCCAGTTACCAGCTGTGCAACTGGTCAGGCCATGTTGCCACTCTATGCCTGAGTTTCCCCATCAATAAAATGGGGGCTATAATAGCATCTACTTCATAAAGTGGCTGTGACAATGAAAGTTAATTCTAGGCCGGGCGCGGTGGCTCACGCCTGTAATCCCAGCACTTTGGGAGGCCAAAGTGGATGGATCACTTGAGGTTAGGAGTTCAAGACCAGCCTGGCCAACATGGTGAAGCCCCGTCTCTATTAAAAACACAAAAATTAGCCAGGCGTGGTGGCGGGCGCCTATAATCCCAGCTACTCAGGAGGCTGAGGCAAGAGAATTGCTCAAACCTGAAAGGCAGAGGTTACAGTGAGCCAGGATCGCAACACTGCATTCCAGCCTGGGCCACAGAGGGAGACTCTGTCTAAAAAAAAAAGAAAAAAAAATTAATTCTAGTACATACTGACTTGTAGGAAACCCTTTATAAATATTATTGTTACTATATTTTTCCCTCTGAGTTTGTGCCTTTTTTCTTTTTGGTGATAGGGTCTCTGTCACTCAGGCTGGAGGGCAGTGATCACAGCTCACTGCAGCCTCAAACTCTCAGGCTCAAGTTATCCTCCTGCCTCAGCCTCCCAAGTAGATGGGACTAGACGTGTGCACCACCACGCCTGACTGTTTTATGTTTTTGTAGAGATGGGGTCTTGAAGTGTTGCCCAGGCTGGTCTTGAACTCAGGCTTAAGTGATCCTCCCGCCTCGGCCTCTGAAAATGCTGGTATTACAGGCATGAGCCTCCGCACCTGGCTTGAGTTTAGGCTTTCTATGAGCTTCAGAGAGGCTTGTGTGTGGGGAGGTCATCGTCCCAGGCCCTTCCAGGCCCTCAGGCTTGGAGTCAGGGATTGAGGGTGTGAGATGGTTCCCTGGGGTAACTCTATCTGGGAACCAGTCCCCGTGCCTGTTGAGTGATATAGCGGATTCCCCTGCCACACCCTTGGTCTCCCCTGCCTGGACTGTGTAGACCACTCAGGGTCCCTGATGGTGGGGACTTGAGTCTGCCCCTGTCAGGATAATTGCCAGAGAGTGCACAGAGCAAAGGCTCCATAGCCCCCACCCTGGACTGTGACTCCCTGGGTGCAGAGGGGGTGCAGACCCTGCACATAAACAGGTGCACCTGGTGGGTCCTCACCTGAGGCTGCTGGGCCAGCAGCCCCCTAGCTCTCCCCCTACAAGCAGAGGGGAGAAGGGGCATAGCTGCCCCCTCTGCCTGCCGCAGCAGTCACCAAGGTTCCTGCCAGCTGCTCCCTTCTCAGAGTTCACTGGGCATCAGACTGTCAGGCACCCACAGCCATGCCCTACCTCCTGGGGTTACCATAAACATACATTAACAGCCCCACCCAGCACTTACTGAACCCAATATGCCACACGTGTAATTGCACGCAATACCCCCCTCAACAGTCCACAAGGAGGCAGGTGCTATTATCAGCCTCATTTTATACATGGGAAACAGTCTCAGAGAGGTTCTATCACTTGGCCAATGTCACACAGCAGGGGAGTCACACCGCAGGGACTCAAACTCCAGGCTGCATTATTTTTTATTTTTTTTTTCTGAAACAGGGTCTTACTCTGTTGCCCAGGCTGGAGTGCAATGGCTCCATCTCGGCTCACTGCAACCTCCTCGTCCTGGGCTCAGGTGATCTCCTCACCTCAGCCTCCTGAGCAGCTGGGACTACAGGTGTGCACCACCGCGCCTGGCTAATTTTTGTGTGTGTTTTTTTTTTTTTTTTTTTTTTTGTAGAGGCGGGGTTTCTCCATGTTGCCCAGGCTGGTCTTGAACTCTTGGGCTCGAGCAATCCTACCGCCTTGGCCTCCCAAAGTGTTGGGATTCCAGGTGTGAGCCGCCACGCCCAGCCCAGGCTGCACTCTTAACCACCACCCTTCGCTGTCTGTCACAACAAATAACAGCGTGTGGGCCGGGCGCGGTGGCTCACGCCTGTAATCCCAGCACTTTGGGAGGCCGAGGCGGGTGGATCACAAGGTCAGGAGATCGAGACCATGGTGAAACCCCGTCTCTACTAAAAATAGAAAAAATTAGCCGGGCGCAGCGGCGGGCGCCTGTAGTCCCAGCTACTCGGGAGGCTGAGGCAGGAGAATGGCGTGAACCCGGGAGGCGGAGCTTGCAGTGAGCCGAGATTGCGCCACTGCACTCCAGCCTGGGCAACAGAGCAAGACTCCGTCTCAAAAAAAAAAAAAAAACAGCGTGTGTGGTCTGAGGCCACTGTGCAGGGCTTGGAGGTCTGTGCTATCATCAGCCTAATTGTGCAGAGGAGGAAAGCGAGGGTCAGAGACAGGAGGGCCTGGCCTAAGGGCACAAAGCAGGCAGGGGGAGGAATAAAGATGAGCATAGGAGTCAGCCTGCCTCTGAGTGAATGAGTGCATGAGGAGGGAGTGAGGGTGGATGGGTTGGTGGATGGATGGGTAGAAAGGTGGTGAATAGGCCGGGCGCGGTGGCTCAAGCCTGTAATCCCAGCACTTTGGGAGGCCGAGACGGGCGGATCACGAGGTCAGGAGATCGAGACCATCCTGGCTAACACGGTGAAACCCCGTCTCTACTAAAAAATACAAAAAAAACTAGCCGGGCGAAGTGGCGGGCGCCTGTGGTCCCAGCTACTCGGGAGGCTGAGGCAGGAGAATGGCGTGAACCCGGGAGGCGGAGCTTGCAGTGAGCTGAGATCCGGCCACCGCACTCCAGCCTGGGCGACAGAGCCAGACTCAGTCTCAAAAAAAAAAAAAAAAAAAGAAAGGTGGTGAATAGGGGCTGGGCGAGGTGGCTCATGCCTGTAATCCCAGCACTTTGGGAGGAGGAGGTGGGCGGATCACCAGAGGTCGGGAGTTCAAGACCAGCCTGACCAACATGGTGACACCCCGTGTCTACTAAAAATACAAAAATTAGCCGGGTGTGGTGGTGGGCGCCTGTAATCCCAGCTACTTGGGAGGCTGAGGCAGGAGAATCACTTGAACCCAGGAGGCAGAGGTTGCAGTGAGCTGAGACCGCACCATTGTACTCCAGCCTAGGCAACAGAGCGAGACTCTGTCTCAAACAAAACAAAACAAAACGAAACAAAACTGTTGAATGGATGGGTGATTAGATGGATGGATGGATGAGTGGATGAATGGATGGATGAATGGATGAGTGGGTGGATGGACGAATGGATGGATGAATGAGAGGTGGGTGGGCAGGTAGGTGGGTAAATGGATGTATGAATTTATGAGATGATAGTTGTATGGATTATGGATGGATGGATGAGCAGGTGAATCTATGCATTATGGGTGGGTGGACTGATAAATGGGTGCATGTATGGATTATGGATGAATGGATGGATGGATGGATGAATAGAGAGGTGGGTGGGGAGGTAAGTGGGTAAATGGATGTATGAATTTGTAAGATTATGAATGTATGAATGTATGGATTATGGATGGATGGATGAATGGATGGATGAATAGAGAGGTGGGTGGGTAGGTAGGTGGGTAAATGGATGTATGAATTTGTAAGAGTATGAATGTATGAATGTATGGATTATGGATGGATGGATGGATGCATGGAAGGATGGATAAATAGAGAGGTGGGTGGGGAGGTAGGTGGGTAAATGGATGTATGAATTTGTGAGAGGATGGATGTATGGATTATGGATGGATGGATTTGGATAGATGGATGAGTGGATGGATGGATGGATGGATGAATGGATGGATGAATGGGTAGATTGATGGGTGGGTAGATGGATGGATGGATTGATGCATGGGTGGATGGATGGGTGAGTGGATGGATATATGGATTATTGGTGGATGGATGGATGAGTTAGTGGGTGGGCATATGGATTATTGGTGGATATATTAATGGGTGAGTGAATAGATATATGGATTACTGGTGGGTGGGTGGATGGATGGATGGATGGATTGGTTTTCACCCTTCCACGTAGGGAGCTCTAAGCTTGGTTCACACAGCAGATGGGGTGAGAGGGTGGTGGGTGGGATAGACACTACTGGAGTCCGTTCCAAGTAGGTAGAGAAGGATTCTGGAATCAATTCCATGGCAGCATCTAAGAGAGCATCCAGCCATTCACTCCTTCAGCAAACATGTATTGAGCACCTGCTGCATGCCAGGTGCTCTTCCAGGCACTGGGCGTCTGTCCGGCAGAGAACAGAGCAGACAAAATCCCTCTTCTGTGGGGCCGACAACTTCAGGAGGGCGTGGGGGGTGTGAGAGCCCCATTGGAGCAGATTTAGGAGGGAACAGGAAACGGGGAAGTGGAGACAGCAAGTGTTGATGGCTCTCAGAATTTTACTATAAAAAGAACCAGGCCGGGTGCGGTGGCTCACACCTGTAATCCCAGCACTTTGGGAGGCTGAGGCGGGTGGATCACTTGAGGTCAGGAGTTCAAGACCAGCCTGGCCAATACGGTGAAACCCTGTCTCTACTAAAAATACAAAAATTAGCCGGGCGTGGTGGCGGGCGCCTGTAATCCCAGTTACTCAGGAGGCTGAGGCAGGAGAATCGCTTGAACCAGGGAGGTGAAGTTTGCAGTAAGCGGAGATCATGCTACTGCATTCCAGCCTGGGCAATAGAGTGAGACTTTGTCTTAAAACGACAACAAGAAAAACAACAACAACAAATCATTATCCGAATGCGGGTTATTACCAGTTCCTGACGCTTCAGGCATTCTCCAGTGGCTCCAGAATCTGTCATACCCTTGCTCACAAGGTTAAAAGTGGCAGCAGGCAGCCAGGGCCTCACAGCCCAAGGTGTAGGCCCAAGGATCTCCATGTGGAAGTTGTTGATTTCGATTTTAATGTGTTGATTTCAAAGCCCTAGAGGCTGCAGTTTCTTGCATCTCAGCCCTAGAGTAATGAGGCTTCTCCAGGGAGAATGAGAAGCTGGAAACAGCTTCAAGAAATCAGGTTACTGAGGCAGGGACAGGCCTGATGAAGGCTGGAAGGTGGGAGACCCCTGTTTGGCCTATCCCACCTGCCAGTTTATAGATTATGTGTGACGGGGCAGCACCCAGGAGCTGGGCCTGAATCTCATCCTTTCAGCCAATGGACATTTAGGGAGTGCACAGCAGGTGCAAAGGCTCTGGGGCCACGTGGAGCATGGACTGTTACAGAAACGGTTACAGGTTCCTGAATTAGCCCATTTTGTTTTCGTCTCAGAGCCTCATTTACCCCATCTGTGAAATGGGAATAAGAGAACCTACCTCTTTAAGTTGTGTATGTATGTTTTACACCATATTCAGACTGTGTGTGTGTGTCTACCTGTGTCCTTCCCGAAACACTTTAACACTCGTTTTTTCCCTTGGAGACAGGGTCTCTCTGTCACCCAGGTTGGAGTACAGTGACACAATCACAGCTCACTGCAGCATTGAGCGCTTGGGCTGAAGCAATCATCTTGCCTCAGTCTCCTGGGTAGCTAGGACCACAGGCATGTGCCACCATGCCTAGCTAATTTTTAATTTTTTTTAAGAGGTGGGGTCTTGTGGTCAGGCACGGTGGCTCGTGCCTGTAATCCCAGCACTCTGGGAAGCCGAGGCGGGCAGATCACTTGAGGTCAGGAGTTCAAGACCAGTCTGGGCAACACAGTGAAACTCCATTTCTACTAAAAATACAAAAATTAGCTGGGCGTGGTGTAATCCCAGCTACTCAGGAGGCTGAGCACCTGTAATCCCAGCTACTCACCTGTAATCCCAGCTACTCAGGAGACTGAAGCAGGAGAATCACTTGAACCCAGGAGGCTGAGGTTGCAGTGAGCTGAGATCCAGCCACCGCAATCACTCCAGCCCGGGCGGCAGAGCAATACTCTTTTTGTTTGTTTGTTTTTAAGATGGAATTTCGCTCTTGTCGCCCAGGCTAGAGTGCAATGGCGCAATCTTGGCTCACTGCAACCTCCATCACCCGGGTTCAAGCGATTCTCCTGGCTCAGCCTTCTGGGTAGCTGGGACTACAGGCGCCTGCCACCATGCCTGGCTAATGTTTGTATTTTCAGTAGAGGCGGGGGTTCACCATCTTGGCCAGGCTGGTCTCGATCTCCTGACCTCATGATCTACACAACTCGGCCTCCCAAAGTGCTGGGATTATAGGCATGAGCCACCGTGCCCAGCCCACAACACTGTCTTAAAAAAAAAAAAAGAAGAAGAAAAAAAAAAAAGGGCCGGGCGCGGTGGCTCACGCCTGTAATCCCAGCACTTTGGGAGGCTGAGGCGGGCGGACCACGAGGTCAGGAGATCGAGACCATCCTGGCTAACACGGTGAAACCCCGTCTCCACTAAAGAATACAAAAAACTAGCCGGGCGAGGTGGCGGGCGCCTGTAGCCCCAGCTACTCAGAGGCTGAGGCAGGAGAATGGCGTGAACCCGGGAGGCGGAGCTTGCAGTGAGCGGAGATCCGGCCACTGCACTCCAGCCTGGGAGACAGAGCGAGACTCCGTCTCAAAAACAACAACAACAGAAAGGTAGTTGTATTAGGATCCCATTTTATAGATGGGAAAATTGAGGCATAGAGCAGTTAGATTTGAACCGCTCCCCGCCCCCGAGTCCCCCCCATGTGCTATCATCTCTGGCTCTGGACCTGTGGGTTTGTCAACTTGTGTTCTTGGCATGACCAGGTGCACGAACATCACACATACCAGGAGCTTGCGCGGGTCTGGGGTGGGGGCCACAGCCTCCGGAACCTGAGCCTGTAGGTCAGCGCGTGCCCCAGTCCCGGGGGCCAGAGGAGGGAGCGCGTAGGTAGAGGCGGCAGGTCCAAACTCCACGTCTTGTTCCCTCTCCGGGAGCCGCCTTCCCTCCCGCCTGCCTCGGCCTGGACCCGGCCCAGCTGCTGACCTCGGGAACTCCAGTACCTCCAGGGACGCAGACAATCAATTAGAATTGGCAGCGCCTGCCTAAGTAAAAGGCCTGCTTTAATGAGGAGGCCGTGGCGCTGCTGTGGGCGCAGGCGCTGGGCTGAGCCCAGAGGGGGCTGGAGCTGAGGGGTCACGTGGCCACCAGGGGCCACCTGCCTGTCACAATTATGAGTCCCCGTGTGTGCGCTCATTCTGTTTATCATTAGGCCAGGGCTATTTACAGCTCGGGGGAGAGCAGCCCCTAAGTCATGCAAGCCGCAGACATTTATTGAGCACCAACTGTGTGACAGGTCTTGTGCTGGGTTGGAGGAAACAGTAGGGGCAAGATGCCCTCCAGTGGGGGCCAGAGGAGGCATCAGGGTGGGCTTCCTGGAGGAAGCAACACATACATTGAAATTGGAATGATGACTCGAAATTCAGTCCTGAAGAAGGGAAGGGAGGAGGACTGTCGAGGCCTGGTTAAGAATGAGGCCAGGGCCGGGCGCGGTGGCTCAAGCCTGTAATCCCAGCACTTTGGGAGGCCGAGATGGGCGGATCACGAGGTCAGGAAATCGAGACCATCCTGGCTAACACAGTGAAACCCCGTCTCTACTAAAAAATACAAAAAAAAAAACTAGCCGGGCGAGGTGGCAGGCGCCTGTAGTCCCAGCTACTCGGGAGGCTGAGGCAGGAGGATGGAGTAAACCCGGGAGGCGGAGCTTGCAGTGAGCCGAGATCCGGCCACTGCACTCCAGTCTGGGCGAGGGAGCGAGACTCCGTCTCAAAAAAAAAAAAAAAAAAAAAAGAATGAGGCCAGGCGCGGTGGCTCACGTCTGTAATCCCAGCACTTTGGGAGACCGAAGCAGGTGGATCACCTGAGGTCAGGAGTTCCAGACCAGGCTGGCCAACATGAAGCCCCAAATCTACTAAAAGTACAAAAATTAGCCAGGCGTGGTGGCGGTTGCCTTTGATCCCAGCTACTCAGGAGGTTGAAGCAGGAGAATCGCTTGCATCTGGAAGGCGGAGGTTGTGGTGAGCCGAGATTGCGCCACTGCACTCCAGCTTGGACAACAAGAGCGAAACTCTGTCTCAAAAAAAAAAAAAAAAAAAAAAAAAAAGAATGAGTCCAGCCTGGATTGTAGGGGCGCTCCTACCTGTAATCCCAGTGCTTTGGGAGGCCGAAGTGGGAGGATCACCTGAGGCCAGAAGTTAAAGACCAGTCTGGGCAACATAATAAGACCCCCATAACATTAAAAAATAAATAAATACATTAGCCAAGTGTGGGCTGGGTGCGGTGGCTCATGTCTATAATCCCAGCACTTTGGGAGGCGGGGGGATCATAAGGTCAGGAGATCGAGACCATCCTGGCTAACATGGTGAACCCCCGTCTCTACTAAAAATACAAAAAATTAGCCGGGCGTGGTGGTGGGCGCCTGTAGTCCCAGCTACTCGGGACGCTGAGGAAGGAGAATGGTGTGAACCCGGGAGGTGGAGCTTGCAGTGAGCCGAGATGGTGCCACTGCACTCCAGCCTGGGTGACAGAGCAAGACTCCATCTCAAAAAATAAAAATAAAAAAATTAGCCAAGTGTGGTGGCACACATCTATAGTCCAGCTACTCGGGAGGCTGAGATGGGAGGATTGCTTCAGCCCAGGAGGTTGAGGCTGTTGTGAGCTATGATTGTACCTCTGCACTCCAGCCTGGGTGGCAGAGTGAGACCCCATCTCAAAACAAAAAATTGAATTAGTTCCCGTGTACAGGTTGTCCAAAGGAAGATAACACAGCAAAGGACCATGAAGGCTGCAGATAGAATTTCTTCTCAAGGTCCTGAATCCATTACATCTGCAAAGACCCTATTTCCAAAAAAGCTCACATTCTGAGGTTCTGGGTGTGTATAATTTTTTTTTTTTTTTCCAGACAGGGTCTCACTCTGTTGCCCAGGCTGGAGTGGGTGCAGTGGCGGGATCTCGGCTCACTGCAGCCTTCACCTCCCAGGTTCACATGATTCTCCTACCTCAGCCTCCCGAGTAGCTAGGATTACAGGTACCTGCCACCATGCCCGGCTAATTTTTGTATTTGTATTTCTATTATTTATAATTTTTTTTTCCTGAGACCAAGTCTCACTCTGTCGCCCAGGCTGGAGTGCAGTGGTGCAGAGGTTGGCTCACTGCAACCTCTGCCTCCCGAGTTCAAGCGATTCTCCTGTCTCAGCCTCCAGAGTAGCTGGGAATACAGGCGTGTGCTACCACCCCTGGCTAATTTTTGTATTTTTAGTAGAGACGGGGTTTCTTCATGTTGGCCAGGCTGGTCTCAAACTCCTGACCTCAAGTGAGCTGCCTGCCTTGGCCTCCCAAAGTGCTCAGATTATTACAGGTGTGAGCCACCACGCCCGACCTATTTATTTATTTATTTAGTTTTGAGATGCAGTCTCACTCTGTTGCCAGGCTGGGGTGCAGTGGCGCGATCTCGGCTCACTGCAACCTCCACCTCCCGGGTTCAAGCGATTCCCCTGCCTCAGCCTTCCGAGTAGCTTGGACTACAGGCGTATGCCACCATGCCTGGCTAATTTTTTTTGTGTGTGTATTTTAGTAGAGACAGGATTTCACTATGTTGACCAGGATGGTCTCGCTCTCCTGACCTCGTGATCCGCCCACCTCGGCCTCATGAGCCACTGCGCCCAGCCTTTTATTGTTATTTATTTATTTATTTATTTATTTATTTATTTTTGAGATGGAGTTTCACTCTTGTTGCCTAGGCTGGAGTGCAGTGGCGCGACTTCAGCTCACTGCAACCTCTGCCTCCCAGGTTCAAGTGATTCCCCTGCCTCAGCTTCCCGAGTAGCTGAGATTACAGGCACTTACCACCATGTTTGGCTAATTTTGGTATTTTTGGTAGAGACAGTGTTTCACCATGTTGACCAGGCTGGTCTCTATCTCCTGATCTCAGGTGATCCACCCATCTCGGCCTCCCAACATGCTGGGATTACAGGCATGAGCCACTGTGCCTGGCCTATTTTTTTTTAATTAATTTTTTTTTTCGAGATGGAGTCTGGCTCTGTCACTCAGGCTGGAGTGCAATGGTGCAATCTCGCTTCACTGCAGCCTCCGCCTCCCAGTTTCAAGGGATTCTTCTGCCTCAGCTTCCCTATTAGCTGGGACTACAGGCGCCCACCACCATGCCCAGCTAATCTTTGTATTTTTAGTAGAGATGGGGTTTCACCATGCTGCTCAGGCTGGTCTCAAACTCCTGACCTCAAGTGATCCTCCCACCTCATCCTCTCAAAGTGCTGGGATTACAGGCCTGAGCCACGACTCCCAAATGAAGTGTATGTAATTTTTTTTTTTTTTTTTTTGAGACGGAGTCTTGCTCTGTCGCCCAGGCTGGAGTGCTGTGGCGTGATCTCGGCTCACTGCAAGCTCCGCCTCCTGGGTTCACACCATTCTCCTACCTCAGCCTCCTGAGTAGCTGCGACTACAGGCGTCCACCACCAAGCCTGGCTAATTTTTTTTTGTATTTTTTTTTAATAGAGATGGGATTTCACCATGTTAGCCAGGATGGTCTCGATCTCCTGACCTTGCGATCTGGCCCCCTCGGCCTCCCAAAATGCTGGGATTACAGGCGTGAGCCACCGCGCCCGGCGTGTTTTTTGTTTTTGTTTTTTTTTTTGAGACAGTCTCGCTCTGTTGCCCAGGCTGGCGTGCAGTGGCACGATCTCGGCTCACTACAACCTCTGCCTTCCGGGTTCAAGCAATTCTCCCGCCTCAGCCTCCCGAGTAGCTGGGACTACAGGTGTGTGCCATCACGCCCGGCTAATTTTTTGTATGTTTAGTACAGATGGGGTTTCACCGTGTTAGCCAGGATGGTCTCAATCTCCTAACCTCGTGATCCACCCGCCTCGGCCTCCCAGAGTGCTGGGAGTACAGTCCTGAGCCACCGGTCCCAACCGAGGTGTATGTAAGTTTTGAATTTATTTTTGCAAGCAGGCACTACTCAACATAGTACAATATGTGCTCGTTCCCATCTGCCTCCTGCTCTGGAATGTCAACTCCAGGAGGGCAGATTTCTGTCTGTTTTGAACACCACACTGTCCCCTGTACCTCAAATACTGTTTGGCACACAGTAGGCATTCGATAAATGTTTTCTTTTATTCCGCAAACAACTATGAAGCACCCACTGTGTTGTTCTCACACAGAAATGGAGTTTTTCATGCTCTGAGGACTTGGGGCAAAGAGGGAGAAGGACAAGGAGGAGCCACGGTGACTGCAACTTCCGTTTTTTTTTCTGCAGCCTCGGGTGCCAGCAATAATAACACAGGACCTCTAGGCAGAGGAAGAGAAGAGGCGCTGAGGGAGGCGGGGCTTCTGGAGGGGACACAGCCCCTGGGGATCAGGCCGGGGAGGCGGGAGTCCAGCTGGAGTCCCTGGAGTCCCCAGCAGAGAGGCTGGCTGGCTGGCTGGCTGCCCTGGCCTGCCCGCTTTTTCTGGGGTGGATGGGAAGGGCTGACACCACCAGAGGAAGGCAGGGTGGAGGTGGGGAGGGCGTCTGCACCTGGACCCAGGAGGAGGTGGGGGAAAGAAGTAGAGGCTGGGAGGGGGAGACACAGGAGGTGAGGAGAGAGAGAACCAAAGGGAGATAGAAAGAGACCCGCACAGAGAAGCTGAACTGGGGTCAGACAGATAAAAGACAGAGAGACTCACACAGAGGGTGACAAAGATAGAAACACAGAGAGATGGACAGGGGCAGTCAGAGATAAAGGGAGACTCAGAGAGACAGAGGAGACCCACAGAGATACAGACAGAGATACAGACTTAGAGAGATAGAAAGACAGAGACCTAGAGAGACAGAGAACAAGAGAAAAGAGACAGAGATAGAAAGAGATAGTCAGAGATAGAAAGAGATAGTCAGAGATAAAAGGAGACTCAAAAGACGGAGAACCAGAGAGAGAGAGGCAGAGAGAGAGAATTAGCCGTGCGTGGTGGCGGGTGCCTGTAGTATCAGCTACTCGGGGGGCTGAGGCATGGGGATCCCTTGAACCCCGGAGGCAGAGGTTGCAGTGAGCTGAGACTGCACCACTGCCTTCCCGCCTGGGAGACAGAGGGGAGACTCTGTCTCAAAGAAAAAAAAAAAAGAGAGAGAGAGAGAGAGACAAAGAGACTTAGAGAGACAGAGAGGGAAAGAAAAACAGAGAAAAAGGTAGATTCAGGACAGGCGCGGTGGCTCACACCTGTAATCCCAGCACTCTGGGAGGCCGAGGTGGGCGGATCACGAGGTCAGAATATGGAGACCATCCTGGCTAACACGGTGAAACCCTGTCTCTATTAAAAGTACAGAAAATTAGCCGGGCGTGCTGGCGGGCGCCTGTAGTCCCAGCTACTTGGGAGGCTGAGGCAGGAGAATGGTGTAAAACCCAGGAGGCGGGGCTTGCAGTGAGCCGAGATCACGCCACTGCACTCCAGCCTGGGTGACAAGGCAAGACTCTGTCTCAAAAAAAAAAAAAAAAGGTAGATTCAAAGAGACAGAAAGAAAACAAGAAAAAAGAGACCAACAGAGATCAAAAGAGGCAGTCAGAGATAAAAAGACTCAGAGAGACCTAAAGACAGAGAAAGACAGAGACAGAGATCTAGAAAGAGACTCAGGAAGAGATAGAGAGATAGAGACAGGCGAGAGGCCCCTAGCCCATCCCCCTCCCCAGTTTTCCTCTCTGGGGCACCCCTGGAGTCTGGGGCTCCAACCCAGTCCCGGTCCCCACCCCTCCCCCGCGCTGGTACTTCAGACCCCCTCCATGAACCGCTGAGTGCCCCCGGTCCCTAACTCAGGGTCTTCCCAGCTCAGAGATCCGGGGCTCAGCCCTGAGACCTTCTGGGATTCAGGATCCGAATGCCCAGTGGAGCCAGAGTTTGATCGCACAGGCAGGGACACCGTTAATCCTGGAAAGGGGGTGCCTCCTCCACCCAGGCCTGAGCTGAGAGTGAGGAGGCTGTCTATATGAAGCCCCCACTTCACACTTCCCACAGGAGAGATTCACCCTATTTCACAGGGGAGGAAACTGAGGCTTGGAGAAAGATGGGATTGTGGAGAGGAGCACGTTTGTTCATCCAGAACACATCACTGAGATGGACGCAGCGGCTCATGCCTGTAATCCCAGCACTTTGGGAGCCCAAGGCGGGCAGATCACCTGAGGTCAGGAGTTCGAGACCAGCCTGACCAACATGGTGAAACCCCGTCTCTACTAAAAATACAAAAATTACCTGTGATCCCAGAGCTTTGGGAGGCCGAGGTGGGTGGATCATGAGGTCAGGAGATCGAGACCATCCTGGCTAATACGGTGAAACCCCGTCTCTACTAAAAATGCAAAAAATTAGCCAGGCGTGGTGGCGGGCGCCTGTAGTCCCAGCTGCTTGGGAGGCTGAGGCAGGAGAATGGTGTGAACCTGGGAGGCAGAGCTTGCGGTGAGCCAAGATCGCGCCACTGCACTCCAGCCTGGGCAACTCAGCGAGACTCCGTCTCAAAAAAAAAAAAAAAAAAATTAGCTGGGCATGGTGGCGGGTGCCTGTAATTCCAGCTACTCAGGAGGCTGAGGCAGGAGAATCGCTTAAACCTGGGAGGTGGAGGTTGCAGTGAGCCGAGATCACATCACTGCATTCCAGCCTGGGTGACAGAGCAAGACTCTGCCTCAAAAAAAAAAAAAAAAAAAACAAAAAAAAAAAATGAAAAAAATAGGAGAGGGAAAGAAAGAAAGAATTCTTGGTATCATACATATAACTGACTCATAAATATTTCAAAGTTTCAATTTGAGCTGAGATCACGTCATTACACTCCAGCCTGGGCAACAGAGTGAGACTCTGTCTCAAAAAAAAAAAAGCCAGGCGCTGTGTCTCATGCCTGTAATCCCAGCATTTTGGGAGGCTGAGGCGGGTGGATCACGAGGTCAGGAGTTCAAGACCAGCCTGGCCAAGATGGTGAAACCCTATCTCTACTAAAAGTACAAAACTTACAGCACTCCTGTAATCCCAGCTACTTGGGAGGCTGAGGCAGGAGAATCACTTGAACCTGGGGGGTGGAGGTTGCAGTGAGCCAAGATCATGCCACTGCACTCCAGCCTGTCTCAAAAAAAAAAAAAAGCTTAAAATTAACAAAATTTTTTTTTTTTTTTTTTTTTTTGAGATGGAGTCTTGCTCTGTTGTCCGGGCTAGAGTGCAGTGGTGCAATCTCGGCTCACTGCAAGCTCCGCCTCCCAGGTCCACGCCATTCTGCCTCAGCCTCCTGAGTAGCTGGGACTACAGGCACGTGCCACCATGCCTGACTAATTTTTTGTGTTTTTAGTAGAAACGGGGTTTCACCATGTTAGTCAGGATGGTCTCGATCTCCTGACCTCGTGATCCACCTGCCTTCACCTCCCAAAGTGCTGGGATTACAGGTGTGAGCCACCGCGTCTGGCTAACAATAATTTTATAATATCAGCAAATATCTCATCAGTGTCAAATTTCTAATTATATCAAAAGTGTCTTTTTGTTTTTACAGTTTGGAGCATGATCCAAATATAGTTCACACATGTATTTGGTTGATATGTCTTAATGTCTCTTTTAGCCTACAGGTTCCTATCCATCTCTTTCTCTTCTTTTTTTCTTGTAATTTATTTGCTCATGATCCATTATTTTATTTTAAGTGTATTCAAAAGAACATACACATGGATTTTGTTTGTTCTTTGTTGTTTCTACGTATCCAACGCAACAGTCTATGTCTTTTAAGTGGTCAGTTTAATTCATTTATATTTATTGTGTTTGCCAATGTATTTGGCTTTATTTTCATCACTTTCTTTGATTGTGTTTTATAGTTAACATGAGTTTTTTCTGCTGCTCCCTTTTTACCTTCTCTTCAACCTCCTGCAGAATTTGTCAGATTTTCTTTGTTCCTTCCCTTTTTTTTTTTTTTTTTTTTTTTTTGAGGCAGAGTTTCACTCTTTTTGCCCAGGCTAGAGTGCAATGGCGTGATCTTGGCTCATTGCAACCTCCACTTCCTGGATTCAAGTGATTTTCCTGTCTCAGCCTCCTGAGTAGCTGGGATTACAGGCATGCACCACCAAACCCGGTCAATTTTATATTTTTCATAGAGATGGGGTTTCACCATGTTGGCCAGGCTGGTCTGGAACTCCTGACTTCAGGTGATCCACCCACCTTGACCTCCCAAAGTGCTGGGATTACAGGTGTGAGCCACCGTGCCCAGCTGAATTTGATTTTGTTTGTTTCTTTTTTTTTTTTTTTTTTTTTAAGACGGAGTCTGGCTCTGTCGCCCAGGCTGGAGTGCAGTGGCCGGATCTCAGCTCACTGCAAGCTCCGCCTCCTGGGTTTACGCCATTCTCCTGCCTCAGCCTCCCGAGTAGCTGGGACTACAGGAACTCGCCATCTCGCCCGGCTGGTTTTTTGTATTTTTTAGTAGAGACGGGGTTTCACCGTGTTAGCCAGGATGGTCTCGATCTCCTGACCTCGTGATCTGCCCGTCTCGGCCTCCCAAAGTGCTGGGATTACAGGCTTGAGCCACCGCGCCCGGCCTTTTTTTTTTTTTTTTTTTGAGACGAAGTCTCACTCTTGTCCCCCAGGCTGGGGTGCAATGGCGCCATCTCAGCTCACTGCAACCTCCGCCTCCCAGGTTCAAGTGATTCTTCTGCCTCAGCCTCCTGGGTAGCTGGGATTACAGGCATGCAGCACCACTCCTGGCTAATTTGGTTTTTTTTTTTCTTTTGAGATGGAGTCTCGCTCTGTCGCCCAGGCTGGAGTGCAGTGGCATGATCTCGGCTTACTGCAAGCTCCGCCTCATGGGTTCATGCCATTCTCCTGCCTCAGCCTCTGAAGTAGCTGGGACTACAGGCACCTGCCACCACACCCAACTAATTTTTTTGTGTTTTTTAGTAGAGATGGGGTCTCACCGTGTTAGCCAGGATGGTCTCGATCTCTTGACCTCGTGGTCTGCCTGCCTTGGCCTCCCAAAGTGCTGAGATTACAGGCGTAAGCGACTGCGCCCGGCCTAATTTTGTACTTTTAGTAGAGTCAGGGTTTCACCATGTTGGTCAGGCTGGTCTCAAACTCCTGACGTCAGGTGATCTGCCTGCCTCGGCCTCCCAAAATGCTGGGATTACAGGCGTGAGCCACCGTGCCCACCCCAAGTCCAGCTAATTTTATATTTTTAATAGAGATAGAGTTTTACCATGTTGGCCAGGCTGGTCTCGAACTCCTGACCTCAGGTGATCCATCTGCCTCAACCCAAAGCGTTGGGATTACAGGCATGAGCCACCGAGCCTGGCCTTCTTTGTTCCTTTCTTATTCCCCCTCATGATTTGGAAATTATTCATTCCATTTCTGCCTTTGAGTAGTCACCCTTACACTCTTACCATGTATACTTAGCTAACTACAACTGGAAGTTAATCAACATCTCTTTGTTCCACTGAATGAGACAAGGACTTCAGATGTGTGCATACTGGAGCCTTCCTCCACTCTGCATGTCACTCTTATCCCACATTTGAGTTCTGCCTTGGCACACCTAAGGATGAAGATGAGGACAGGGGGTAGTGTGTGCCCCTGTGGGTCACCATTCTCCCGGACAAATGGCAGATGTGGATTTGGATTCTAGAGACCCTAACTCTCTGTGTGAGTTCAGGCAGGTTCTGCATTGGGCCTCAGTTTCCCCATTTGTAGGACAGCACTGAGTCTCTCTAGGGCTAATATCTGAAGACTGTGAGCTCCCACCCTCTCCCTTGTTCCCACCACTCAGGATGACCAGAGTGCAGAGGCCTCCGGTTACACTGCAGGTAATGAGGGGCCTCTGTCGCTAGGCCCACCGCAAAATGAGCTTGCGGGAGAACGCGACAGCTAATGTCATTATTTACTTCACTGAGCTAAATAATCTAGGGAATTGCTCATCAGGGCCTGATAATTTGATTGGATTTCATGCACAATTAGGCCTTCAGAGCTGAGGCGTTAGTCGGCGAGTTCAGGGAAGACACCAGTCTCCCTGCCGGAGAGGCTCCAGGGTGAGGGGACAGTGACAGGGGTCCCCAGTCCCAGGAAAGGGTCAGGTGTGCAGGCCAGAGGGAGGCCTGAATGGACCAAAGTCAGGGGATCCAGCCTCGGCAGGAGCTGGAGACCCACCCGTCATAGTCAACTTGACATTGCTTACTTATGAGTTGGTCGATATTAGGAGAATTATTATTATTATTATTTGAGATGGAGTTTTGCTCTTTTGCCCAAGCTGGAGTGCAGTGGCCTGATCTCGGCTTACTGCAACCTCCGCTTCCGGAATCAAGTGATTCTCCTGCCTCAGCCTCCCGAGTCGCTGGGATTACAGGCACCCACCACCGCGCCCGGCCAGGAGAATTATATCATGGGAGGACCAAACCATAGTGAACACAGTTAGTGTTTGGTCTGTTTTGCTTGAGATGTTTATTTTTCTTCTTACACGAAAGAATTCAAGATGACCCCTTTAAAATCTAAGTCAGGAGGCCGGGCGCGGTGACTCAAGCCTGTAATCCCAGCACTTTGGGAGGCTAAGACGGGCGGATCACGAGGTCAGCAGATCAAGACCATCCTGGCTAACACGGTGAAACCCCGTCTCTACTAAAAAAAAAATACAAAAAACTAGCCGGGCGAGGTGGCGGGCGCCTGTAGTCCCAGCTACTCGGGAGGCTGAGGCAGGAGAATGGCGTGAACCTGGGAGGCGGAGCTTGCAGTGAGCTGAGATCCGGCCACTGCACTCCAGCCTGGGCAACAGAGCGAGACTCCATCTCAAAAAAAAATAAAATAAAATAAAAAATAAAATAAAATCTAAGTCAGGGCCGGGTGCGGTGGCTCATGTCTGTAATCCTGACACTTTGGGAGGCCGAGGAGGGTGAATCACCTGAGCCCAGGAGTTCCAGAACCAGCCTGGCCAACATAGCGGAACCCCGTCTCTACTAAAAATACAAAAATTAGCCAGGCGAGGTGGCAGGCACTTGTAACCCCAGCTACTCTGGAGGCTGAGGCAGCAGAATCGCTTGAACCTGGGAGGCAATGGTGGCCATGAGCCAAGATCATGCTGCACTCCAGCCTGGGCAACAGAGCGAGACTCTGTTTCAAAAAGAAGAAGAAAAAAATCTAAGTCAGATCTGTCCTTCTTCTGCCTGCAGCCCTCTGTGGCTCCTACCTCCCTCTGTGTCAAAGCTCAAGCCCTCCCAGAGGCCCACCAGGCCCTTCACAACCTTCCCCACCCACTTCCTGCCCTCCCCTCCTCCCTGTCTTTGCTTCGTTCACTCTGCTCCAGCCAGATGGGCCTCGGCACTGTCCCTCCAACACCAATACGCCAGATGCGGTCCTGCCCCAGGGCCTTTGCATGGGACGCGCCCTCTGCCCGGAACAGCTGTGCCCCAGATCCCCTCAGAGTTGTCTCATTTTCCTGTTCTAGGTCTCAGCTTAAACATCGCCTCCTCAGAGAAGTCATCCCTGGCTACAATAACCTCATCCCCACCATCTGCTATGATGTTGTCTTGTTAAACTATTATCTAGGTTCAGCACCCCAATCCAAAAACCCAAAATCCAAAATGCTCCAGTTGGAAATGCTTTGAGCGCCGACATGGCACTTAAAGATAGTGAGGCTCGTTGGAGCATTGCGGATTTCGGGTTTTCAGATTAGGGACACTCAACTGGCAAGTATAATGAAAATATTCTGAAAACCAAAAAAAATCCCCAATTCAAAACACTTCTTCACCATGGAAAAATGCTTCTGTTCCAAAGCTTGCTTGCTTTATTTATTTATTTATTTATTTATTTATTTATTTATTTATTTATTTTGAGACAGAGTCTCACTCTGTCCCCCAAGCTGGAGTACAATGACGTGATCTTGACTCACTGCAACCTCCGCCTCCCGGGTTAAAGCGATTCTCTCGCCTCAGCCTCCCAGGTAGCTGGGATTACAGGTGCCTGCTACCATGCCCAGCTAATTTTTTGTATTTTTGGTGGAGAAGGGGTTTGCCATGTTGGCCAGGCTGGTCTCGAACTCCTGACTTCAGGTGATCCACCTGCCTCGGCCTCCCAAAGTGCCAGGATTACAGGTGTGCGCCACCATACTTTGGTATTTCTAGTGGAGATGGGGTTTCACCATGTTGGCCAGGCTGGTCTCAAACTCCCAACCTCAGGTGATCTGCCTGCCTCAGCCTCCCAAAGTGTTAGGATTACAGGCGTGAGCCACTGCGTCCAGCCATCCCAAGCATTTTGGATAAGGGATTCTCAGCCTGTTTTATCCCAGGGATCAGTGTCTGCTGCCCCCACTCTCTTCCCCTCTGAGCTCCCCAGGATTGTCCCTCTGCCCCAGCTCTGACCCCTCGGTCAGCGTCCAGCTGTGTCCAGTTTTAATTCTCCACAGCCTGGTGGCTCCTCATGAACCAAACCAAGACAGAGGACTCTCTGGGCCCCAATGCCTGTATTTTGGGGTACATGACCCTGGAGGCCTTTCCTGCCTCATCTCCACCCTGTCCCCTCCCCAGCACCCATTCCAGCATGAGCCACAGGACAATCTTGCCATGTCCAAGTGCACTGACTTTATTTCTTTTTTTTTTTTTTTTGAGACAGAGTCTCGCTCTGTCACCCAGGCTGGAGTGCAGTGGTGCCATCTCGGCTCACTGCAAGCTCCGCCTCCCGGGTTCACGCCATTCTCCTGCCTCCGCCTCCCGAGTAGCTGGGACTACAGGCGCCTGCCACCACGCCGGGCTAATTTTTAAAATATTTTTAGGAGAGATGGGGTGTCACTGTGTTAGCCAGGATGGTTTCCATCTCCTGACCTTGTGATCCGCCCACCTTGGCCTCCCAAAGTGCTGGGATTACAGGCGTGAGCCACCGCGCCCGGCCTGCACTGACTTTGTGTCACCTCAACCTGGCCTTTGCACCTGCTAGTCCCTCTACCAGAAATGCTTTTCCCCAAAGCCTTTTCTTCCTGGCAATCAATTGCCTTCAATAGCTTTGCTTCTAGTTCCCCTTCCTGAGCCCCTCTGGCCACTGCCCACCCAGTTCTGTGTTCCTTCCACCCCAGCCTGACCATGAGGGGCTGTGGGGTGGACACTGGGAGACCCTGAGGCTCCAGCACTGGCCAGGACTGGCCCGAATACCCAATGCTGCCTGCTAAAAGAATCCCCAAAAGCTACTCAGGCAATTATGATCCAAACAGCACTCGGTGTCTAGGGCTGGCCACATCTCTCCCTCTCTCCCAGTTCTCCACGATGATCTCTCCATCTCTCCTTATCTCTGTGTGTATCTCTGGGTCTCTACACGTCTCTCTGTGTCTACATCTCCCTCTCTCCCTCTGCCCCTCTTTCTCCCTCCGTTTCTCTCTTTTTCTCCCTCTCTCTCTCCTTCCTCTTTCGTTCCCCCTCTCTCTCCCCGCTTTCTCATTCTCTCCTCCCCCTCCCCCGTCTCTTTCTCATTCTCTCTCCCCCACTCCCTTTCTCATTCTCTCTCTCCCCTTTCTTTCTCATTGTCTCTTTCCCCCTCTCTCCTCGCCCTTTCTCATTCTTCTTGCTCTCTCCCCAGCCCTCTCTTTCTCTGTCTTCCCTGCATCCCCCACCTGGGTCTCTCTGCTTCTGTCTCTTTTTGTCTCTGCTCCTCCCCATTGGGCACCTGCTTCACCCACCACCTCCCTCCCCCCCCCTCCCTCTCCTCCACTTTCTCCCTTTCCCACGCCTGTGGACCCGCGTTCCCCTCCGCACTGGCTGGGCACAGGGGGATGGTCTGGTCTTCCTCCCCTGCCCCTCCTGTCTCTGCCTCTCCTGTCTCTGCCCCTCCTCTGTCTCTGCCTCTCCTCTGACCCTGCCTCTCCTCTGTCTCTGCCTTTCCTCTGTCTCTGCCTCTCCTCTGTCTCTGCCTCTCCTCTGACTCTGCCTGTCTCTGCCTCTCCTCTGTCTCTGCCTCTCCTCTGACTCTGCCTCTCTGTCTCTGCCTCTCCTCTGTCTCTGCCTCTCCTCTGTCTCTGCCTCTCCTCTGTCTCTGCCTCTCCTCTAACTCTGCCTCTCCTCTGTCTCTGCCTCTCCTCTGTCTCTGCCTCTCCTCTGACTCTGCCTCTCCTCTGACGTTCTATTTCCGTCTCACAGGCTCTGGCTGCACATCTCCCGCGGGGCTGCCAGCCTCTGGGCTCCACACTCGCCTCTCTCCTGCAGCGCCCCCCTCTCCGCTACTTCCAGATCCCCCACCTGCTCCTGCCTCCCAGGTACTGAGGCAGAGGTGGGAGATGGAGTTTATGTATTTTTTTGAGACAGGGTCTCACTCTGTCGTCCAGGCTGGAATGCCTCATAGTGGTGCAATCGTAGCCCACTGCAGCCTCGAACTCCTGGGCTCAAGCAATCCTCCTGCCTCAGGCTCCTGAGTAAATGAGACTACAGGTGCCTGCCACTGCGCCCAGCGAATTTTTTAATTTTTTTTTTTTTTTTTTGAGACAGTCTCGCTCTGTCGCCCAGGCTGGAGTGCGGTGTCGCAATCTCCGCTCACTGCAAGCTCCGCTGCCTCCCGGGTTCACATCATTCTCCTGCCTCAGCCTCCCTAGAAGCTGGGACTACAGGCGCCCGCCACCACGCCCGGCTAATTTTTTTTGCATTTTTAGTAGAGACGGGGTTTCACCGGGTTAGCCAGGATGGTCTCGATCTCCTGACCTCGTGATCTGCCCATCTCAGCCTCCCAAAGTGCTGGGATTACAGGCTTGAGCCACCGCGCCCGGCCTAATTTTTGTATTTTTAGTAGAGACAGGGTTTCGCCATGTTAGCCAGGATGGTCTCGATCTCCTGACCTCGTGATCCGCCTGCCTCGGCCTCCCAAAGTGCTGGGATTACAGGCGTGAGCCACCGCGCCTGGCCGTAATTTTTAAATTTTCTGTAGATGGGATCTCATTACACATCCCAGGCTGGTCTTGAACTCCTGGCCTCAAGTGGTCTCCCCACCTCAGCCTCCCAAAGCGTTGGGATTCAGGCATGCACCAGGACACCTGGCCCAGGGAGATAGAATTCAAATTGATTTTAAGCCTTCACCTTCTCCTTGGCTGGCTGGGAGCAAAAGAGAGGGAAGGGGCCTCCCTGAGGTCACACAGCACCTGGCCTGGGACCCCCTGCAGCTTTGAGTGGAGGGGGGGTCCCCACAGGCTCTGGATTTGAGTTCCAGCAGCCCAACCCTTGCTGTGTGATTGGCGGCAGTCAACTGTGCATCTCGGAGCCTCAGCGTCCTCCTCTGTGTAGCAACAATGGCTGTGCCGCCTCCCTGGGTGACGGTGAAGCCAGCCAACATAGGGAAGGTGCTTCTGACTTTAGAACACGGGAAATCGGAATCATGGGAACTACTGCAGACATCTATTCCCGTTCCCAGGAGGTGGCCGGGCGCCGTGGCTCACACCTGTAATCCCAGCACTTTGGGAAGCTGAGGCGGGCAGTAAAACCCCATCTCTACTAAAAACACAAAATTAGCCGGGCATGGTGGCGCATACCTGTAATCCCAGCTACTTGGGGAGCTGAGGCAGGGGACTCACTTGAACTGGGGAGCTGAGATCGTGCCACTGCACTGCAGCCTGAGCAACAAAGTAAGACTCTGTCTCAAAAAAAAAAAAAAAAATATATATATATATATATATGTGTGTGTGTGTGTGTGTGTGTGTGTGTGTGTGTGTTCCCAGAAGGCAGAATGGGAGGATGGGAGGTGGGGAGGGGTCAGCTTTTTTTTTTTTGTGAGACGGAGTCTCGCTCTGTCGCCCGGGCTGGAGTGCAGTGGCCGGATCTCAGCTCACTGCAAGCTCCGCCTCCCGGGTTTACGCCATTCTCCTGCCTCAGCCTCCCAAGTAACTGGGACTACAGGCGCCCGCCATCTCGCCCGGCTAGTTTTTTGTATTTTTTAGTAGAGACGGGGTTTCACCGTGTTCGCCAGGATGGTCTCGATCTTCTGACCTCGTGATCCACCCGTCTCGGCCTCCCAAAGTGCTGGGATTACAGGCTTGAGCCACCGCGCCCGGCCGGGGTCAGCTTTATGTGCAACCCCTCATCTAGAGGGCAATTTTGTTCTGAGAGAGTGCCCAGGAGTGCATGGGCTTGGGGGTGAGGCGGCTGGGAAGAGCTTGTCTGTTTCACCAAGAAGTAAGTGTGAATGTGGGGAGATGGGGGTGGAGGAGAGCACTGGGGTTGCCTAGCAACAGAGATGAAGCTGACAGACAGGATCCAGACCACTGCTGTCCAGGGTCTGGGGGGGTTTCAAGAAACGGGGGCGCTGATATTTGGGATCTTGTGTTTCTCTGGCCGAGAAGGTATCCCCACCATGGCCCTCCAAACTTCAGCAGAGTTGACTCCAGACTCGGGGGTCTTAGGGACCCCGGAGCCTAGAACAGAGATTCAGTGGTAGCCGGAGATTAATTTACTGGGGAATGAAGCAGTAGAGACAAAAGCAGACTCGGCCCTCTTTCTAGCCCCGGCCCTGACAGTTGCAGAGATGTTGATGGCTAAGAAGAACCAGATTGCCATTTATGAACTTCTTCTTCTTCTTCTTTTTTTTTTTTCTGAGACTGAGTTTCACTCTTGTCAGCCAGGCTGGAATGCAATAGCATGGTTTTGGCTCACTGAAACCTCTGCCTCCTGGGTTCAAGTGATTCTCCAGCCTCAGCCTCCTGAGTAGCTGAGATTACAGGCACACGCCACCATGCCTGGCTAATTTTTGTATTTTTAGTAGAGACAGGGTTTCACCATGTTGGCCAGGCTGGTCTCGAACTCCTGACCTCAAGTGATCTGCCCGCCTCAGCCTCCCAAAGTGCTGGGATTATAGATGTGAGCCATATGAACTCCTTTTTAAGGAGGGAGTGATGGTGGCCAAGAAGGATGCCCACCTGCCTAAGCACCCAGAGCTGGCAGACAGGAATGTGCCTAACCTACACATCATGAAGGCCAAACAGTCTCTCAAATCACGAGGCCATGTGAAGGACCAGTTTGCTTGGAGACATTTTTTTTTTTGAGATGGAGTCCCGCTGTGTCGCCCAGGCTGGAGTGCAGTGGCGCGATGTCAGCTCATTGCAACCTCCGCCTCCCAGGTCCAAGTGATTCTTCTGCCTCAGCCTCCTGAGTAGCTGGGACTACAGGCGCCCGTGGCTAGTTTTTCGGTTTTTTTTTTTTTTTTTGAGACAGAGTCTGGCTTAGTCGCCCAGGCTGGAGTGCAGTGGCGCGATCTCGGCTCACTGCAAGCTCCGCCTCCCGGGTTCACGCCATTCTCCTGCCTCAGCCTCCCGAGTAGCTGGGACTACAGGCGCCGCCTCGCCCGGCTAATTTTTTGCATTTTTAGTAGAGACGGGGTTTCACCGTGTTAGCCAGGATGGTCTCGATCTCCTGACCTCGTGATCCGCCCGCCTCGGCCTCCCAAAGTGCTGGGATTACAAGCGTGAGCCACCGCGCCCGGCCCGTATTTTTTTTTAGTAGAGACGGGGTTTCACCGTGTTAGCCAGGATGGTCTCAATCGCCTGACCTCGTGATCCGCCCGTCTCAGCCTCCCAAAGTGCTGGGATTACAGGCGTGAGCCACGGCGCCCGGCGACTGGAGACATTTCTACTGCTACCTTACCAATGAAAGTATCTAGTGTCTCCATGATGACCTCCACCTGCCCTCAGAGAGTGTGCCTGCCACTCTACACCGCAGCCATCCAGAGACTGGCAGACCTTGGCCTAAAGGTCTGGAAGGTGAGTGCCCTCCAAGACTCCCAAGAGGGGAAGCTGCCAGAGACCCACAGGTGGGGTTCTGTGCCCCCTGCTGCTGGCCAGGAAGCCAAGGCTAGGGCTGGGTCAGCAACCGAATTCCAGTTTAGAGGTGAATTCCAGTTTGGTGGTGGATGTGGTCAGCCACCTTAGTAAAATTGGAGAGGATTAGTTTGCATTGAATAAACTTATAGCCAGAAAAACAAACAAACAAACAAACAAAAAACAGACTTGGCCCTGTCTTCCCGGCAGTTCCAGCCTCAAGGGGAGGCAGACATTCGTCAAAGAATCTGTGTGCGTGTGAATTTATTTGTTCAATGAGTGTTTAGTGAGCACCTACTGTGCGTTAGCATGGAAACACAGCAGTGAACAAAACAAAAGAACAAAAATTCCTGCTCTGGGGTGGCTCCTGCCTGTAATCCCAGCAATTTGGGAGGCCGGGGCAGGCGGATCACAAGGTCGGGAGTTCGAGACCAGCCTGGCCAACATGGCGTAACCCCATCTCTACTAAAAATACAAAAACTAGCCGGGCGTGGTGGCGCATACCTGTAATCCCAACTACTTGAGAGGCTGGGGCAGAAGAATCACTTGAACCCGGGAGGCGGAGGTTGCAGTGAGCCGAGATCATGCCGTTGTCTCCAGCCTGGTTGACAGAGCAAGACTCCATCTCAAAAAATAAAATAAAATAAAATAAAAAATAAAATAAATAAATAAACAAAATTACATGTGTGGTGTTTTAAACCTCTAAGTTTTTGGGTAATTTCTTAGGCAGCTAATGATGACCAGGACAAAATCCAGGACTTCTTTCTCTGGGTCCTTTTCTAGAAGGATGGAGAGAGGCCAAGGGAATAGCCCAGGCTTAGGCTTGGAGTGAGACTGACACACAAGAGTGGTTGGGTTTTTTAAGAAAAGTTCTATAGGCCGGGTGCGGTGGCTCAAGCCTGTAATCCCAGCACTTTGGGAGGCTGAGATGGGCGGATCACGAGGTCAGGAGATCGAGACCATCCTGGCTAACACGGTGAAACCCCGTCTCTACTAAAAAATACAAAAAAACTAGCCGGGCGAGGTGGCGGGCGCCTGTAGTCCCAGCTACTCGGGAGGCTGAGGCAGGAGAATGGCGTGAACCCGGGAGGCGGAGCTTGCAGTGAGCTAAGATCCGGCCACTGCACTCCAGCCTGGGCGACAGAGCGAGACTCCGTCTCAAAAAAAAAAAAAAAAAAA
Source organism: Theropithecus gelada (assembly GCF_003255815.1). Classification (NCBI taxonomy): domain Eukaryota; kingdom Metazoa; phylum Chordata; class Mammalia; order Primates; family Cercopithecidae; genus Theropithecus; species Theropithecus gelada. The sequence continues at coordinate 4,567,075 of NC_037687.1, forward strand.
AAAAAAAGAAAAGTTCTATATACATATATATAATTGTTTGTTTTGAGACAGAGTCTCACTCTGTCACCCAGGCTGGAGTGCAGTGGTGCAATCTCTGCTCACGGCAACTTTTACCTCCTGGGTTCAAGCAATTCTCCTGCCTCAGCCTCCCGAGTAGCTGGGATTACAGGCGTGCGCCACCACACCCGGCTATTTTTTGTATTTTTAGTAGAGATGGGGTTTCACCATATTGCCCAGGCTGGTCTCAAACTCCTGACCTCAGGTTATCTGCCCACCTTGGCCTCCCAAAGTGCTAGGTTTACAGATGTGAGCCACCGCGCCTGGTCAGATTCCAGATTTTAGATTGGTCAGTCTGGTCTTGGCCATGTGGAGACCCAGCTGTTGGGGGCAGGATAGGAGAAGGTGGGAGAGACTGGGAAGGGCCTTGGGCAGAGGGGAGGGAGGGATGGAGATGGGGAAAGATGTGGGAGCTATGCAGAGGGTAGGACAGGAGGTGAGCTTGATGCCTGCCTGGGGCTGGGGCCCTGGACCCTCCCCTCTAGGCAGCCCTGCCTCTGGAGCTGTTTCTGAGTTTTCTGCCTTCCCCATCCTCTGAATTTCCCTGTCTCTCCCCGCCTCGCTCCCTCTGCTGCCCGTGATGAAGAATGGAATTATATTTTTATAACTTCTTGTTTTTCCTGAACCAAAGTTCCATGTGCACTGGGCTAAATTTAAAAAGCGGATGGATGGAGAGATGATCATGTTCACTTTCACTCCCTCGGAAAAAAATAAACGCCTTGATTCAGGTGCCATTTCCCTCGGGGACGCTGGGGGCGGGGTGGTGGCCTTTCTGCTCACAAGTGACAGGGCTGGACAGAGATAAGTCAGATCTGGATTCCAGCTGCCTTCTCTCAGAAGCCTTGCCTGACCTGTGCCTGAACCAGGCCCACCCCTCAGATCTTCTAATACCCTGGGCATCCCCCAAAACAGCCCTGGTCACCCTGTGCTGGAACCGCCTGTTTGCTGGCTCTCTCTGCCTGGTCCTCCTTTCCCACCTTTTTTTTTTTTTTTTTTTTGAGACAGAGTCTTGCTCTGTTGCCCAGGCTGCAGTGCAGTGGGGCGATCTTGGCTCACTGCAACCTCCGCCTCCCAGATTCAAGCAATTCTCCTGCCTCAGCCTACCTAGTAGCTGGGATTACAGGTGCACACCACCACACCCATCCTTTGCCATCTTTAGGGCTAGCTTCTCAAACTTTAGGGCTCAGCTCCAATGTTACCTCCTCCAGGAAGTCCTCCCTGACCACCCTGACTAAAGAAGCTGCCAAGCTGTTTTCTGTCACGTCATCATCATCATCATCATCTTTTTTTTTTTTTTTTTTTTTTTGAGGCAGGGTCTCCTGTCGCCCAGGCTGGAGTGCAGTGGCATGATCAGCCTCGAACTCCTGGACTCAAGCAATCCTCCTGCCTCAGCTTCCCCCATAGCTGGAACGTAGCTGGCACGCCACTATACCTGGTTCTTGTATTTTCTTTAGGACATTTTTTATCACCTGGAATTCTCTTAGGCTAATATTTGTAATGTGTTAAGCACAATTAAGGGAACTCGATCTGGACTGCCCAAGTTCCAACTATAGGCTGGCCCCTGCCAGCCTGTCCCCGTAGCCTTCATTTTCACTCTCCCTACATAACTCAGTCACCACTCAGCAAACATGTTTTAAGTGGGTACTGCACTAGACCGTGTATCTCATGGCTCCCAGTCCTGCCCTGCAACACCTTCCATCCCTCCCCTCCACTGGAGATTCTGAATGAATTGGTCAAGAGCTGGGGGCTGGGCAAAGGATTCAAGTGTGCCCCCGGACATAGAATGATTGCTGTAGGTTTCCTTTTATCCTTTTTTTTTTTTTTTGAGACAGTCTTGCTCTGTCGCCCAGGCTGCAGTGCAGTGGCATGATCTCAGCTCAATGCAACCTCAATGCAACCTCCGCCTCCCAGGCTCAAGTGATTCTCCTGCCTCAGCCTCCCTAGTAGCTGGGATTACAGGCATGCGCCACCACGCCTGGCTAATTTTTGTATTTTTAGTAGAGACGGGGTTTCGCCATGTTGGCCGGGCTGGTCTCAAACTCCTGATCTCAAGTGTCCCTCCCACCTCGGCCTCCCAAAGTGCTGGGATGACAGGCGTGAGCCACCGTGCCCAGCCTCTGCAATAGATCTTATCTCCCAAAGGCCGTGCTCACTGATGCCTCCCAGCCTTTGCTGAAGCTGGTACCTCTGCTGGAACACACTCCTACTTCCTCCCCACCTATTTAAATCCTCCATAACTTTATTTGTTATAAACATTTTTTTTTTTTTCTAATTTTGAGGAAAGTAAAAAAGAAAGACAAGGGCAAAGACAAATAGAGCAAGCACCTGTGTTTCCTCCATGCACGACCAGCAGTGCTTAACCCTTCTCATATTTGTTTCAGGTCTGTTCTGCTTTGTAAGTAAGAATGGAAATCCTAGAAGTCAAGGCACAGTGGCCTTTGACCTTCTCCAGTCACACATTTTTCTACACTCATTTGTTTTTTTTTTGAGACGGAGTCTTGCTCTGTCGCCCAGGCTGGAGTGCAGTAGCGCGATCTCGGCTCACTGCAAGCTCTACCTCCCGGGTTCAAGCGATTCTCCTGCCTCAGCCTCCCAAGCAGCTGGGACCACAGGCGCCCGCCACCACGCCCGGCTAATTTTTTATATTTTTAGTAGAGACGGGGTTTCACTGTGTTAGCCAGGATGGTCTCGATCTCCTGACCTCGTGATCCGCCCGCCTCGGCCTCCCAAAGTGCTGGGATTACAGGTGTGAGCCACCACGCCCGGCCCCATTTTTCTACATTCTTATGCGTATAAACTCACCCATCTATCCATGAACATGACTAGTGTAATTTCGCACACTAAAAATAAATATTAATATTCCCATAAGGTATAGATCATCCTGCAATTTGCTCTTTTCACTGAGTATTTTATTTTACTTTTTAAAAATTTTTATTTTATTATTTATTTATTTTTTTGAGACAGAGTTTCAGTCTTGTTGCCCAGGCTGGAGTGCAATGGTGCGATCTCAGCTTACTGCAACCTTCGCTTCCTGGGTTCAAGCGATTCTCCTGCCTCAGTCTCCCAAGTAGCTGGTATTACAGGCATGGACCACCACTCCTGGCTAATTTTTGTGTGCGGTTTTTTTTTTTTTTTTGAGACGGAGTCTGGCTTTCTTGCCCAGGCTGGAGTGCAGTGGCGCAATCTCGGCTCACTGCAAGCTCTACCTCCCAGGTTCACGCCATTCTCCTGCCTCAGCCTCCCGAGTAGCTGGGACTACAGGTGCCTGCCACCATGCCCGGCTAATTTTTTTTTGTATTTTTAGTAAAGAAGGGGTTTTACCTTGTTAGCCAGGATAATCTCGATCTCCTGACCTTGTGATCCGCCCGCCTCGGCCTCTCAAAGTGCTAGGATTACAGGCGTGAGCCACCGTGCCCGGTCTCATTTTTGTATTTTTAGTAGAGATGGGGTTTCTCCATATTGGCCAGGCTGGTCTCTAACTCCTGACCTCAACTGATCCACCTGCCTCAGCCTCCCAAAGTGCTGGGATTACAAGTATGAGGCACCACGCCCTGCTCTGTCCATGAACTTTTAGGTTAATTCCTGGTTTTGTTTTTGTTTTACAGATGCAGCCTTCCTATGCTGCCCAGGCTGGAGTGCAGTGGCTATTCACAGACACAATCATAGCACCCCACAGCCTCGAACTCCTGGTCTCAAGTGATCCTCCTGACTTGGCCTCCGAAGTAGCTGGGACTATAGGTGCATACCACCGCACCCTGCTCTATTCCTGGTTTTTAACATTACAAACGCCGCTACTATGAAAAGTCTTTTCCTCTCTCTTTATGCACTTGGCAAAGTATTTCTCTAAGAACTATGACTAGAAATGGAATTGCTGGAATGTTGGATGTGTGCGTGGTTTACCTGACTATTTAATGCCCAAGTGCTTTCTAGGATTAAGCTGCAACCGGTAACTGTGGAAGCTCCCCTTCTTCATATATATATATGAAACGGAGTCTTGCTCTGTTGCCCAGGCTGGGGTGCAGTGGTGCGATCTCGGCTCACTGAAAGTTCCGCCTCCCGGGTTCACGCCATCCTCCTCCCTCCGCCTCCCGAGTAGCTGGGACTATGAGGCGGCCGCCAGCACGCCCGGCTAATTTTTTTTTGTATTTTTAGTAGAGACGGGGTTTCACCATGTGAGCCAGGATGGTCTCGATCTCCTGACCTCGTGATCCGCCCACCTCGGCCTCCCAAAGTGCTGGGATTACAGGCTGAGCCACCAGCTAATTTTTTTTTTTTTGAGACAAAGTCTTGCTCTGTCACCCAGGCTGGAGTGCAATGGTGCAATCCTGGCTCACTGCAACCTCCACCTCTCAGGTTCAGGCAATTCCCCTACTTTAGACTCCCGAATAGCTGCGATTACAGGCGCCTGCCACCATGCCTGGCTAATTTTTGTATTTTTAGTAGAGATGGGGTTTCACCATGTTGACCAGGCTGATCTCGAACTCCTGACCTCAGGTGATCCACCCGCCTCGGCCTCCCGAACTGCTGACTGCTGGGATTACAGATGTCAGCCATTTCACCTGGCCGTCTCCCACGGTTTTACTGACACTTGAAACCTCGGATTTTTCAGGCTTTCTCTTCAAATCTCCCCCAGTCTATTGTGGCCTTTTTGGCCTCCAGGCTCCTGGGTTTTGCCCCAGGGCCACCTCACTGCACTGTTATGGTGCTAGGCACCCTTGCCCGCAGTACACCATCACTACCCAGTTTAAGCATGAGACTGTCTCTGGCTTCAGACTCTTAACCAGTTGGAAGTGGAACCAGCCAGGCATTGTGGCTCATGCCTGTAACCCTAGTACTTTGGGAGGCTGAGGCAGGAGGATCTCTTGAGGCCAGGAGTTTGAGATCATCCTGGGCAATATAGCAAGATTGTCTCTACAACAAATATATAATAAAATAATAGGGCCGGGCGCGGTGGCTCATGCCTGTAATCCCAGCACTTTGGGAGGCCGAGACGGGCGGATCACGAGGTCAGGAGATCGAGACCATCCTGGCTAACATGGTGAAACCCCGTCTCTACTAAAAAAACACAAAAAACTAGCCAGGCGAGGTGGCGGGCGCCTGTAGTCCCAGCTACTACGGAGGCGGAGGCAGGAGAATGGCGTGAACCCGGGAGGCGGAGCTTGCAGTGAGCTGAGATCGCACCACTGCACTCCAGCTTGGGCAACAGAGCGAGACTCTGTCTCAAAAAAATAAATAAATAAATAAAAATAAAAATAAATAAATAAATAAATAAATAAATAAATAGGGAATGACTCTCAGGTCCTAGCGCTTTCCCCCCACAGCTGTTCCAGAAATTGCAAGATCTCACACATTATTCAGAAAAGGTGCTCATCGGCATTCTTTTTTTTTTTTTTTTTGAGACGGAGCCTTGCTCTGTCGCCCAGGCTGGAGTGCGGTGGCACGATCTCCGCTTACTGCAAGCTCCACCTCCCGGGTTCACGCCATTCTCCTGCCTCAGCCTCCTGAGTAGCTGGGACTACAGGCTCCCGCCACCACACTCGGCTAGTTTTTTGTATTTTTAGTAGAGATGGGGTTTCAGTGTGTTAGCCAGGATGGTCTCGATCTCCTGACCTCGTGATCCACCCGCCTCGGCCTCCCAAAGTGCTCGGATTACAGGCGTGAGCCACCATGCCTGGTCACTCATCAGCGTTCTTTTGCCAGTCATTAAAACGACCACTCCCACAATAACAACAAAAAAGAAAAAGTGGCCCGGCAAGACTCCGTCTCAAAGAGAAAAAAAAAGAATAAAATTTAAAAAAAGGAAATTACTACCCAGGCTCATTGACAAGTGCAATATTACAGCTTCAGGTATGGTTGGATCCAGGAACTCGACTCATGACATTAGCAATTTTTCTCTTGCCATCTCTCCACTCTGCTTTCTTCTGGGCTGGCTTCTCCCAGCCTCACCCTCGAGGTGGGCTTCCCCTTCTTAGTGGCAAAGGTGCCCCTCAGTGGCTCCAAACTCCATCCTCCCAGCTCTGTGTCCTGGTGGTAGGGAAAAGGCGAGCCTCCTTTCCTCATTCTCACTGGCTCAGTCCTGAACCAATCATAGCAACCCCCAAAAGAGGTAGTGCGCTGATTGGCCAGAACAGCTGGGGGAGGTCAGAGTCAGCTAACTCCTGGGACCAGAAGTGCGGAAAGGGCTGCTCCCCAAGGAAAATTGGGGTTGCTGGTTGCTAAGGAAGAGAGTCGGCAAAACCATTTGTGATCGCCACTAGGAAACTCAAGGCAAAGGATTCTCAAATTCTTTTTTTTTTTTTGAAACGGAGTCTCACTCTGTCACCCAGGCTGGAGTGCAGTGGCGTGATCTCTGCTCACTGCAACCTCCGCCTCCCGGGTTCAAGTGATTCTCCTACCTCAGCCTCCTGAGTAGCTACGATTACAGGTGTGCACCACCACGCCTGGCTTATTTATTTATTTATTTTAGAGAGAACGTTTCACCATGTTGGCCAGACTGGTATTGAACTCCTGACCTCAGATGATCCGCCCACCTCGGCCTCCCAAATTGCTGGGATAACAGGCGTGAGCCACCACGCCCGGCCTCCTTGGGGTTCTGAGTTCTCCACTAAAATCAAGGCGACTGCAGGATTGCATTCCTTCTGGAGGCTCTGGAGGAGAACTGCTCTCCTTGCTCTTCCAGCTTCTAGAGGCTTCGTTTTTAATTTAATTTTATGTTGTAGAGACTGGGGGGTCTCTCTTTGTTGGCCAGGCTGGTCTCGAACTCCTGACCTCAAGGGTCCTCCTACCTTGGCCTCCCAAAGTGCAGGGATTACAGGCATCAGCCACCGTGCCCAGCCTTCAGAGGCTTCTTGCATTCCTTGGCTCGTGGCCCCTTCCTCCATCTCCAAGCCAGCAAGGGCTGATGGAGTCTTTCTCAAGCTACCTCACCCTGGTTGTTTCTATTATCGAGTCTACTTCTCTGAACCTGGCATTCCTGCTTCCTTCTTCTTCTTCTTCTTCTTTTTTTTTTTTTTTTTTTTTTTGAGACAGTCTCCAGAGTCTCGCTCTCTCTTTTTTTTTTTTTTTTTTTTGAGACGGAGTCTTGCGCTGTGTCACCCAGGCTGGAGTACAGTGGCGCGATCTCGGCTCACTGCAAGCTCCGCCTCCCAGGTTCACGCCATTCTCCTGCCTCAGCCTCCGAGTAGCTGGGACTACAGGCGCCCGCCACCACGCCCGGCTAGTTTTTTGTATTTTTAGTAGAGACGGGGTTTCACCATGTTAGCCAGGATGGTCTCGATCTCCTGACCTCGTGATCCACCCGCCTCGGCCTCCCAAAGTGCTGGGATTACAGGCTTGAGCCACCACGCCCGGCCTGAGTCTCGCTCTCTTGCCCAGGCTGGAGTGCAGTGGTGCGACCTCGGCTCACTGCAACCTCCGCCTCCTAGGTTCAAGCGATTCTTCTGCCTCAGCTTCCCGAGTAGCTGGGACTACAGGTGCCTGCTACCACACCTTGCTAAATTTTTTTTGTAGTTTTAGTAGAGATGGGGTTTCACCATATTGACCAGGCTGGTCTCGAACTCCTGACCTTGTGATCCACCCGCCTCGGCCTCCCAAAGTGCTCGGATTACAGGCATGAGCCACTGCGCTGGGCCCCCTTTTTTTTTTTGGTTTAGTTTGGTTTGTTTTTTTGAGACGGAGTCTCACTCTGTCACCCAGGCTGGAGTGCAGTGGGGCAATCTCGGCTCACTGCAGCCTCCACTCCCTGAGCACAAGTGATTCTCCAGCCTCAGCCTCCAGAGCAGCTGGGATTACAGGCGCCCGCCACCACCCTCAGCCAATTTTTGTATTTTTAGTAGAGACGGGGTTTCACCATGTTGGCCAGGCTGGTCTCAAACTCCTGACCTCAGGTTATCTGCCAGCCTCGGCCTCCCAAAGTGTTGGGATTAGAGGCGTGAGCCACTGTGCCCAGCCTCCTGCTTCCTTCTTATAAGCACCCTGTGATTGCACTGGACTTATCCGGATAATCCAGGATCATCTACTCATCTCAAGATCCTTAATGTAATCCTATTTGCAAAGTCCTTTTTGCCATTTGAGGTACTGTATGCATGGGATTTGGGAATTAGGATGTGGACATCTTTGGACGGGGAGGTGTCAATATTCTGCCAAGCACAATGGGCCATAAGGAGGAACAGACATGGGTGCATTCGTTTATGTCACAAACATTTATTGAGCACCTACTGTGTACCCACCTGTTCTAGGTCCTGAGAACACAGCAGAAAACAAGACAGGCCAGATACAGCGGCTCAGGCCTATAATCCCAACACTTTGGGAGGCAGAGGTGGGCAGATCACTAGGGGTCAGGAGTTGAAGACCAGCCTGGCCAACATGGTGAAGCCCCGTCTCTACTAAAAATACAAAAATTAGCTGGGTGTGGTGGCAGGCACCTGTAATCCCAGCTACTCGGGAGGCTGAGGCTGGAGGATCGCTTGAACCCGGGTGGCAGAAGTTGCAGTGAGATCATACCACTGCACTCCAGCTTGGGCAACAGAGCAAGGCTCTGTGTCAAAAAAAAAAAAAAAAAAAAAAAAAGGCC